>NC_058384.1:22508618-22814822 GCF_018350175.1 Felis catus | reverse complement strand
GATGAGGGGACAGTCCGCTTCCAAGCTCAGCAATGTGATTGTTGGCAAGATTTAGCTCCTCGTGAGCTGTTGGACTGAGGACCTCAATTGTTCACTGATGTTGGCTGGAGATCTCCCTCAGTTCCTTGCCATGTGCACCTTTCACAGGGTGGTGTTCGGCACGGCCGCTGGCTTTCATCAGAGTAAGCAAGTGAGAGAACAAGGTGGAAGCCAGAGTCTTTTTGTAACTCCATCTCAGAAGTGGCATCCCATGATATTTGTCACATTCTGTTCGTCCCTGGGCCCAGCCCACACTCAGAGGGAGGGGATTATACAAGGGCATGAATACCAGATTGTGGGGATCACTGGGGGCCACTTTAGAAGCTGCCTATCACATACAATAAAAATTGGTGGCATGGGGATATTGTTCCATTAAATGGGTCTGGTACTTTGGGATATGTTGATATTAATCTGATTCACAGGTTATGAATCTATGCATTAAAATCCAACACAATATTGAGTGATGAGATGGAGAAAGTTATATTTAACTTCAATGCCTACTAAAGAGAACACTGTATTTATTTGAAAGGATGCCTTGATAATCCCCAGTTAGGGGGAAGCAGAGGTCTAGAAGGCAAGGGTCAGTTCTTTGTGTCCAGGGTGATACTGTGGAAGTGACAGGGCTCTGAGTAGAGTCCAGTATATCTAGATGTTAGAAAGATAGGGCCTGCCACTGATACCTGAGTACAATTGTTTGCCATACAGAAAATTAAAAATAACCTTGGAACTTTAGATTTTTATTTAGACCCCAGTGATGAAAGTACACACTGGTATTAGTTACCTATTGCTGAGAAACAGATTACCCCCAAACTTAGCAGCTTAAAACAACAAAAAAAGTTTTTAGCTTATTGTTTTCTATGGGTCTGAATTTGGGAATGGCTTAGCTAGATGGTTCTGGCTTAGGGCGTCTTTCAAGGTTTGACTCAGATATTAGCAAGGGCTCCCGTCATCTGAAGGTACGACTGGACTTCAGGATCTGCTTCCAAGATGGAAGCACATGGTTGTTGACAGATGTTCCTCACTCCTGGTGAGGACTAGGACCTCTCTGTAGGACTGCTTGAGTATCCTCATGATGTCATCTGGCTTCTCCCAGAGTGAATGATCCAAGATAAAGAAGCAAGGACGAGGAAGCCACAAGGTCTTTCATGATTCAATCTGGGAAGATATACATGATCACTTTTGCCAAGTGCTTTTCATTAGAAGGTAGTCATTAAGTTCAGCCCACACTCAACAGTAGGGGAATTAAGCTTCACTTTTTTGTTTGTTTACTTATTTATTTTGAGAGAGAGCACATGAGCAGGGGAGGGGCAGAGAGAGAGGGATAGAGAACCCCAGCTGGCTCTATGCTGTCAGCGCAGATCCTGACACGGGGCTAGAACCCATGAACCATAGGATCATGACCTGAGCCAAAACCAAGAGTTAGACACTCAGCCAACTGAGCCACCCAGGCACCCCTAAGTTTCACTTCTTTTTTTGTCAAAAAAATCTGTGGACATATTTTAAAACCATTACAACACTCTAGATGCTTTTCTTAGGAAAATAAACCATCAAAAACAAAACAAAACAAACAAGCAAAAAAGCAAATGGACTTCCTAAATGTAAATAGTCTTTGTCATTCATTAGAATACATTTAAGAACAAATTTATCTATGTCTCCTCTCATTGACAAACAAATTATTCACAAATATTCAAAATAAATACATGCCTGAGAGTTTGAGTTTCAGGATATTGTATTTGAAGGTTAAGTATCAAAAAGCAAACTTAGCTTACTGACTATGGAAAAATTGAGAGGACACATAAGATAGAACTTCTAATTCAACAGTATTTATAATAAATAGTTCTTAATAATTAAACAAATCAATGTGACTTACTATATAGTATTTTAAAGGTCTAGGTCCTAAAACTTTTACTTCATTTCCAAAGCACCATTCTGTTACACTGTTTTGCCATGGAGCACATAAGAATCACTGTAAAATAAACAGAGGTAGCAAACAGGCAAATACCAATACCAAGCAGAATTTGAACTAATCTGCCATTTCACTACCTTTCAGGAGTTCCTAGCCTAGAAGTTAGTCTTTTTGCCCTTTCCTCTCAATTCTTGGGATGAAACACAAAGGCAGAATGAATAAGAAATGATAATAAATGCTGGATAACTTTGTTTTTAAAATCCTTCCATTCTTTTAGGGTCAACCTCTATTAGGACTGCTTCTGAAGTCTTAGGTAGTCTTGAATTTGGAACACCCTCCCAGATGGGGGAATTCATATCTTGCACAGAAAGCTTCTTTTCTTCATCTAAGCACTTTGAAGACATATCCTATCCACAAAGAGGTTTGGAGATGTAAAGAGATGTTTTTGGTTGCCATCATTGACTAGGAGTTGTTGTTGGCTTTTAGTGGTAGTGTGCAGGATGGTCTCACCCCATAAATAATTGGTTCAAATGTCAATAGTGCCTCCTGTTAAGAAACCTTCCCCCTCCTCTCTTAGGTCCTGCCTCTGGTTTAGGTTGTAAACTCTGGGAGAGAAGGAATATGGTGGACCCTGTTTTGTACCCTAATCTCAGTGCCTAGAAGAACATCTTGTAAATAGTGATTGCTCAGTAAATATTTGTTGAATGTAGTGCCACTTGTAAAGACAATGACTGTTTGGTGGACAATTAAATATAATAAAAACCTGCTGACCAAATTGCAATTTCCTCAGGCCTTAAATAGAATTTTCTGGTGTTGGCATCCTAGATACAAGTACTCTTCAAATAAAGTCTCTGTTAGATTTTGTATATGTCAACTTTAAGTTTATCATTTTGAGGGGTACTTGCTCTGTGTGCCATAGTTCACTGTGAATATGGAATGTGAATGTAATCTCAGAGAGCTGTGAGGAATCATGGGCTTAATTTTATTTTGCATATTTGTATTTAGGGGAACTTAAAGTATAATATATTCTATTTGAGTAACAGTTTAACACTAAATTTATAAAGATATTAACTTGAAAATACGGTTCCCTCGATTCCTGGAAAAGTTTCAGAATCTTATAATTAAGCTCTTGAAGTCATGGAGTCTGTTTTTTAAGTTTGTAAAGTACAATATTCAAGGTTAAAAGGGGGTAAAAATAGGTTGTAAGGCTTTGGGTAGATGTGATTCTTCTTTCTGTAAGACTTTCCGAAAAGCAAATAAATATGTGACTGTGTTTCCTAACCCAGAAGCTACATTAAAAGACTTTTTCCTGGGGCGCCTGGGTGGCGCAGTCGGTTGGGCGTCCAGCTTCAGCCAGGTCACGATCTCGCGGTCCGTGAGTTCGAGCCCCGCGTCGGGCTCTGGGCTGATGGCTCAGAGCCTGGAGCCTGTTTCCGATTCTGTGTCTCCCTCTCTCTCTGACCCTCCCCCGTTCATGCTCTGTCTCTCTCTGTCCCAAAAATAAATAAACGTTGAAAAAAAAAATTAAAAAAAAAAAAAAGACTTTTTCCTCAGTATTTCTAAGAAAAATTTTCATGTTTACTTCATTTGTCCTTTCTCTTCTTTCTTCTCAATGTTAATTTTATTATCATTAAGCATATTCTATGAATATTAAAAGTGAATTCTATGAATTTTAAAAGTCTGTTCTCTGGGGATGTCTTTGTTTTGCATTTCTACTTATTTATACTGTCCAAGAACAACTTTGAAAACCATTAGCTTTATCACAAAACAAATATTTACAAATTATTTTTCTTATGGCATCAAGTACGCATTTCACCTTCTCACCTCCTTCTGCATTTATAGTATATTCACACATCGATCATTTAACACTTTCTTTGATTCCACAACTGAGCATCTCCCCATCCCCCCAGACATCTAATGTGTTTTTGTCACAACAATTTTTTTGTGGCATAAAATTGCACACTTTTTTTTTTTTGTACTGGAAGGGGTGTTTTAACCAAGGGAATGGACTGACTCTGTGGACCTGTCTTCTAGGATGGGTTCAGAGCAACTATTTCCATCATGGCCCCTGATCATTTCTAGCCTTCAATTTCTTTTTTAAATGTAGTACCAAGTCTCTTGAAAAATAATGGTAACCAAATAAAGAAAACCATTCCTCCTACGGAAGTACCACTTTCCTGGGAGTAATTGCCATTACTTATAGGCTCTTATTTGTCTGGTTAAGTTGCTTTTACCAGTGTAAGCAACAGCAAGTCTCATCAGAATCTGTTCTCCTAGGCATTTCTTCTCCCCCTCAACCTGCAGAATCATTTCCTTTTAGTAAATATTTGGATGTTCTGAAGCAAGCTCAGTCAACCGTGCTTTATTTTTGAATTGGAAATGGTTGAGCAGTGTTGTGTATCTGTGTATGGTTAGGGTGTTCTGCCCTTTTCTTTCCTCTGAAACCACCTTTTTGAAAAAATGGTGAAAAAAACCCTTAGGGAGATTATTTGGAGGAGGAAAGTATATTCAGAGTGTCATTTCTGTTTTAGCAGGGAAACATATTTCAAGGCAGAACCTGTAGTGGGAAAATAGAGAATGATTCCAAGAAATGGCCATGGAAAGACCTTGAGTTGGAAGATGTTTTTGCTGAGATGGCCATGGATGTATTTATACAACACTTGATAAAGGATTTTTCTGATTTTATAGGAAAGAAATAGCACTGACCAAAATTAAACATCTAGATTCTTGCCCTTTTGTATCACAAAGGCCTGAGAAATGGGAAATATGAGATTAGTTCTACTTTTCTTTTTTTCTTAGCTAGAGTTATCTCAGAAACATCTCTACTGCTCTGAGTCTCTAGGTGTGGGAGGAGGCAATCCTCTGTCTAAATGGCTTCCTTAAGCCCCTCTGCCCCCATCTGTTTCTTTGCCTCTGGTCCTATTGCTTTAGGATCAGAGTGCTGCTTTATCAGGGGTTGAGGAGTGCTCATGGCCAGAGAATCAGGAGCCTCTAGTCCTCAGGGATTGGTCTAAGGGGCAAATCTTCTTTATTAGAAAGATCAAAATAAGTGCTTCTTGGCTTAAATCAACCAGCCTAAGGGTGAAGGAAACAAGTTGAGGGGCTAGGAATAAACTGATAAAACAGAAGAACAGTAAGTCATTAAAGGTCTTTTATCTGATTTCCGCTCATAAGTTCATTTCGGTTTCTTGACATTCCAGCAGCACTGAGACGTGAAGTTCCTGCAACCATCGTGCTGCCTTTCATCTCTTTGGGTGGGAAGGAACAGAGCCTTAAATCTCCCATAGTATTGCATAAAAATGGAAGTTACCTCGATCATATTAGTGTGCCTACCAGTTACTAAAAGCCCTACTGACTTTTGGGTGTCTTTGAGTGAGGGTTCTCTTTGCCCTGCACTGAGGAAGACATGCTTCTGTGTAGAAGTTTGGATCAAAGCTCTGTTTTTCAAACCATGGCTTCCAGACAGGTGCTTCAGGAGTTCTGTAAACACTTGATTCAAATATTATTTCCATGGGGCGCCTGGGTGGCTTAGTTGGTTAAGCATCTGGCTCTTGATTTCAGCTCAGGTCACGATCCCAGGGTCATGGGATCAAGTCCTGCATTAGGCTCCGTGTGTGCTTGATCTCTCTCTCCCTCTCTCTCTCTCACTGTCTCAAAAAAATAAACATTTAAAAGTATTATTTCCATATTTACTTTAACCATTCTATTAATAAGAGGAAATAATGTTAGCTGTAATGGCAGATTCCCAACCTATGTTGCTAAACACAGTAAACATTTTCTTCTTGCTATTCCAAATCTATGAAGGATATTCCTGGTCTACAAGTGGCCTTCTACATGGACCTTTGGGAATACAGGCCTCTTCCATCTCGTGGCCCTGTCTTCTTGTCTGGATCCTCAGAGCACTTTCCACAGACAGCGAGCTGTTGAGGAAAGGGTTGATGCAGTGCCTGTGAGGGGTTTCCAGGTGCCAGGTCTGTTCCCATTTCATTGGCTAGATCTCAGATAGATGGCTACAAAGAAAGCTGGTAAATGTGGTTGAGCTGTATACTAAAGTGGAAAAGGAAAAAGAGCTAATTTTTGTTGAGAACACAGCTGTCTTTACCAGAATTAAAAAAAAAAAAGGATCTTTTAATTCTTTGGAAATCACAGCTTCTTAATATGTTGCCAGTGTTGACTTGCTTTAGTGCAGATTTTGGAATTAAACTTATTTTGCTATATTTAATTAAAGAATATCCTGAAGTCGCAAGAAAAGCTGTTAAAAAAACCTCTTTGACGATGTGCAGGGATTTATCTGTGGGAATCACTGTCATCACCCTCAAAAGTAGTTGCAAAGAAAATACTAAAATAAATTAGATCCTAAGACTGATGTAAGTCCGCAAATCATCTATAAATTCTGATCTCATTCATCCAAAAAGGCTTCCTTGTTCTCAGTGACTGACTTTATAGCCTTTAGCAGAAATGTGAACTTCTAAAATAAATTTATATCGAGAAGATGTTTCTTTCATCTGTTTTCGATCTATTGAAGTTGCATATAAGATTTATCTCTTTAAAAAGATTTTTATTGCTTAACAAATTAAAGAACAGTGATGTCTACAGTCTCTTCCAGCTCTAACATGTATAATGCTTTCTATTTTTATGTATTAGTGAAAGAAAGAGTAACTCTTGATTGCATATAAATGGTGTAGTGCAAATTACTCAAGTTGTTTTCCTTAGTTGAAAAGTTAAGTTGCACTTTGCAAACTATTGCACAATGTGCTTCCCCAAATTGTCTTTAATCAATTATTTAAAAAATTCCTAGAGGCTTGAAATCTCCAGAGGTTTTTACTAGCTGATAATTGATGCTAATAGTTTCCAGTTTATTTGATGTTTTGCAATTGAAACATGCTTTTCCTTGTCCATAATCAAGCTCATCTTTCTTGTAGTAACTATAATGTCAAGTCAGGGGTCTGTTTAATTAAAAAACCACAGGCCTGCATTGATTCTCTTCTCCCTTGGATTTCTTCTTGATTAGGTTTGGACATTTGCTTTGGGACTTATGGGCTCCCCTGCTGTCCCTTTAATGGAGTAGCCCGTTGCCCACCTCACTCCAGGGCTGCCTCAAGCCTGAAATATATAGCCAAGCAACTCAGCCATAAATTAGATGTTGCTGAGGCTGGAGGTGCTGTGGCTTTTGTTTTCAAGGCTTGCAGTTTGAGGGGAAGGTCATAATTCCTGTTCCCATGACTGCTGGCAGCGGCTGCAGGGTTGCTAAGGGAGCAGCCACAGAACTGAGCGGATGTGAAAAATGAACTCAGGTGACCCTGCCTGCCTTGCATAGATGAAGCCATTTTGAGCTGTGCCTCCAATGGGGAGTCCTTGCCTAGGGCCAGGCTCCTAGATCTATCACTGCCCTCTGCTGGATCAGTGTAGGTGTCCTAGTGGGGACTTGTGATGAACAATGTTAGCCTTACAGAACTGAGTTCTGAGGAAGTGGAGACCACAAAATTTAGTCCTAATTCTGCCTGCATGCAATCAGCCAGTGACTATGGCTTGCTTGGTTTTGACATCTGCTGGTACTGAAACTAGTCATATCTGTAAGATCTGCTCAATGTGGATTCTACTTGATCTGGTACACTTGCAAAAAAGTTTTGCATTGGGGTTTGAAAACAGATATATTTAGATGAGACACAAGAAAAGACAAAATGGCTTCAGGATGCTGAAGAGGGCCCTGGCAACCTTGAAATAGTGTTTTAATTCAGGGCTGATTGTGTATGCCACAGCAGACCCGAGGAAGTCCCTTAAAAAATTCCCTTATAAATTACTATTATTTCTATTACTCTCAATCTTTAATACACAGAGCAGTATGGAGCCTATTTTCTTCAGCCCCCACGTGTGTCCTATATATGGGAATATATGAGGGGCCAATCGGTCTTCATGATAGTCTTTCTGTAATGTCTCATTTTCTCATTTTTCTCTTTGTTTCTTTCAATCTTTTTTTTTTTTGACTCACACCCCTATTTTACTTTTTATCCAACCCACTGCAGAGACTGAAAAAAATGGAACGCCACAGGGGGAGAAATTAAAGCTATGAAATGCATGGTTGTTCGATGTGCTTCTTTTTGAAAAAACAAACAAACAAAAAAACCCCCAAATTCAGATAAGAAAAAAAAGGAAAGTGAAATAATGCTGTTTGTTCCTCTAGATACCATCTTCCTCTAGCCTGTTGAGGGCCTGGGAGGCTGACCTGTACCCAAACGCTGCTTTGCCTTCTGACTTCCCCCTGAGTGTTGCCAGCGTGCATGAAGTCAGGCTGTTTATTTCCCCAGGTTCCTCCCTGTGAGGCTGCCAACCAGTAGTGGGTCTTGGATACAGGACACAGTTCTTGTCTAGCAGCCCTTCAACCCAGTTTTCCCTCTACAGCTTCAGGAACCGCCCCCCCCTCCCCCCCCCCCCCCCCGCCTTGGCAGATAATGGGGTTTACCCAGGCAACCTGTAACATCCTTCTCCCCCATCTTACAAATAGTCCCTTGATATACTCTCCTCAAATTACTTGGTGTAAGAGTTTCATCTCTTGCTGAAAACCCAGGTAGTACAGTTGTCTTCACTACACAGAGATAAGCACTGATGAGCATTTGGGTGTATTTTGTATTTCTTCACCTGCCTTTGTTTATGATCTTATGTAGAGGCAACAGATTTAGCATATTTGGTGTATACATCTTTATATATTTTCCCCACTTATAATTACTTATGAAAGTGATACCCCGTTCTTAAAATCTTCCATACCCCAAATCATGATTTTTATTGGGTACACTTTGTTCCACTGCATGGCTATAACTTAAATTTATTTTAGGATTCATGAGCAGTCTTGTCATCTACCTTCTCTTCATTTCCTCAAATGTAGTTGCTCCCTATTTCTCACGTGTATTTATTTCACAGTTCTGCTTCTCAAGATAGAAGATTGGACCGGTCAGTGTGTCACTACTCATTTGGGAAGGCCCGTAGTGGGCACAGTCTTAAGCCATGTTTCCTTGTGGACGATCACCTTTTTTAATGTTCAGTCTTTCCTCATGTCAGTGGTTGGTTGGTTTCTCCAAGGTTCATCCTAGTAACTTGGAGAGGTGCAACTTGAACCTAAACTTACCTGCTCCAGTAGGTTGTATTTACAGATTTGCAAAACTCAAACTCTACCTCTAATCATGGAAACCACTGTTTTAAGTTAAGGAAAATTTTTAATTAAAAAAAATGTATGGTTCCGGGGCACCTGGGTGACTCAGTCAGTTAAGCATCCGACTTAGGCTCAGGTCATGATCTCATGGTTCAGTTAATGAGTTCACCCCTTGTTGGGCTCTTTGCTGTCAATGCAGAGCCCATCCACTTCAGATCCTCTGTTCCCCTCCCTCTATTGCTCATGTGCTCTCTCTTTTTTTCTCTCTCTCTGTCTCAAAAATAAATGTTTTAAAAAATAAAATAACTTTAGATATCTTATATAAAACGAGTACATGTTCATTGTACAACATATAAATAAAATTTAAATATGTATGGTTCTAGGTGTGCTTGGGTGGCTCAGTCTGTTACGTGCCGGACTTTGGCTCAGGTCATGATCTCATAGTCAGTGAGTTCAAGGCCCACATCGGGCTCTGCACTGATAGCTCAGAGCCTGGAGCTGCTCTGGAATCTGTATCTCCCTCTTTCTCTGCCGCTCCCCTGCTCATGCTCTGTCTCTCTCTCTCTCTCTCTCTCTCAAAAATAAATAAACATAAAAATTAAAAAAAAAAAATGTATGGTTCTAAATAAATGAGCTATCAAGCCATGAAAAGACATGGAGGAAACTTAAATGCATATTATAAAATGAAAGAAGCCAGTCTAAAAAGTCTACTATATGAAATTTCAACTATGTGACATTGTGGGAAAAGACAAAACTGCAGAAACACTAAGAGAATCAGTGGTTGCCAGGGGTTGGGAGGGACAAATAGGCAGAGGATGGGGAACTTTTCCTGATGCTGTTTCAATGGTTGGATACATGTCATTGTACATTTGTCCAACCTATAGAATGTACAACAGCAAGAATGAACCACAATGTAAACTCTGAACTTTGGGTGATATTGATATGTCAATGTAGGTTCATCAGTGGTAACCAGTGTATCATTCTGGTGTGAGATGGTAGGAGAGATTAAACCTGTGTGGAGGCAGAAGGTATATGGGAACTTCCTCTTGTCTTGTTCTTTGAAAACTTATATCTACTCTAAAAAATCAAGTCTATTTTAGAAAATACAAGGTTCCTTTTAAATAGGTATAGTATCAGGGTGCCTGGGTGGCTCAGTCAGTTAAGCGTCTGACTTTGGCTCAGGTCATGATCTCACAGCTTGTAGGTTTGAGCCCCACATCGGGCTCTGTGCTGACAGCTCAGAGCCTGGAGCCTGCTTCAGATTCTGTGTCTCCCTCGCTCTCTGCCCCTCCCCTGCTCACACTCTGTCTCTGTCTCTGTCTCTCTCTCAAAAAATAAATAAACATTAAAAAAATTAAAAAAAAATAGGTATAGTATCAGTTTTCAGTGCCAACAGATTTGCTATGTCTGGCTAATTTTCCTTTAACAAAAATGACCAATTTTCCTCTTGTTTCACAAATACCTGCAATAAATTGACATTCCCATCCCTGGGGATTTCTCCGTGGAAATCGATTTCCCTATTGTTATTTTAAAGCAGCATCAGCTTTGGTCTCCCATATTCAGATAGTGTAGGCACATAATCAATTATAAGATATATCTAGCTCTGAGGATGTTTTCCTGCTGGAGAGTTTTATACCCAAGTCTTACAGAGAAGATATAAGAAATCATTTTTATTTAAAGTCATGGAGATTTAGAGGAATAAACTAGAAGCTTAATTTGAGACTTTCAAAATTCTAAAATCTATCCACGCATCCATCATATAGGACAGAATGATTATACTACCTCCAGAATTAGATGCACAACTGTATGTATGCTCCGTTGAGTTAATCTGACTCTCAATTCTAATGGACACTCTATATATCTTTTCTTCAATACACCAACGAGTACAGAAACTTAAAGGTCAGAGCTTTGAAATGCTGATGCATTCATTTCTTTTTATTTAAACAGTATAAGGAAATATTCTTTATTAGAAAGGACCATAATGAACATATGTGGAGAGGTTGCTCCGTTGGTTGCTCAAAAACTAACAACTGAGCCCAGAATGTAAACAAGAGTCTGCGTACACACATTTTCTGAGATTGGGGGATTTGAGAAATGCGTGAAGGATCAGTGACTAATTAGTGTTGTGTGAGTCATATTATGTGTACTGACCATTCATGCTTCTAGAGTCTCCTTCCCGTTGAGCAGGAGTTATGGCAGTGATGTCTTGGAAATTTGGTCACCTCCTGGTTTGTAAAATTGGGATGCCCTGAACAGAGAGTTTTGTTTTTCCTTTTGTCTTCTGAGATAGATTCATAGGCAGCTTTTGTTATTTACGCTGAACAGGGAGGAGAGAGCTGTAGATGTGAACAAATTGGATCATCCTAAAATTACTTTTATTTGGGTTTAGAATTCATTGTTTGTTTTTAGACAGCAGATATACTTTCTTAATCTCATTTTCTTTGGGCCAATCTTAAAAATTCTATCTGAGCATACAGTGATAAAAGACAGCAGAGGCATTTCTGAGACATGAGAGGTGCCAGGGGAAGGGAATGAGATTTAAATTTTGCTATGGGTATTGCCATATGGCTCATACACACTTAGATAATGTAGTTCTGTGATATTTGCTCACAATGCTGTCTCTTTAAAAAGCCATATAGTAATTAAGGAATAAAATTAAGAATATGATTCTGCCTTCACTTTGCTGTGAGTGGAGTGACCACCCATCCCTGTTTGCCTGGGGCTGAGGCGTTTCCAGGGATGTGAGATTTTCAGTTTTAAAATGAGGATGAGTTGTTCACTTTAGCTCAGGGGAGTAGCTGTGGCCACGGGAAGGGTGGGTTCTCCTAGCAACTTGGTTGCCAAGTATACAGCCCTGGGGACAGTGAACACAAATAGTGGATCAAGGAAAGGGCCAGAGCAGAGTTAGGTAGAGAGGCTGAAGGTAATGGCCAAGTCAGAGTGTTAGACAGTGAGCGTGGGTCCTTGTGTGGAGCCATAGGAAATTAGAACAATCTGGGTCCATTCCAGGTGGATAATAAGGAGTGGTTCCTCCAAGAATTCCAGAAGAATTCTTGCTGTAAGGTTTCTAATAGGGTCTTCCATTTAGTTTCTTCTGCTACAAGGACAGGCCTGTCTAGGCACTTACAAAGCTCATAGAGGAAGCCAGTACTGTCCTTCAGAGGAGTAGGCTGTTTCTATCTTATACAAGAGATAATTAAACTTTTCTTTCTAGTAATGAACTCTAGTTTCTTATTTACATTGAAAAAAAGTACTGAGTATTTTATTTTATGAATGTATAGGAGAATTGGGTGATATTATATGATACTCCAGAATGCACTCCCTAAAAGTTACATGCCCCAACCTTCACTCCATGGGTAAGGTGGTCTGACAGGTGGTGGTGGTCTGATTTTAGTGTACTTTTTCTCTACAAGGAGAAATTTCTTCCTGGATCTAAATGGGTAGGATTTTTGTCCAGCCTTAGTTTGATATACTTGCTTCTCTCCAGCTATGAGCAGGAGAGGTGCTGCCCTGAACTCATCGTACTTTTACTCAGGGAACAATATACTAACTATTCCAAAAAATTTTTTTAAATGGGAATATTTGAATGCACAGAAAAATAGAGGTAGGGAAATAAAGAATCCAGGATTGTTTTCACAAAATGCATACTGAGAAGTTCTCTGATGGATGGACGGACAAAGGCCATAAATTGGCTCTGTGCCCAGAGAGAAACATGTTTGGTTACATGAGTCAGTGTCCATAAAATAAGAAGCCAGTGACAGAAGAGAAGCACAATGCTTTTTTGTAACAAGGTAAGAGGGCAGTTTTTCAGTGGGTCTACATAAGGATTCTTTGAAATATAATGAGCAACATTCTCAATAGTACCTTGATAGTTTCAGAGAAGTGTTTCCTATAATGTTTCTCAAAGCCTAACATTGTAGCTTCATAGCTCAATTCAACAAAAAGTTCTATCTTAAAAGTTTTTATGTTTATTTATTTATTTGGGGGGGGGGGAGAGAGAGAGAGAGAGGGAGATCATGATTAGGGGAGGGTCAGAGAGAGGGAGGGAGAGAGAGAGAATCCCAAGTAGGCTCCATGCCCAGCATAGAGCCCAAGGCAGGGCTCCATCTCACGACTGTGAGATCATGACCTGAGCTGAAATCAAGAGTCAGACGCTTAACCAACTGAGCCACCCAGGCACCCATCTATCTTAAATTTTTTACAAAACAAAATGAAGTGTAGATGTATATATTTTAAAAGAAAAATAAATAAAAGTTATCAGAAGATGGGAAGAACTAAATGAGGCATGCTAGATATGAAGATCTCTCCTGGCTTGGATCATTCCAACAATAGATTATAAAGTATGCAAAGGAATGTCTGGATTTTCTATCCTTCAGACAATTCTGCATAATGATGGTTCCCAATAAGCATCTGAAGTATTGAAAGCAAGCAGTTTGATGAGATTCAGCCTGACAAATACCTCCTGGAATTCGCTCTGCTATGTGGCCTATTATGTCTAGAACTCATGGGATAGAATTCTTCAGGAATATGTCGAGAATTCAAACATGGATGCCACCTGCATAGAGGCCCTTTATTTGCGGGTGAGCCAAGGAGTGTTAGTGGCCATGCCAAAGCCCTCCTTACAATTCTGATTCTGTTCCAACACATGGATAAATGGAAGAACCCCAACATTCTCTACCTTTTGAACAGTATAAGAATCCAAGTATGCAAAAAAAGTTAAGCTCTTCTTGAATTCTCTGGGTCCATGGGGAATTGTGGTCCTTTTATTACTAGGCTTCAGGTACATCTCTTTGGCTTCATTTTGACACTGTTCTGAAATTCACCTCGGAATGGTAACTGGAATCTCTGCTTAACTTACTTTTTGACTTTTGCTTTGGTTCTTAGAATACTGTTGAATGTTCCCAATACTGAGCAGCTTGGCCTATGTTTTGACCAGATCTCTCTATTGTCTGTCTCTCTTTCTTCTCTCCCTCCACCTTTCTGTCCATCCATCCTTTTCTTCCTTCCTACCTACCTTCCTGCCACCACCACCCCCTACCTTAGTTCTAAATTCACAGACTCTTAGAGCTTTTAAGTAAAACTCTGTCTTCACCTGCTGCTCAATCAATCTGGGTGACCTAGAACTCCGATTCCTTATAGAGTTTCTGTTACTTTCCTTAATGAAATTTCTAGGCGCATATTTTTGCACAATTGTTTCTTAATAAACACACATGAACACAAATGTAATTGTTTACGTCATTTATTTCAGTCCAATTACTCTGTTATCAGCCAGTCTGAATACATCCCCAAATTAGTAATGTTTTTCTTTGGGGGGAGGGGGGTAAAACTCATTTTTATTATACTATGTTCTAAAATTGTATAATCCCATTAGTAATTTTATCTTGGGTTCCTAATCACATTGCGCACAATGTCCTCTTGAGATTTCTAGTGTTCTTTTTTTTAATATGAAATTTATTGTCAAATTGGTTCCCATACAACACCCAGTGCTCATCCCAACAGGTGCCCTCCTCAGTGCCCATTACCCACTCTCCCCCCCTGCCACCCCCCATCAATCTAGTGTTTTTATAATCCATGCAAGCTGTATATTGCCATGTTATTCATGAAAAATTGATACTTGGGAAAATATTTTTATTTGACAGATTCTCAGAGATAGAGATCCTTTGAGTCCTATCAGCCATGAGACATTTCCTTTACCGTTGCAATTTTTCAGGAACCATTTTATTGATACTCCACACTTTGTGTCTAATTTTGTCCACAGCCATATTCTTAGGAGCACTTTTGACCAAATTTCTGTTGTTCTATTGATAACCATGAAACGGATCTCCTTCCTATTCTGAAATTAGCGTTTAGCACCTATTAAAACCAAAATGCCACTTTCTATGTTAAGCACTATTTTTCACTTCTTTGGCATTTCTAGCTACTCTTTTTTTTTTTAATTCTGTCCTTGAGATAGTCATTTATTTTGGATCTTAAATATCAAGCCTTCAACATTTGTCCTTTTAAAGACTATGTCACGAGGCTGAACTCTAATATTTGAAAATGATTAGTGTTTAACTCTTTACACCTGTTTGCACCATTTATCACCTGCTCTGCTTCCTGCTTCTAGCTTGTTCTACAAATTCAGGTGTTTAGTACCTGAATGCATCAACATGTTTTCAAGTATTTTAGCAACTAAACAATCCAGGCAATGAGGAAGAAGTTCAAACAACTTGCTTGTGGTTATGGTTGTCAAGGAAACCATTTCCTTATATAATGTTTGACAGTAGCTCTTTTGGTTTTTTGAATACCATAAAAACAAAGCTTGTCTGGTACCATGGAGAAGAAAGTACACAATAAAATGAACCACAACCCAGCTGAAAGTTATAAGCCTGCACTGGATGAAAAATGCTATGTATTAATTGATGTATTATTGTATAATATAGAGGGATAATATGTTGAGAGGTACGGTAGAAGTAGGAGTAAAATTTCCTTTTTGAAGCAAGTCCAGGCTAACACTGTATTCTCAAAATATGCTATATGCATTGGGGAGGGGGAGTGTTTCATTAAACAGACAGACGATCTCATCTTTGCTATATACAAACTCATGGATGGAATTTTAAACAGATTTGAAAACATAATCAGTCAGAAGTTTGCATATATTGCCCAGTGATCGACACCACTGCTACAGACTACAGGGGCTGCAGGAAATGAAAACCCTGTCTTTTGGGTTTGTCCAATTTACACTAGGTTTTGCTTTAGGAGAGGAGTGAGTTGTGGTGCATGGTAATGCTAAAGCTCCCTATGAGAAAAAAAGATCCTAAAATGTTAATGAATGAAGTCTTTTAAAATTCTTTTTAGCTCTTTCCCAATGTGTATACATATACAAGGCAGGAAAGATGATGTTGGTTTGAACACTATTGCTTTTGATTCTGAAATTCGGGGTTTCTATTTATAAAATGTGAACATAAAGTTTCTACTTATGAATGTGAGAAGATGCAGTGAAAGTTGCATTGCAAGGTGAATGATTTTACAGTGAAAAAGGGGGAAATTGAACCTCGTTCAAAGCTATCCAACCTATGAAAAGGAATATGTTAAGAGATTTGTGACTTGAAATGTTGGAAGTCAGATGACGTTTCACAGAGCCAAAGGCAGGTCCTCCCAGAGGTAACAAAGGACACCAGTATCTGACTGGGTGAACTAGCAAGTTCAGGAGGACAAGCCATAGGTGTGGCTCTGACTACCGGTCTCTCCTTGCTAGAAGCTATCCTCCCCAAGTCTAGAGTGTCTAACATTTTCATTTTTCTACTTGGGCCTCATCTGTTTCCATAGCACATTCTGTTCCATGCTGGTTCACTGACAAACTGGTCACTGCATAGAATGAGAGTGTTCATAGTGCCCCAGAGCTTTAGATTTTTCCATCTGCAAGTGTTTAAAGCTCAGACTTTCTGCTTGGCTTCACAAACATAGTTAGCTGTTTTATGATCACCCTAGTTATTTATTCTCCTGTTTTCACTTTTATGGATCCAAGAAAATGCATAAAAATGTTAGACATGCGAAGCCCCTCCAATTTTATATATTCAGTTAACCAGTTCATTGGAAGTGCTTGTAATTCTCTGTTCCTTCCCTCTTTAGTTAAAGTGTCTTCTGCAGCTTCAGTGAGAGTGGTTTTATAGACCATGTGGATTAGGAAGGAGAGAAAAAACTCTTGGCCGAGTGTGGCCTGGAAGACTTTCCCTCATTACTCAGAGAAATGCATCTGAGTCTGGTCTCCAACTAATAAATGTCCCCAGGCTATATTCTTCCTGCAACAAAATGTGATTTTGTTACTTTATCTGTTTCATGCTCTTCCTACATAAGCAAAAATAGTTTTAAAAATTCAATAAAAGAAGAAAATAAGTACAAGAATGTGTATGGATACGTATAGATATAAATAAGTATACATATGTGGGCTTATGTATACAAGAAGCAGAAGAGTCGAGGGAGAAAGATCAAAAGAGGCAAGAAAGCAAATAAGTTTTGTACAATAAATAAAATTTGGTGTTCTGTATTTGTGACCTCAAACTTTCCTTTCCTTTTTTTCAAATTCGCATTTCCTTACATCTAATCTCTAAGTGTTCTGACATTCAGAATGCCAGACATTTGAAATGAGCTTTGTCTCAGGAACTCTGATTCCAAGCTCTGTAGTCTGAGTGGCCAACCCCATTTTGCAACCTGTGACATATCTAAGCCTCGTGATGCCATCACATCACAGTCAAGTGAGGAACAGGTGAAGTGTAAAGCATGCAAGTGGAATCAGGAAAGATACCCTCAGGTTACTTTCCAAAAGCATTTGGCTTTTTAAAATGCCTGCATTCTGATTTTATTATCTAGCCCGTTACTCACTAACCAAAAATGCATCATATGCCAGTGATGTAAAACTTATTTACTTAATCAAGTTATTTCATTGCTGCCTTGTAATGATTGGGGCAGGGTGGGGTGGTATAAGAAAACCAAAAATGACATGTTCAATTCTTTCCAACTCATTTAAGTTCCAATTAGTTTGACAGGAATTTTTTTTGGTTATTACTTTCTAACTCTTGAAATCTTCTATCCAAGTGCCTATACTATTTTGTGTTTCTCTTTCATCTTTTTTCTTTTCAATCAGAATTAAAGAATTAAATTCTGCTGTTATTTATTGCTCATTCTCTGCCTATCAAACTCAGTATCTCTGGTGGTTTCTGGATTCACAGGAACAGAAGTCCCCCTGAAAAAAAAATCACCTTAAAACATTTTGTTCATGGAAGTCTTAAATCCACAACTTACTTAGACCTCTTGGGCTCAAGATAACATAGATTTTTTTCCTCAGTAGTTCATTCCAGAATCAGATAATAAAGAATTACATGTGTTAGACAATGTAGCCAATTCCAGATTAAGAAAGAAAAAGATTTTGGCATGAATAATCTCAACCTTAAAATATGTCAACTCTATAATGAAAATTAGGCAGAACATTTAAGTCAAGCACGAACTAATCATCTTTCTAAAGTTATCCAATGCTCTCTGCCAACTCCTGATTATGTGGGAGTTGCTGATCTGTTTTTCAGATTCTCTAGGGTCTTCTGAGGTCATATTCTGTCCTAGGATTCAGGTTTCTATGCTTAGAGTCCCACATTCTAGGCTGCTACTTCTACAAAGGGGAGGGAAGAAATCCCCCAGTCCTCTGAATATTGAGAGCCTGGTGTAGGGCCAGCTGTACTTGGGATCAGGTTAAGTGGCCGCTAAACTGCTTTGACTTTGGACGTCTTCCCGAAAGTACCACCATACCTTGGTCTGAAAATCGCCTTTAGTGTATTCCAGGTGGAGACCATTGTTTCCAGAAAGCCATTGTTAAAACAGTTGAGGCAGGACCAGAGCTGGTCATCCCTCTGTAGTATATATTGAGAAATTGACTCCTGGCTTGTATCATTTGTCCAATGAATGGACATTTTTTTGTGGGCAAAGAGAAGTCCTGATTTAGTTGATTGGATCAGCTAAATTGATTAATATGAATAGACAAAGGTTGTGACCAGAGAGAGTATGGCTGGAGGAAAACACTCATGAGAGGCAGATGGTAATGGGAGCTAGGCTGCACACCTGAGTACAGATGCTGAGAACCCCTCTAGAAATACTGAATCAGATCTTTGGAGAGTTGGGCCCAGGAATTTGTATTCCCCTCCACCCACCCAAAAAAAAACTCTGCAGGAAATTTAGACAGAGCCATGGTTGGGAATTATTCCAACAAAAGAAAGTTTCCTAGAATGGGTTTGAATGTAGTGTTTTCTGGATACGTGGAGAGACAATAGATGCTTATGAAATGCCTGATTGATTGAATGAATAAATCAGGGATTGTGTGGAAGTTGAGTCCTTAATGACACATATAGCCTTGCTACCCTCATTGCATCCAAGCTCCACCTTTTTCCTGGCACTTCCAGATCCTCAGCTGTAATCAGAGGATACAAAGAATACAGGAAGAGCAATGAGGAGACAAGCAAAAGATGTTTTGGGGTACATTTGGTCTCCCTTGCTCCCCCAAAAAGAGGAAGATTGACATCCCATCTCCTCCAGCTAGCTTACGGCATGTGCATGATTGAAAGTAATTTATGACTCCTTTTCAGGCTCAGCCTCCAAGCAGGAAAGCTGACATTAAAGTGGTGCATGTGACAGAAATGTGGCCTTGCGGGAGCCCCAGAGGAGCTCCAAATCAGATCAGCTGTCCTTCATCAATCAAAAGTTGGCTGTAGCTCACTCCTCTATTTGGAACAAGTCTAGTCTTCCATCATTATGGCAGAATGGCGGGCTCATGAATAACGTTTTAGCATGAAACTTGGTACACACTTGTTATCATAATCTCAGCTTGTAAAATGAAATGTCTCGAGGGTGAATCAGCCTCATCATCTGCAGTACCACATTTAGGATGTCTTTGTACATTCTTTTTTATTCTTGGATTTCTCCCTCCTTCTTCCAATGCAGACGTGTGGCCAGTGCTCAGTGAGTGTGTCTTTATGCATTCAGCTGGACTTGCCAACTATAGGTCAGGACTGGGGGCAGTCTGCAAGGAAGAAGCACTGGATTAGGGGAAAATTTGATCCCTGTGCCATTTGACTAAGCACTGTAATAATTACTCTGCAGCACAAATTCATTGAGACATGATATTATTGTCTCCACTCTGTGGATGAGGAAACAGAGATTCCACGATGTTGAGAAATTTGCCTAAACATACACTTGCAATAATGTAGGCTGATAGTCAGGAATAGAGGGTGGGGCTAGAGAAATGGAGGGGAAGGCACACAAAGACAGGGCATGAAAATCTCAGTCATAAAGCAAGAGGGAGAGACCAGGTGGAAAGGAATGAGGAGAAGGGTTAAATGGGTGCACTGGTTTTTGCCGTACCCTACTTACCTGGAGTTCAGTTATAAATAATTTGAAATATAAGCAGTTATTTGTATACTCACTATTGGTTTAGTCTCTTCTCTAATAGCATAGACACAGAAGCCCAGTAGGGGAAATTCTTTGGGCAGAGCTGACTTAAAGGTCAAGCACACTGGGAATTAGATCTGACCAGTGGGCCAGACATTCTCTACTGCTGGTATCAAGTAAATGTGACCCAGTCAGAGCTCTTACCTGTCCCAGCTGTCCTCTCACATGGCCAGCAGGCACGAAGCATGCATGCTCCAGGAAACAAGTGGTCTGTGTCCTCAGCTGGTCATTGCTCTGTGCTTCTCGCTTCTCAATGGCAGCGGTTGTGCCCTGAGTCCTGTCACATCACATGATGCAGTCAGGAAAATAAGCTCTCTGATAAATGTTCATGTAACACTCAGCACTCTCACCTACAGATAAAATAAATGCGGCAGAAAAGTAGTTGAATATTAATGATATTTTTCTTCTGGGTGTTTTCTTGTACTCTTTGGACATGAAAGGCAACTTTAAAATAGCTGTGTTTCTTATACTCCTGGACTGAGAGTCACTGCCTGTTAAATAATGCTTAGCCCTTGAGCAGAACTTAGTGCTACATCCTGTGAAACTTTTAAAATGAACAAGTCTAATAATTCCAGAAGCCTGATAGTTATGCAAAGATTAGAGGGGATTGTAGTTTTCTTTACAACTCCCTGGAAAGTAAATATTAAATGCATGTTTTCCATTAAGGGCCTTGCTTGAAGAGATCATCAGGGAGCTCACTGTTCACTTAATACAAGTTTGGGAATTGCCACCGCTTGTACTTCTACAGAAATTTTTGTCGTTTGGGAGCACAATCGTGACAAGAGACTAATATATGTTCTTAAGAACAAGACACTTAAATCTAACTGCATTATGATTATTTATTTATTTATTTATTTATTTTTGGTGTCAGGGAAGAAAGACTCAGAAATAGCTCTTCTTAAATGTTTTTAATGTTTATTTTTGCGAGAGAGACAGAGACAGAGAGCAAGGGAGGGGCAGAGAGAGAGGGAGACACAGAATCTGAAGCAGGCTCCAGGCTCTGAGCTGTCAGCGCAGAGCCCGATGCGGGGCTCGAACCCATGGACTGTGAGATTATGACTTGAGCTGAAGTCAGCCACTTAATCAATTGAGCCCCCGACCCCCCCAGAAATAGCTCTTCTAAGAATGGGAGTTTGTATTGTACTTTTCTTTCTTTTCTCTTTTTTAAGTGATTACACTGTTGATCACAACAATGCTCTCTGCCAGTGCTCTCTGCAGATCTCTTCCATCAATCCTGGTAACTCTCTGCTTTGATGAGAGCCAGGTAAGGGACAAACTGAGTCAGAATTCTGGGGACTATGAAAAGCACAGCAAAAGCTGTGTAATTTAATACACCCTAAATAAAATCAATCTTTTATAAATAATAGCATGCTAGTATGCCTGGTACTGAATTAGTATAGCTACTCTATTGGAGCATTTGAAATACATTTTATGTTTCTGGTCCCTAGACTTTCATCTTTCTGAATTTTTAATGTCACTTGAAACATCACTAGAATATCTATACATGCTTGCTTCAAGGATCCATTCTCCAAAATAATCCAATAAACTCTCTTAACTAAAACAAGCTGGCTAACCATTCTATGGATAGAACGCTATAGCCAAAAAGACAGAATGCCCCTCTGTCCCCCAATGCCTGGCACTAATAGGCCTCTGCCTTTTGACTATGGTTTCCTGTCTATAAATGGAATAATCCAGCTTATTTTATTTAAGAGAGTTTGTATGGTTATTTTGGGGAAGCTCTTCCAAGTACTATGATCTACCCATCCGTCCATCCATCCAATAAATATTTACTAAGCATTTAGTGTATACAAGCTATTGGACATATAATGGTGAAAACCAGATAGATAGGGTGCTTGACCCCAGAGAGCTTACAATAGATCAGCAAAGAGCCATGGGATACACAGTAAAACATGATGTGGTAGTGAGGTGGGGGGAAGGTGTCAGAGAAGCTCTCATAGAAGTGATGTGTGAGCTGGAACCTGAAGGCAGAGTGAGAAGAAGTTAGCCAAAGAGCAGGTGGAGTAGTTTCCTGGGCAGGAGAAATAGCCAAGAAGGAAAGAGGGCAGTGGGGCTCAGGGGAACTGAAATATTGGTCAGGGAAAAGAGTAACAGGAAGATGGACTTGGAGAGGTAGGGAGGTGTCTTACCAACCTCTTCTGAGGAGCTTTGAAGGAAATGTTAATGAGACTGGACTTGTTCCTGTTGTGGGGTTTGAGTGGGAAAGCCACATGATTAGATTTCTCCTTCACAGGATTATCTTGGCTGCAGCCTAGAGAATGGAGGCAAGGCTGGAGGACCACTTTGCCATAGTAGTCTTGACAAAGGACAGAGGTAGCCTGGGCTGGTGTAGCGGTAGTGAGAATGAAGATACACAGGAGGCAAAATAACATGGGATTTAGTGGCAGACTCCATGTAGTAGATAAGGTGACATGATGAATCCTTATTGATGATGAGCATGGATTCTCAAGGAAAAAGATGTGAGGAGAATGAAGTGGGGAATATTTCTGGATCTTGGAACCAACTGTTACTCTGTGCATTTGATCTTTTCCTTCCTAGATGAGAAACTCCAGGAGGATAGAATCATGCAGTCTAGTTTCTCTCTACCTATTTGGTATCATGAAAGAACTCACAGAACAACTGGGGTTTAACCCTTGCCCTGCAACTTAGTAACTTTGAGGTATTAGGCAAAATACTTAATGTCTAATCAGAGCCCGCTTCAGGCCCCAGGAAGCTGCAGTGAACAAGCGTGGAAAATCTCTACCTTTATCAAGCTCTAGCTGAGGATACAAACAATAAGCAAATAAATAAAAAACTAGATAATAAAATTGTGCTGAGTGTTATGAAGGAAGTAAAAAAAGTTGATGAGATGGACCTAAAGAATAAGAATTGATCAACCACTTGAGAGTTGGGGGAAGAACATTACAGGCAGAAAGGACAGCATGTGCAAACAAAGCCTGCCCATGGGAAAGGGTTTGGTAGGTCAGGTAACAGGTGCTCCATGGAATTAGACCTTGAAGGCTCTAAGGAGATTTAATTTTATTCTAAGAGCAACAGAAGCCATAAATGAATTTTAAGAAGGGAAATCAACATGCCCAGATTTACATTTTTACAATGTCATTCTAGCTACTGAATGAAGAAAGAATTGGAGAGGGAGAAAGTGAAGACAGATTAGCTAAGAGGCTATGACAGTTGTCCGGGAAGGATAAAAGTGGCTCAAATAATAATGCATCTATAGCACTTATACTCTTGTAAGCATTTTTAAATTACATATTTTGGGTAAGTTTTAGACAAAAAAAAACCCCACTGAAAATATATTACTCAATTTATAATTTTATATCATTTTGTTATAAAAATACAGAAAGCTTTAAAAAGTTTTACACAAATTCCCACCACCAAGATTCTAGACTTAACCTTTTACTATTCTTGCTTTGTTGTATATACATCCCTCTAATCATTCCCCTATCAGGCCATCTTATTTTTTTTATGCATTTCAAAGTAAGGACAGGCATCAGCACGCTTCACTCCTAAACACTGCAGCATGAATATAATTAACTAGGAATCTGTATTTTTTTAATGCCTTTTTTCTTTTGTCATAAAAACATACATATTTGAAATGCATAAACTTAAATGACTAATTGATAGGTTTTCAGTCTTTTTCTCCTCTCCTTTTGAGACACTTTATGAGACTTATTGATATTATCCCACAAGTCTCTAAGTCTCTGTAAATGTTTTTCAACTTTTTTCTCTTATTCGGGTTGGATAATCTATTGATCTCTCTTCAAATTCATTTTCTGCTGTCATCTCAAGTTTGTTAATCCCATCTAGTGAATTTTTAAAATTTTCGGTTTGTATTTTTTTAGTTCTATGATTTCTTTTGGTTATTTGTTATAGTTTATGTTTCTCTGCCAAATTTTCTTTCTGTTTTTCATTATGTATATATTTTTCTTTATAATATTGTGCATAGCTATATCTGCTCTGTTGAAGTCTTTGTCTGCTAATTTGAACATCTGAATCATTTTTAGGGTTAGTCTCCACTGATTGTCTTTTCTTTTGAATTTGGTTCATATTTTTTCTGTTTCTTTGTGTATAAAGTAATTATGGGGGGGTTGTATCCTGGACATGTGGACAATATTCTTTGTAGACTCTGCATTCTGTCAGGTTCTTTAGAAGAGTGTTGATTGTTTTCAACTTAAACTAAAATGGGAGTTCTGATCATAACCTAAAAACTCCAGTTTCTGTTGTTAGCCATTTACATATGTTGACTGATTACTTTTCACAACCATATCAATCATATAAGATAGACCATTTTATAGATAAGGAAACTGAAGCACAGAGAAGTAACTTGCCCAAGGTCATGCAGCTAGTAAGTGGAGAATCTTCATAGTCTGACCTTCAGACACACTTCTTGAAGTGGAGTGCTAGCAGTAAATACAGAATAGGTGGACAAATCTAGAAACTACTAAGGAGTTATTAAGGAGTTAGAATTTCTCTAAGACTTGGAGAGACTAGGTATGAGAGGGTGTTGGAAAGAGAAGAATCCAGTAGCATTCTGGGGGTTTGGCTTGAGCAATGGGATGAGCAATGGGATAAAATTTACTGGTGTAAGAAAAACTAGAGGAATACTTAGATTTTGCTGTTGTTGTTGTTGTTGTTAGTATTATTTTAGATTTGTTGAATTTGAAATTCTATTATGCATCCCAATGGAGTTGTCCAGAAGGCAGTTGAAAATGAGTCTGGATCTCAAGGGGTGGTTTGGCTAGGGCTGGAGACACAACTTTGGTAGTCATCAGAGTGTGGGTATCTTTTAAAACCATTGGATTAGATGAGGTAACTAAGGCAAAAGTATAGGGAAGAGCTGATGGTCAGAAAAAAATTCCAATGCACATAAACACTAAGAAAAATGGGTAGAATTTAGCAAAAGAAAATAAGAAAAAGCAGTTAGCAATGGTAAAGGAAATCTAGGAGAAATAGTGCCATGGAAGCCAAGAGAAGTCAAAGTTTTCAGGAGGTAGTAGCATGTATGAAATGCTATTGGAAGGTTTAGAAAGATGGGGACAGAAGAGTCTCTACTGGATATAGCAAAGTGGAGGCCAATAGAATAAGGTTGGAATATATACTGGAACGAAGAGTCAATCAGTATTTGGATGAAGAAGGGGAGACAGCAAGTTCTGAATCACTGGTTAATAAGTTTTGTTGTGACTGAAGAGCAGAGGAATGAAGCAAAAATTTTTATGTAGGTAGAGATGATACAGTAGAATGGGAGACATTTGTCAACATTAATCAGTATTCAAGTAGCTGATTTAGCTAATTGGATTGTTTTGAAAAATTACATGGTTTCTGCAGAACTGCTCTGTACACTATTAAATCACTTTCAGAATATTTTCAAGACTTTATTATTTCTGGACTTTGTAATTTCTGTTGGTTTTTCTGTTTACAGTAAGTTCCTATTGATCTAGGCCCACGTTGGTTTTAAGTTCTTTTGTGTTGTGTTACATAAAAAATGATATTTAGTGAATGCTTTTTTTAAATCCTCTCTTTTGGAGTTTTGACTAGTTGGTTTACTCCCCTGCACCTCAATACTCCTATTTTGAAAATGTATGATAAATGATGAAGAACTACATTTATAGTTAGGGAAGTCCAAACATATTGCTCAGTGGAAAAAGGGTTTTAAAAACAACAATTACATAGTGTATAATTTCATTTTTACAAAAATATATACATATGTCAATTCCATCCAATTATTTTCAATATATTTATTCCATTCATTTATTTCATATATCGACATCTAAAGTATTTTTAACAGAATATCAAAATGAAACTCTTTATAAAAATTTAACAACATTAAATAATAAAACTAAATAAGATAAAGAAAACAAAACCAAACAAAAATAGATATTTTCTTTCCCAAGGTATGCCAATTTTATCATTTGCAAAGGGATAGGTATCAAAACCCTGGTGGGTT
Source organism: Felis catus (assembly GCF_018350175.1). NCBI lineage: Eukaryota > Metazoa > Chordata > Mammalia > Carnivora > Felidae > Felis > Felis catus. The sequence continues at coordinate 22,788,800 of NC_058384.1, read as the reverse complement.
ACAAGGAGAGAAATCCAGCTCGATTTATTTATTTATTTATTTATTTATTTATTTATTTATTTATTTATTTTTAATTTTTTTTTCAGCGTTTTTATTTTTATTTTTGGGACAGAGACAGAGCATGAACGGGGGAGGGGCAGAGAGAGAGGGAGACACAGAATCAGAAACAGGCTCCAGGCTCTGAGCCATCAGCCCAGAGCCTGACGCGGGGCTCGAACTCAAGGACCACGAGATCGTGACCTGGCTGAAGTCGGACGCTTAACCGACTGCGCCACCCAGGCGCCCCCAGCTCGATTTATTTGAGCATGAGCCCATAAAAGGATCATGTTAATGTTGAACTTCCTACTATGCCTAAGTGAAGTAAAAAAATCAGCCTGAATCCAGCTATCTTTTGCTCCTTCCAGTTTCCCATTTTTCTATAAGCCATTCCTTCAACATAACTTGCCTCTGTCTATGCTTTGCTAATAGTACCAGCTCCACTTCCTGACCCACTTCTGTAAGTGACTTATTTGGGTTCTGGCTTTGAAGATTTTATTAGTTGAATCCTGCATCCTTCCTTTTATTCTTGGCTTTATCCAGAGAATACTGGGTTCCAGCTCAGTGTCAGTTTTGGAACCCAGATTTCCTGCCTGGCTCTGTAGCACCAATGCTACTCTGCCAGTGTGTGTGTGTGTGTGTGTGTGTGTGTGTGTGGCTTTGTTCCAGTATATCTGCAGTGGCCAATAGTAGGCATCATGTTCTGGTGCCCTCTGACGCAGTCTGCCACTTGCCCAACTACACCTTGGCTTACATCCCTGTGTTCCAGTGTTCTTTGTGATTGCCCTTTTTGAATTAGATGTGTTTTATAAGAAATTGGTAACTCTGCTTAGTTTTGACTGCTGGGAAATGAGTCTTAAAAGCCTTGATCCTAAAAAAAATACATCTTATAATTTTTCCAATAGTTTGTTTTTGTTTTTCTTTTTTTGCTTTGAAAGGTTATCTGAAGGTGAAGGAGTTGAAGGACATTTTCTTGGGCTGTTTACTCTGCCTTAGAGGCCCTTCTTTCTACTTATCTAGTACAGCCTTACCTTCAAGGTCCTGCTGAAATCCCAGCCACTCTGTGAAACATTCATCATCTCTGCTTTGGGGATCTGCCCTTTGTGTTCTGGTATCCCAGACTATCTGCGCTGTTTTGTTTTGTGTTGCTTTTCCAACTCAACTTGTGCTGCCTCTCTGTTAATTATAAGCTTTGTCTTTCCAATTAAGCAATCAGCTTTGTGCTTTTGCTCACTCATTTATTCCAGGTACAGGCTCTGGAATAAGAGTGCCTGGAGTTCTGGCTCTGTCATTGGTTGGCTATATTACTTTGTTTGAGCCACTTGCCATTTCTAAGCCTTGGGTGGCTTCTCTGTTTGGTATGATAATAGTATCCATATTTTGAGGCTGTTGGGATGGCTAAATGAAATAGTACGTGAAATGTGTTTAATACGGTGTCTGTAGCTGGTGTCCAATAATTTGTATCTTTTGTATTCTTATTGTTATTTAACTCCTCTGCAATTAGAAGAACTGGAGAAATAGTTACAAAAACAGGCAATATTCTACAGAAATGGTTTCTGCCTTAATAGAATTTACATTCTAGTCCTTAGTAACTCATTACTCAATTATTTATTTAAATTCTACTCTTTTAAGAAGTACAGGGTCCTGTGAGCATGACTGACTTCCTCTGGAGGGTTTGGGAAGGTCCTCCTGAGGAAGTGATAATTTAAATTAGAAAAAGGGATAGATATGAATCAGGTTAATGTCACAAGGAGTTTCAGGAATGAGAGAGTCAGGAAGGCAAAGGGAGCAGCGTGTGTGGGGCCTCTTAGCTGGAGAACAACCTGAAGCATCTGAGAAATTGAAAGAAGGCCAGTGTAGCTGGAGCTCAGTGGTCAAATGAGGAGATAGTTCCCAGACAGCCACACCTGGATTATAGGTCTCATCATTTTCCTAATATTTTGTGCCTACATATTAAGGGGCCCAATTAATATTTGCTAATGATTAAATCTATGTGGATAAAGCTAGTTCAACTGATTCTTTTAGACACCCAAAGAAAATTTCTCTGGGTAACTGGTGTATAAGTAAGGGTCCAGCCAGGAAAACAGAAACTGTGTTGGGCATTTCAACACTGAGAATTTAACATGAGGAATTGGTTACATTGGCATCCACCCTTACTCTCTGAAAAACCAAAGGGTGACATTGAAGTAACAAAGAAGGAGTAATTACAAGAAGCCACTACCTCACCAGACCAGAATCTTAAGCTTGTCTTGATTGTATCCTACCCCTACATCCAGTCTCTCATGAAGTCCTATCTTTATAGCCCAGAGGAGCTGGAGCTCAGGACTGGAGAGAGTTTGGGGGAGGTAACAGAGGGAAGGGGAAGGGGTCTGTCTGGCTGCTTCCCAGCAGGTGCTGGGAGGACTTTCCAGTTAGTGCTGGTATCTGCATCTCTAAGAGTGAACCATTCAGGTCAGTTCTAAGAATACTGAAATTAAACAGGAGACCAAGCCCAATTGTCCATCCCAGCCTGGAGGGCCATTGCTAAGACAACAGTGATAGGAAGAGAAAGAAAGCAGGAAGAAGCCTGACTCCTAGTCTTTTCTCTATAGCCATGATTGGTGGAAACCGATAGAGAATCAGAAGGTAAAGCAGACACATGATTTGCAGCCCCAGCCTTAGCGTCACATAGCAGATTATAGAAGGAAACATGGAAGTTTTTATTTTTATAATGGGTTTATAGAAAAAGTACAGGGGATAGGAAGATAAGAACAAAGGAGAAGATAAGCATTCTTCATTGGATATCAAGGGTGATATAGTCTTGCTTTGGATAGCATCTGATTTTCTGATTTCTGACCTTCAACATATAATAAGTTACTTTAAAAGACTTTGCAGAAAAAAAATATTTCATTAACTCTTTCTTTGGTAGCATTAAGATGAATTTTACTAATGCAGAGCCATAGTGAAAACCTCTTTGTAAGTTTCTGCCACTCTCGTCTGAGTTGGAAATGTATGTGCGTATGTATATATGTATATATGCACATAAATGTAAAATATACAATACATATATATACATACATATGTATACATCCATATTTAAGTATACGGTATTTATTTAAGTATACATTTTAAATTACCGAAAAAGAACAAACTTTGTAAGCTCTCATTCTTGGGCTTAAAGCTGTTGAAAACTAGCATACATATTCATTCAAAGGAGACTACAGGTGGTTACCTAGGTCACTTTTAGCTCCTAAAGGTCTTGCACATACCAGATCTCTTGCCTGTACACTCTAGGGAAAACTCTGCTTCCCTACTGTTTCCTTGATAGCTGATTATAGACTCCCTGGGATCCAGACAATCACATGTGCCTTTTCTCCCAGCTTATGGTTTACGTTTGTCTGGTGAAGATGAGCAGGCATCACCCAGAGACCTTTTTATTACTCCCCTTGCCCTGAATCCCCTGGTGTGGGAGATTTTATCACCGAAACTGCAAATAATAGGTTACAAATAATTTCTCAATGTTTATGAATAAAAATATTCTTAAAAGTCAACCACTATTTTGACACTCATTTGACTAAATTCCAGTCACAAGCAAATAGATGTTTGGGTCATCCCAAATAGTTCCAACAAAGACAAAAATGTGATGTTGATTAGATATTGTAGAATATTAAAAATAATGATTGGATCTCTAACACTACTTTTAGGTAACTAAGACAGATTTAGGTATAATTAATTTTTCCTATGTGTACTATATTACAGGATGTGTTTGCATGGAAGGTCTGTTTAGCACAGAAGTGTGACTTGACCATTTCCTCTTGGTCAATGAAAATACTTCAATTCAGGTCTTAAGTTCCTTTATTTCAACTCTCATGTTTCCCCAGAGAATTAGCGAAATAAGTACTTTGGTGTGGAAGGAACTGACGCTACAAAAATTTTCATGTAAGAGGAGGATTGAAATGTTATTAATCATTCAAATTGACTCATCTGTCTCAAACATTCATTTCCTAGAAATAATCTTTTGTTATTGTCTGTAATAATTGAGACCTTCTTATTGTATTTCACATGTTTTTCTTGTTCTGATTTTCAGCATTAGAAAGCAATAGTAACCTTGGTAAAGATAATTCCTGTGGATCATTATACCATGGCTAGTCCTTGCTGGCCATTAATCCCTCAGAAATGCCACATTGATTCTGTTAAGTCAACACAACCCAGAATTACTGACAGTCACAAACCAAGGTCTGGTAATTCAGTGTTCAAATGTAAAACAAAATGAAGTTTTTATCAGAAATACAATAAACAGATAAATGTATTTTTCAAAAATATTGGTTTGTTACAGAGACCTAAGTAATTACCCAGATATCAATTTTTTAAAATAAACTATGCACTATTTATGTGTTTGTTTTCCTGCTGGTAACAATATTTATGTGAGAAACAGAAAAATTCACAGCGCAGGCATAACATAAATCTTTGATGGGGTTTAGAATTCTTACCACTTTTAATCTGCATGACATTTGCTGCCTCTTCACAGGATCCATTATGGGTTTGAAAGACCAGTCATCAAAACTTAGCTCATTTATTCTGGATGCTTTGCTTTTCATTAGAATATGTTAGCACAAAGTGCTGGGTAGTGCCTGGATTACATTGTAGAGTTGCATACTTTAACATTAATGCGTAAAAATGTAATCTCACTAACATAGTAAAGCATAAGCATTGGACAGAATTATGAAACACAATTATTATTTTTAAAGTAAGTGACAAATTAAAAACAAGATTAAACCTAAAGACCTAGGTCCATTTCTATACCTTTGTTAATGATCCTTAGCTGTTGTCAATCAAACCTCAGCTCTAGTCTCTTTATAATCCTGAAAGAAACTGCTCATCCTCAAGTTGGCCAAAGACATTTTGGGGGCTTTTCCACTGTACTGAGATTTTTTAATACCTTCACCAGATAGTCATTTACTAGTACTATGAAGTTAACTTCCTCATTGATGCAGTCTTCTGATTGTCTTCAGCCGCTTCACTTACTGCTACTTAGTTCTCTCACCATCCAAGTTCCGTGTACCCAGTCCCTTCCTTTCTCCTAAATAGGGCAGAAAATTGTCCTTCTGATTCACCAGGCTGCTCTTGATGGAGAGAAATTACAGATATGATGTGCTTCTCCCAGGTAACAGCACACCTAATTTAACAATCACATTTTCCCCTCAACTGTACAAAGACTTATTAGCTTCATTTGTCCTTTTTTAAGGAAAACTGCTCTGAGCTTCTTTTCTCCTTTCTTGGCAAATTGCTTGGTTGAGTCCCTTTAAAATATCCCTAAATTGCTTAGTTAAGTCCCTAAAAAATATCACATCAATTCCATAGCAACCCTCATATGCAATATCTAATATGTTTTCTTTCTGGTCTTAAGGAAACCATATACTCTAAGTTAAGAATGTAGGTAATATCAGAGTGTAGCTTTGCAAACCACATTGAAATTCTTCCAGAGAGCAAACAAAAGGTACAAAGTAATTTTAGGACAAGTTCAAATATTGGGGAAAATAGCAACTATGTGTAATGATAGATTTTGTGTAAAGCAGCTCCCCCACAATAGCCGTGGTAGGCAGAGCCCATCTTTGGGGAGGAGGTAGGAAATTTTGCTTAGGAGCCAAGGAGATTTCTGAGACTGAATAATCAAGAACCTGACCCCATCCCTTTTGTTTCAGTGTTATTAGAGTATTGTCAATAGAGGGAGTTGATGCTAACTGAAGTATGCTGGCAGGAAGAACTCCAAACACTCCTAAGAAACGTGCAAAACTTTGGGGCACCTGGGTGCCTCAGTTGGTTAAGTGCCCGACTTTGACTCAGGTCATGAGCTTGCAGTTGGTGAGTTTGAGCCCCGCATTGGGCTCTGTGCTGATAGCTCAAAGCCTGGAGCCTCCTTTGGATTCCGTGTCTCCCTCCCTCTCTGTTCCTCCCCGGCTTGCACTCTGTCTCTCTGTCTCTGTCTCTGTGTCTGTCTCTCACTTTGTCAAAAATAAGTAAAGATTAAAAAAATTAAAAAAAAAAGAAATGTGCAAAACTGGTATCTCAGTTTTGATACCAAGGTTTGCATGTTAGGGGCATATATCCATAAAATACAGATATGATAGAAACTACTCTTGGCCAAGCCAGAAGTCTGCTTGGGCATGTTTTGGATACAGCGACTGAATATTTGATCATCACTTAAAAGAAGTGCAGCAAGCATCAGCAAAGAAATCACTATAAGTGGACAAACATCCATTGGGCATCTAATGCACAGTAGCTATGTGATGTGGCTACTATAGAGCAATTACACTAATGGTCTCGTTAGACTTCCTGGTTCTCTTTACGTGGAATCAGAAAGTAGGACTGACCACTTTGGGCTGAGTAAACCTAAAGAAACTTGTATAGTTCAAAGCAAGTAGTGTTTCCTAAAGGCAAATATAGGACTTCTGGCTAATGAAGTAATTAGTTGGTATTATAAAGGAGGTGTAATCATCTTTGTGTTCTAAGCTGGATTTAAAAAGGTAGTATCCGTAAAGTATGTTTGAAAATGTTAAGAGAGTCAAAATTTATTCTGAACTTTCAAAGAATTTGTCTTACACCATGTTTGTTATGTTAAAAATATTTTTGCAAAGGTGTTATCTCTCTCTCCAAATTTTATTGAAGGCCATGACTTTAACTCTGGCTTTACCTCCCATGGAGTACAGCAAAGTGCTTTATGGAAAATAGGTGTGAAATTGCCTAAATCACTATTAAATTATGGAATGAAAGCATAAATTTGGAACACCCAGACTATTTCAAATACAGAGAGAGTACACACATTTTTAATGGGTAATATTTATTTTATTTGAGAAAATGATTTTTTTTACAACTAATGTTTGAAATAATGGCTATGGCGTTATTCACAGAGAAGTGGTTTGCAAAGATGAGTTTAGGTGAAAAGAAGAATTAGCTCTCTGCTAATTCTGATTTCTATTTGGAGTTTGCTGTTGGATATTTTTGGAAAGTCCTTTGGTCTCAATTTTCTAATTTCTTTGTCAATTTTATTTGTCATTAAATATTTTATATACTGTATTAAAGTGTGTTCCAGTGGATTTATTCTCAGTATTTTATTTTTAAAAGTTTACATCCTACTCTCTTAAAAAGTCTGTTTCTTGTTTGTAATGGTGGTTTATGTGTCAGCTTGGCTGGCCCACGGTACATAGATATGTGCTCAGACATTATCCTAGATATTCCTGTGAGGGTGTTTTTGGATAAGATTAATATGTAAATTGGTGAACTTTGAGTAAAGTAGACTGCCCTCCATAATATGGCTGGGCCTCATCCAATCAGTTGAAGGCCTGAATAGAACAAAAGACTGACCTCCCACAAGGAAGAGGAAATTCTGCCAGCAGATAGATAGCTTTCAGACTTGAATTGCCATGTCAGCTCTTCCTGGGTCTCTAGCATGCTAGCTTACCCTTGCCAGTTTCCATAATCATGTGAACCAATTTCTTAAAATCTATCTCTATCTATCTATCTATCTATCTATCTATCTATCTATCTATCACCTATCTATCTATTTATCTACCTATCTGCCTTCTATTGGTTCTGTTTCTTTGGAGAACCTTAACTAATACAAAGTTAATGAAAGAAACAAACACATAAACCCTAGTAGAGCAGGATCGTCATATACAACAGTTTCATTGCAGAAATGGATTGTCTGGTATTCTTTTTAATTTTGATGAAATGTAGAAAAAAGAATGTGTTCAGTGACAGATATGGGGAACAGAATAAGACATTAGGGTGTGATACTGTCACTAATCATACCTTCATATCAATTCTTCTTTTAGTAACAGGATCCTATTTCACATGTTCATTTACAGCTGTGTGTGGTCTTATGTCTAAGCTCTGTCTGATGGTGTATGCAATAGACTGAATGTTGGCTGCCCACCAAAATTTGTATGTTGAAATTCCTAGCCCAATGTGATGGTGTTTGAAGATAGGACCTTTTGGAGATGACTAGGAATTAGTGCTCTTATAAAAGACCCTGGACAGCTCCCTTGCTCCTTCTGTCCTGTGAGTGTTCAGAGAGAAGATGACCATCTATAAACCATGAAGCAGATTCTCATCAGACACTGAATTTGCTGGTGTTTTGATCTTGGACTTCCCAGTGAGAAATAAATATCTGTTTTTGATAAACAACCCAGTCAATGGTAGTTTGCTATAGAAGCCTGAATGGACTATGATAGAATGTAAATGAAAATTTGCAACTTTCTGCAAGTATACTAAAAAGAGGGGTCAGGTCCTTCTTCCATTCTTTTTGTAACAACAGTTGGAACCATCTTGGACAAATAACTAAATTTAGGAACAGAAGCCTAGTTTCGGCACTGCAGGGTTCCAAACCAGCCCTAGACTATCTACTTCTAGATTTTTACATGAAGAAGAAATAAACTCTTAATTTGTTTTAGGTACTATTATATCAGGTAGTCTTATTTCTTCTAGCAGAATGTACTCTCAATTAGTATATATAGTTATTAGAGATTTGGAGGTTGATGCTCACGTTTTCTCAAAATGATACTCTTAATTTTGTAATTTGGGATTCTCTTTTGAAGATCTCAACCTCCAGATTGGGATATGGTGTTCTAGTTGATGGAACTGAAAGCTAATGCATAGTTTGGGTAAATTTCTAATCTTGTTACTTAAGATTCTTCATCCACACTATAAGAAAAAAGTAACAAATATAAAAGTGATAATTATTTGACTTCTCATTTCTGAACAGAAGTATCTTTTCAAATTATATCTGTACCCCATTCCATTTCAAATTGAAGAATTTCTCAAGTTAATTTAGATTTTGTATTTTCTGTATCTTAAGAAGATACTGGTTTTGCTTGGATTTACTTAGAATTAAATTTAAATTTACTCTACCTAACATATTGCTTTGGGACCATTCCTTTTTTTTTTTTTTTTTAATAATTTCTACCTCAAACATACATGAGCCTAGTAAGCAACCAATAAAGACTAGCTGTGCTGATGAATGGATAAGGAAGATGTGGTTTATATATACAATGGAATACTACTTGGCAATGAGAAAAAATGAAATCCTGCCATTTGCAACAACGTGGATGGAACTGGAGGGTATTATGCAAAGTGAAATAAGTCAGTCAGGGAAAGACAGATATCTTATATTTCCACTCATATGTGGAATATGAAAAACTTAACAGAGGACCATGGGGGAAGGGGAGGGGAAAAATAGTTTGAAACAGAAAGGGAGGCAAACCCATAAGAGACTCTTAAATACAGAGAACAAACTGAGGGAGGGGGAGAGGGGAAAATGGGTGATGGGCATTGAGGAGGGCACTTTTGGGATGAACACTGGGTGTTGTATGTAAGCAATGAATCACGGGACTCTACCCCTGAAACCAAGTGCACACTGTATACACTGTATGTTACTCAACTTGACAATAAATTATATTTTTTTAAAAAGCAGCCATTAAACCTTTAAAAAGAAAAAAAAAAGACTAGCTGTGGATGTCCCAAAGTTTCTTGAGCTAATTGCTTCAGACTTTTTACTTGTTAACAGCATGCTGTGTTATTGATTGAACTCAAGTGTTGTTTTTATGGCTTCAACTTTAGCATTGCTATTGGCCCTTTGGAGTGGGTATTCATAATTGGTTTTCATGGCATCTTATCATTGATTTACTCTAAATGATATTTAGCTTGTTTTTACTTTCTATCATTTCCATCCTGAGTGGCTTAACCAAAGTTTTCCCTCTGTATCCTGGTTGTTGATGAGGCAGGAATAGTCATTCTGGTAAGTGGGGAAGGAGTTGGAAATATGGGGAAACTTGGCCATTTTGTCACAAGACTCACTTTTTCTTTTGAGAGAAGATTCATAGCTTTCATCAGATGGGGGACAGTAATAGATTTTAGGTAAGGAGTGAGTTGATCAGATATATATCTTAAAATACGATTTTGGTGGCCATATGGAGGCTGGTGTCAGGGAGGTGGTATCTGGAGAGTAATAATGGTTAGTGGTGATTATAACAGTCTGGATAAGAGATAGTAAAGCCTAAATTTAAGAACTTAGCAATGATTATGAATAAAAGAGAAATTTAAAGAACTATTTAGGGCATAGAGATTAAAGGACATAAAAATCAGATGTGTTATGAAGGGGAAGTCAAAAAATCTAGAATAATCCTTGTTTACTCACTTGAGAAACGACTGAGATTGATCTGTTCCCAGAAATGGCAAAAAAGGTAAAAATATAATTTAGGAGGAAGATAAGAAATTCGGCTTGGGTTATTCTCAGCTTGAGAGCCTCTGAACTATTCATATGGGGCTAGTAGGCATTTGAAAATACAAATAAGCAGGTCAGAAGAGAAGTATGGAGTGGAAATCCCCAGCAATTGAAGTCAGGGAAATGAACCAGATTACTAAGGGAGAACACAAGCTAAGAAGAGATGAGTTCTTGATTAAGGATAGAGTCACAGAGAATACCAAATCATGAGGTAAAAGAAGAGAATCCTCAAAAGAATGAGAGAGTAGTAAGAAAAATTATGAAGGAAAAAAGAACTATGTTGAAAAATACCTTCATTTCAGGAAAATAGTTTAAGCAGCTGTGGCAGACATACTGCTCTGTGTTCAGTCCTCTCTGTTTTTCTCTGGGACCAGGAAGACTGCATTTTTCAGTTCCTCAGCGCACGTCAGTGGGACTATGGGACTGACCACTGGCCAATGGAAAGGAGGCCAGAGGTGGAAGTAACATAGTCTGCCTCCAAGCATTGTCCCTAAAACATTGCAGGTGACCATGTGCATGCTCTGTTTTTCCCATCCATGGGACTGGATGGAGACCCATACAAGAGAGCCTCCTGATCAGAAATATCTATATCAGACTTTGCCTGACTGAGAAATAGACCTTTACTGTGTTAACCTACTGAAATGTTGAGGTTACTTATTATAGCAGTTAACACACCTTGATGGATACAAGAATTAAAAAAAATATTTTTAAATGGAGATAGACAAAATAAGTGAAGGAGATTAAGAGGTACAAAATTCCAATTTTAAAATAAATAACTCATGGGAGTGAAAAGTACAGCATAGGGAATGTAGTCAATAATATTGAAAAAATGGGGATATGTCATTTTAAATTGTAATTTTGGTATTGCTGACACACTTTAAAAGCACAGCCCTCTTAACAATATGCATCTTTCAAGATACCTTATTTGCTATCTTTGGAAGCAAGGATGTAAGTTTCAGGGTCATTGGAATGGCATCAAACCTTAAATTTATGTTTAAAACAGACTAATAATAGAAGAACAAAAGGTTAGCACACACATATACACTTAATGATCGTGTCCTGATTATGTTGTAGCCTGTCAAGGGCACAAGTAAGACTTTTCTCAACTGCTTTCCTTGGGGTCATCAAACCCTTACAGGGCAAGGTCTAACAACTAAAATTCCTAGTGTCAAAGGGCCATGACATTTGCATGTAATTTCCTTGAGTAGAATGTCTAAGCAATGGTTTACTACCACTTTGGAAACATCCTGGTCCCTGAATTATGAATCAAATATAACATGTACCTGAGTGTAGAAAGCAACAAGGACACAGGAGGAGCCCCTTCCAAGTTAGTCTTTAAGGCTAATAGAAAAGGTTTCAAAGACAGCTTGAGGAGTTGTGAGTTCCTCAGAGGGGTATGTTCAAGAAAATAAATTCAACCACACAAAGGAATTTAGGCAACAAAATTTATAACCTTGGGACTATAACCCAAAATATAAAATGGGTCCAATACCAATTTAAATGACTAAAATGGGAGAGAAAAGCCAAATCCCCCATAAAAAAAATCCAAGTAATTTATGTAGAGACTACCCCTTCCAAGAGGTGGAATAGAATTTTTCACCCCTTATGTGTGGACTACTACACTTAGTAGCTTGCTTCCAAACAGTATAGAAAAAAAGCGGGGGAAATAACTGTATAGTGGAGAAACCTGGTAAGCACTGCCTCAGCCAGACCATTAAAGATAACACCATCAGCAGTAAGTCATATTGATAGCGTGTACCCTTGACATGATGTGATAAGAACAACACTTCACCTCTATGGTCTTCCTCCCCAAACCCATAATCCCAGTGAAATCATGAGAACAACATGATTTTTTTTGGTTTTTTGGGGACAAAACCCAAAAAACCGAAGTGGGGGACATTCTACAAAACACCTGACCAATACTCTTCAAAGCTGTCAAGGTCATCAAAAACAAGGGAGGTCTGAGAAACTATCACAGCCAAAAGGAGTTTAAAGAGACGTGACAACCAAGTGCAACGTGTCCTGCATGGGATCCTGGAACAGGTGAAAACTCTTTGGAAAAACTAGTGAAATTTTAATAAAGCATTACTTAATTATAATGTATCAATATTGGTCATTCATTGTAACAAATGTCATAGCAATCTAAGATGTTAACAGGGGAAACTGGGTGTGGGGTACGTGCCAACTTTCTGTACAATTTTTGTAACTGTTCTAAAAATCTAAAGCTATTCTAACATGAAAAAAGTTTGTTTTTAAGAAAAAAGGATTTAGAAATAAAGCATTTGCTTTTTTCTTTTTTTAATGTTTATATTTATTTTTGAGACAGAAAGAAACAGAGCATGAGCAGGGGAGGAGCAGAGAGAGGGAGACACAGAATCCGAAGCAGGCTCCAGGCTCTGAGCTGTCAGCACAGAGCCTGATGCAGGGCTTGAACCACGAACCATGAGATCATGACCTGAGCTGAAGTCGGATGCTCAACTGACTGGGCCACCCAGGTTCCCCAGCATTTGCTTTTTTCTTAATCTAGTTCACAGCAAATCCTCTTTCTTTCTTCTCTAATTCTTCAGCTCTCTGAAACTCTCTGGTGGACTCTCCCTCTCCCCAAATCCACATTGATTCCTCATCTTAGCCTGTCTCCGTGGTCGCCTTCTTGTTTATACTCTTCCCTAAACCCATCAGACATAGCCCAGTAGAAATTTAGTTGGTCCTCTGTTTTTACTGTTTTTCTTAGTGACCAGGCTCTTGTCCTCTGCACCCTTTCTTTTCTTTGTTTCAGTTCTGGCACAGGACTGGAGTAAAATGGACATGTTGATCATTCTCAGTCCCATTACATGCACAGATGACAATAAATTAGCAAATTAAGGGAAAAAGGAAATCTCTTTGTTTTAGAAAGCTACTGCTAAATTAGCATAAGAGGAAGTAAAGGTAGGCCTTAAGTACACGCTTTTATATTTATCCCCAAATATCACACATTTAATTAAAATCACTGACTACAAAATTTGAAGGGATTTCCATGAATATCTAATTCTGCATTCCCAAGTTACACATTAGGAAAATAAGGGCCAGATGGCTTTTGTGACCAGTCCAACATAATGCAGTTAGTGACCCGAAGATCCATGACTATTCTCCCCCTCCTCTTCATTTTTCTTGTTCTTCAAACACTGAGTTCAAATTTTTGTCATAATTCAGGAGAGTTACAGGTGTTGATGTGGTAATTCTTTCCTGTCAAGCAGGAAACATGGAAGGAAATAAAATAGCAAATGAATACAGGAAAAGGATGAGACTGACCATATACTATGTTACGTTCCCTTTGACTTAAAGACCTATCTAGAGATTTGTGTTCAATGAGAAGGCTTGAATAAGCAGCTTGACAACCGGCTTGGTGATCTAGCCTCTACTGTCTTACCAGTGCTTGGTCTCCAGAACTGTTTCCAGTAGATTCCTCATTAAATAACCTGCAACAATTGTTTTTATTTAAGCCTTTGATAGCTTAGAAAGTGCACATTTTGTTTAATTACTCCTGTCTTTGTCACTTCATTCAGGTAGTCATTCACTCGTTCATTCAGGCATCCATTCCGCATCCATCTAATGTGCCAGACTCTGAGTTTGGTGCTGGAAGCACAAACCTGTGTAGGCATCATCCTTAATGTCAGGTGCGTGCTCTCTAGTTGGTGAACAAAGCCTAACAATGTTTCATGTAAAATCTCTATGGAATTTCTGACTTACTATACTCATTAAATATTTGTGAGAAATAAGCCCACCGACCCCATCAAAGGAGGGACACGGAGACTCAGAGCAGAGTGAACCACGGCTTTAATCAACAATCTTGCAAGAGTGGATGTCTCATGGACAGTCTCACTTGGGGCAGTTACCGCAGGCACCTTATCTCCTAGCATGCAAGTCCCTGCCCTGATTCCTCATTGCCTGAGTACTCCAGAGATTATAGCCTTACCTGGATGTCGCCTATGCCCATGTAAGGCAAAAAATACTCTGATTTAAATAAGTGTACGTTCCTTGAGGTGACGCAGAGACTTCAATTTTTTGGCGCATGCTCATTGCAAAACCCACGAAAATAAGCCTGTGAAATGAAGAGGGGAAGCAGGAAATGAAGTGTCTAAGGGCTTGGGACGCCATTGTGTATGTGTTGGGGGTGGGGTGGGGTTCATGCATTTTCCAGTAGGTTGTAAACCTATTGTTAATTAGACAGCATAGCTTTTATTTATTTGGTACTTCTGAAAATGAATCATCTCCCTTACTTCTCACAATATTGAACACTATTTCACGACCTATTAAAGACTCAGATGGTGTCTGAGTGAAACAAGTGAAGAATTCTTAAAAACTAAAGAATTCAAGAAAAGAAATTTAAATTGCACATTGTTTCTTTTCTCTCTTTAAGTGTATTTTTCACAAATACATACATGAAACAATTTCAATATGTTAATCAAAAATTCAATATTGGAAACATGTTGACACATTATCCTACCAATAAGTATTTTATAAAATTGTATAAATTTATCAAGTCTTCTGTTTCCCTAGTTCTTGGTGACTTCTGGGTTATCCAGTGATGATTTCAGTATTTGAATGTCCTTTGTGCAACCATGGGATACCAGGGCTATCTCAAGGGTGAAATCAAGCCCAAACACTTTAGCTTCCATTTATTAACAGAAATCAAGAAGTATTTTCTCACTCAGTTACACACAAAGTAAGGGATTGAATACACAGCCCAGGTTGAAGAAGGAGTTATTAAAGAATGAAGTTATTTTATTAACTTTATAACAAAGTATAACTAACTATAATGTTTGGCACATTCTTGCAACACTTATTTCTTTCATTCACCACATACTGATGTTTATCTATAAAGCTCAGTGTTATAAAGAATTGTATTGTCCCACCAAAGAAGAAATATTTCAAAATTATATAATGCCCACACTAATCAGTCTGTTCCCATACCATGGTCTGGTCACAGTTGCTTTAGAAAATTGCAATTTCTTGCATAGTCTTCGGTGTTAGCCATGTTATTCAGTCAAGGTGTAATGAAAACAAATTCGTTTATTGTCAGTTACTGTTCAGAGTCAGAGACAGAAAAAAAAAATTGCTGCAGAAATGTTCCAAACCAGCTAACTGCCTAAGTTCTAGGAGACATTCTATGAGA
Organism: Felis catus; assembly: GCF_018350175.1. Lineage (NCBI taxonomy): Eukaryota > Metazoa > Chordata > Mammalia > Carnivora > Felidae > Felis > Felis catus. The sequence continues at coordinate 22,773,354 of NC_058384.1, read as the reverse complement.
AACTCTTCATGAGAATAAAAATAGCAATAGTAAAAGTAGCTAGCATTGTGACATTTACTTTGCATGCATCATCTTATTTAAACCTCAAAAAAAAAACCCTATGAAGCAAGTGTAATTACTACCCTCATTTTATAGATGAGGCTATTGAAGGTTTGAGAGATAACTTGAAGATCACACACCCTATAAATGGTGGAGTTGAAATTAAAATTCAGAGTCTGTTGCCCTTGTAATCATTCGTTTTTAAGGAATTTATATTTCAAAGAGAATTATTTAAACTTTTTAAAAAGCTACTGTTTAGTTTTAGAGCAAGCTCTAGATCGGTCATAGGAGAGTTACAAATAAGAGCGACTCATTGGACTATGCCCTGAGTTTTGTTTTCATTGCTGCTGTTGATCATGATATAAGTCACTTATATTTGTCTACACACATACATATACATATCATTTACCAAGCTCCTATCTTATCATTTTAAATTTCAGGCTTGAGTATGCTAAGCTTTCTTGTTTTCCTGGTTTTGTTCATGATCTTCTCTTTATTTGGAACATTCTTTCTCCCTTCTTTACCTAGTTAATGCCTTCTAAAACCTCCAGGTTTGATCAGTTACGTATAATCCTCAAAAGCAGTATTTTAAACTTTCACCACCTTCTACTGAACCCTCGTCTTATATTAGTTTTCTATTTCTGCTCTAACAAATTACCACAAACTCAGTGACTCAAAACAATATGAATGCAGGGAACCTGGGTGGTTCAGTTGGTTACGCACCTGACTCTTGATTTTGGCTCAAGTCACGATCTCGTGGTTCATGGGTTCGAGCCTGCTTAGGGCTCTGCTGACAATGTGGAACCTGCTTGGGATTCTCTGTCTCCCTCTCTTTCTGTTCGCTTGTGCTCTCTCTCTCCCGCAAAATAAATAAATAAACTTCAAAAAAAACCCACAAATACATTATCTTGCGATTGTGGACGTCAGGAGTCTGCAACACTGGGCTAAACACTGTGGATGTCCGGAGTCTGTCTCACTGGGCTAAAATCAAGGTGCCAACAGGGATATATTCTTTCTAGAAGCTCTAGGGGAGAATATGCTTTGTCACATTTTCCAACTTTTAGAGACCTGCTACATTCCTTGGCTTGTGGGCCCTTCCTTCATCTTCAAAGCTAAGAGTAGAGCATCTTCAGATCTCTCTGTGATTCTGACCCTCCTGCCTCCCTCTTTTACTTACAAGGACCCTTATGACTTCATTGAGCCTACCTAGGTCATCCAGGATAATCCTTTCTATCTCAAGGTCAGCTAATTAGCAACCTTAATTCTATATGCTACCTTAATTCCTCTTTGCCATGTATAATAACATATTCACAGGTTTGGGGGATTAGGACATACACATAGAGATATCTGTATTCCCATGTTCATAGCAGCATTATTCACAATAGCCAAAGTACGGAAATAACCTAAGTGTCCATAATGCATACATACACACACATACACAAACTGGAATATTATCCAACCTTAACAAAGAAGGAAATCCTGTCATTTGTGACAACATGGATAAACCTGGAGGACATTAGTTAAGTGAAATAAGCCAGAAAGTGAAAGATAAAGATAGATATAGATATTTTTTGCATACTTATAGATACAGAGAGGAGAAAAGAGTGTTTGCCAGGATCTGGGGAGTGGAGAAATAGAAGTTGGTAAAAGTATGTAAACCTTCAGTTATAAAATGAGTAAGATAAAGTCTGAAAATCTAATGTATAACTTGATGACTATAGTTTATAACACTGTTTTGTGTAATTGAAATTTGCTAAGAGAGTAGAATTTAAATGTTTGAAACAAACAAATAAACAAGTAAGGCAGATATCTTGAGGTGATGGATGTGTCAGTTAACTCAGTGGAAGTAATCCTTTCACAATGTATGCATATATCAGATCATCACATTGTATACTTTAAACATCTTGCAATTGTATTAGTCATTTGTGCCTCAGTAAAGCTGGAGGGAAAAAAGAAAGAAAAGAAACCTTCCTTGATTCTATGGCCTTCTCTAGTCACTATTCTGTCAATCCCTTCTCTTTTTTTCTTCAAGTTTTTATTTAAATTCCATTCAGTTAACATATATGGTTTCAGGTGTAGAATTTAGTGATTCATCACTTGCATACAACACCCAGTGCTCATCCCAACAAGTGCCCTCCTTAATAACCATCGCCCATTTAGTCCATTCCCGCCCTCTTCCCTCCATCAATCCTCAGTTTTTCTCTATTGTTAAGAGTCTCTTATGGTTTGCTTCCCTCTCTCTTTTTTTTCTTCCCCTATGTACATCTGTTTTGTTTCTTAAATTCCACAGATGAGTGAAATCATATGGTATTTGTCTTTCTCTGACTGACTTACTTCATTTAGCATAAATGCACTCTAGCTCCATCCACATCATTGCAAATGGCAAGATCTTGTTCTTTTTGTTCACCAAATAGTATTCCATTGCATAGATACACCACATCTTTATCCATTCATCAGTCAATGTTGATGGACATCTTTCCATAGTTTCAGTATTGTTGATAGTGCTGCTATAAACTGTCATTCCCTTTTTGAAATACAGTTAATATATAGACTTTGTTTAGTTCTATATAGTCTATTTTATGAGTCTCAATTCTGTTCCAACAATGTCTATGTATATATTTTTTTTCAACGTTTATTTATTTTTGGGACAGAGAGAGACAGAGCATGAACGGGGGAGGGGCAGAGAGAGAGGGAGACACAGAATCGGAAACAGGCTCCAGGCTCTGAGCCATCAGCCCAGAGCCCGACGCGGGGCTCGAACTCACGGACCGCGAGAACGTGACCTGGCTGAAGTCGGATGCTTAACCGACTGCGCCACCCAGGCGCCCCTGTCTATGTATATTCTTAACACCAGTGTCATACTATCTTTATTATTATAGCTTTAGAGTAAGTCCTGAAGATAGGTAGTATAAATCTCCTAATTTTTTTTCCTGTGCAAAATTGCTTTGGCTAGAAAAAGAATACAGTAAACCTGAGAATGTAGAATATAGAAATAATAAAAATAAGAGCAGATAATAACTAAGAGAAAACTAGATCCATAAGTGAAAAATAACAAATCAGAAGTTGGTTCTTCAAAAAGATTAATAAGCCTTTGAAGGTCCTGATCAAGAAAAGAAGAGAAAAGAAAAAGAAGCACTATTAGGAACAAAAATAGGGACCTACATACAATGTAAGTTATAAGAATAATAGAGAATATTATTAATAACCATATGGAAAAAATTAAATTGAAAAGTTATTTGAAATAGACTGTTTCTTGGATAAAAATAAAACTTACCAAAACTAATTTAAGAAGAAATTAAAAACTTGAATGGTTCAGTAAATATCAAAGAAATGAAATTACACAGATGAATAAGTTTAGATCATTTAAAAAATGAATTCTTCCAAACATTCAAAGAATTTCATAGTAAATTTTGAGCACATAAGGAAAAAAGAAAAAACATCCTAAAGGGCAAAAAGGTATATTTTGGTAAGAGGAACAATAGACTAAGAAAATATTGAACCAATAGGGATACAGACCAAACTACATGAACTTAAAACATGGAAAGCATCAACAACAGTGGCTTGAAGTAAGTAAATTACCAACAGTAATGAGAGATTTTATTATACTTACCTCAGAAATTGAAAATAAAGCACATAGAAGTAAGCAAGATGCAGAAAATCTGACTGATGTGACCAAACATTTCAAACCAGTTGATAATATGAACCGTCTGTTGTGGTCCTGGATAGTGTATTAAGACAAAATAAAAGAAATGAATGTATAAGGATTAAATGGAAGAGTTGAAACTGTCATTGATTGTAGATGATACACTCATCAATAGAGAATACCTAATACAATCAGTAGGTAAACTATTAGGGCAATTATAAGAGTTCTCCAAGTTTGTACAAGATCAAATTTAAAATTAAAATGTTCCTCTACAATAGAAATAATCAACTAAGTAATTTAATAGCAAATAAGATATATCAGCAAAATATTTATAAAGTATCTAGCAGTTGATAAGATAGAGAATGCACAAAGTCTTAATGGAGAATATTTTAAAACTATTTAAACATACAAAAGAAAACATTGCTAAATAGTAGAATACATCATACTCATATATGGGGAGATGTAAGATTTTAAAGATGCCTTTAAATTAGGTATGTACTTGGGGCGCCTGGGTGGCGCAGTCGGTTAAGCGTCCAACTTCAGCCAGGTCGCGATCTCGCGGTCCGTGAGTTCGAGCCCCGCGTCAGGCTCTGGGCTGATGGCTTGGAGCCTGTTTCCGATTCTGTGTCTCCCTCTCTCTCTGCCCCTCCCCCGTTCACGCTCTGTCTCTCTCTGTCCCAAAAATAAATAAACGTTGAAAAAAAAATTTAAATTAGGTATGTACTCAATGTATTTTTAATAAATTATCTGAGGATTTTTAAAGGGCTTTTGACAAATTGGTTAAAAAATTATATGGAAAAATAAAGGTACATGAAAAGATAAATTTATTAAAAAAGAGAAAAGGGATATTTTATCATCTATGAGTAATCTATAATAAAAAATAAGGTCTGAAAAAAGGTCTGTCACAGAAACATACACTATGCCAATAAAAGAGAAAGAGAACTCAGAACATCTCATTTGTGAATGGGAAATTGGTATGATAGAGGTGATATCTCAGAAACACGGAGAAGAGAAAGGATTATTAGTAGATGGTATTAGGAAAAACAGTCTCATTAAGTGGAGAAAAATAAATCTGTATTCCTAACTCATACTATATATAAAAATAAAGTTTGAATGGACTGAAGACCCAAAAAGTGAAAGGTAATGCTCTAAAGCTTATAAAGAAAAGATGGAAAGATATCTTTGGGTTTGAATATCCTATTTCAACAAGATAAAAAGAGAAAAACATGAATTTGCCTGTAGCACAATTAGGATTTCTGTTCCATAAAATTGGGATAGATGGCTGGGGACAATGGCAGCATCTAACAATGATGAAGGATCACTATCTAGATTATATAGAAAAAATTTTGAAAACCAATGAGAAAAAAGAACACATGATAGAAAAATGGGAAGAGGTTCTGAATTAGTCACAGGAGAGGAAACTCCAATGGTTAACATGTATAAGAAGTGATGTCAATGTCAGTAATAATTAGATAAATAAGAATTACTGTTAATAACCTCCTAATTATATATCAGATTGGCAAAAAGTATGGTACCAAATGCTGGCAAGAATAGAGACTCTTAATACTCTCCAAGGAAGTGCATACTACACAGCCGTTTGAAAAAGCAATCCAACAGCATGAAGGGAAATTTGATCTGTGTATACTATTTGAGCCAAAATGTATATGTCTTTGTGTTTATAGAAACCTACTAGGGGTCATATATTAGAATATTGAATCCATCCTGTTTGTGGTAGCAGCAGCCAAAAGTCTGTTACTAGAAAATAGATAAAGGATACATTGGAAGCATATATTGGACTCCACTTTAGTCAGAAGTAGTGACTTAGATATACATACAGCCACATGGATACATCTATAAACTCAGTGTTGAGTGAGATATACATACAGCCACATGGATACATCTATAAACTCAGTGTTGAGTGAAAAATGAAAGAAACAATTTAAGCAGTGGTATACTGCCATTTATATAAATTAAAATGTGTAGGGACACAAAATAATATTATGTCTATATTTGTCAACTCAGACTGCCATAACAAAAAACCACAACCTGGATGGCTTAAACAACCAGAATGTATTTTTGCACAGTTCTGGAGACTGGAAGTCCAAGATCAGGGTGGCAGCATGGTAGGGTTCTGGTGAGAGCCCTCTTCCTGGCTCCAGATGGCTGCCTCCTTGCATGGGACAGACAGAGATAGAGACAGAGATAGAGATTCTTCTTCTTATAAGACAATGGTCCTATTGGATTAGGGCCCTACCCTTATGACCTCATTTAATGTTCATTACCTTTTAAAGACCCTATCTCTAGGTACAATCTGGGGATTAAGGCTTTAACATATGAATTTGGGAGGGACAAAATTCAGTTCATAGCATTCTACCCCAAGATCCCCAACCCAAATTCCTGTCCTTATTATGTAAAAAATACATTTATTCCATCCCAATAGCTCCTCAAATCTAATTCATCTCAGCATCATCTCTAAAGTCCAAAGTCTTATCTAAATATCATCTAAATAAGATATGGTTGAGACTTGAAGTATGATTCATCCTGAGGAAAAATTGCTCTCCAACTGTGAACTGTGAAACCAGACATGATATGTGCTTCCAAAATTTAGTGGTAGACAGGCATAGGATAAACATTTCCATTCCAAAAAGGAGAAATCAGAAGGGAGGAAGGAATGACAGATTCCAAGCAAGTCTAAAACCTAGCAAGGGAAATGCCATTCGATCTTAAGGCTCAAACATAATCCTCTTTGATTCAATACTTGGTAAGACCCCCCCACACACACACCCAAGGCACTGGGCAGAGTCATGTTGGTCCCCTGAAATTGGAGAGATGACTCCACTCTTTAAAATGGAGGAGAAAACATCTTTGCCCCTGGACCTGTGGTGGGTGTGAACGTGACACAATTTGGTATTGGCAGTGATTTTGTAGAGATACATACATATCTGAGACATACTAAAAAAAATAGAGTGAGTACCTCCAGGAATGAGAAAAATGGGAATGTGAATAAAGGATGAAGAGAAGAAAAATATTAAATAAGGATGAGACCTTTCGCGAAGCTGTGATCACGGTGTGCAATAAACAGAAAGGTAGGATTAACTCACTAACTGCACTTAAGAAAAAGCAAAATGAAGAAAAGAAGAAAAAAATGAATCTAGCTTCCCTCTCTTTAACCTTGTACCTGAATAATTAGTTACAGCTCATAACAATTCTGTTTGGATGACGTTTTGCCATGGAGATTGAGAAAACAACTCCTATGTTATGTTGAAGCCTTGGCTAGATTTTTACTTTTCCAGATGAGCCTTAAGAAATAAGTAAATTTATTTATGGTAAAACAAATTTGTGTGTGTTGTAAATACACACACACACACACACACACACACACACACACACACACACACACACACAGATGTTAGTTAATTAGCCCAAAAGGAAAAAGAGGTTAAGAGAAGATTCTGTCTACAGCTGAACTCATTTGGTTATCTGGCAGGAACTGGGAACGGCAGTGGGGAAGGGAGAGTAGGATTTCCATTTGGTGACTGGTTCCTCAGGGTTCACCTTGCTCTGCATTGTCTTATGGGAGGCGTGTTTAAGTTCTAGTTTGACACCCACACCAGAGATGTCTATCCTGCGTTACAGTCCTGATCTGTGGGATGTCCTTGAGTACCTTACTGAGCACTTGGCTAGGACTGAGCACTTTTCCAGGAAGCCTTGGCTGTACCTGAAATTACTATAGGAGCAGCATCTGAGTGAGTGTGGGTGGCCTCTAGAACGTCAAAGATGAGTTAAATGCTCTATATTCATAATAAAGTACCATCTTAGTTGAATTCCAGCCTCATATCTAGAGCGTATACATTTTTCTAAAAACAAAGAAGGATGTCTGTGTCTCTATTGGCTCCTAACACACTAACAAAAACCTTTCATATAAGGTTCTTTTATTAATGCTTAGACTCTTAATTTCATTTTTGTAGTGTAAGCTCACCATACTTGGGGAGTCAGTTTTTTTCATGGCTCTCTTTCAATTTGAAATCCCTGCTTTGTTTGGTCTGAGGAAGAAGTATCTTTGTTTCTCATTCTGAGATTAAGACATACTGATTTATTTCTGTGGCTCATGAGGGAATTGGGATTTATTTCTTTCTTAATTGCATATACTGTTCATTAACTTCTAACAAGAAACATAAGGAAGAGGCATTAAACAAGAAATTTAATGGCATAATATTATTTAGCAACCGTGCTTATTTGTGTTTAGAGGCATATAAATGAATGTAAACATTATTTGCTAAGAAATAAAGAATGGTACAGAAAAAAAATAATGAAATTTCTGGGATAGGTTCAGGACAAGCCACCTTTTTTTCTCCAGACATTCAGTTATAAGTTTTCCATGCAGTTTTATTTGCAGAGAATTATGTGCCAGGATTTTATATCTGTGATCTAACTCTCTAATCTTCTTACTTCTGAATGGGAACTAGAAAATTATGTGGCAATAAACAGAAGTTGGGGCTGCAGGTTGAAATTCTAATTTTCTTGGATTTTAGAATTATAGCATATTCAGAAAGTAAAGAAATGGACACAAGAGAATCTGTTTTCAGTAAGAATATCAGAAGTTTGATTTGAGGGCATATGGAGCTTAAGGTGTCTCTGGAATCTTTGAGTGTCCCTATGGTTAAACTATAGCAATTGGCTCAACGGGACAGAAGTCTGGAATAGAATTTCTATTTTGGGAGTCATTGGTATGGTTTATTGAGCTATTATTATATGCCAAACAGTATTAACACTTATATTAATTCATTTTACAGATGAGGAGACTAAGGCACAGAAAGGTTGAATAATTAGCCTGAGATTGAGAGCTAGTAAAAGGCAAGCTGGGAATCAAACCCAAATAGTTACTGAGAAGCTGTGTAGTTATCCATGAACTTGCTGGAACAAAAGAAATCCTAGAGGGACAGAACACAGAGGATTGAATTGGATGTTCTTTATTTTATTTTATTTTATTTTATTTTATTTTATTTTATTTTATTTTATTTTATTTATTATTATTATTTTTTTAAATATGTGAAATTTATTGTCAAATTGGTTTCCATACAACACCCAGTGCTCATCCCAAAAGATGCCCTCTTCAATACCCATCACCCACCCTCCCCTCCCTCCCACCCCCCCATCAGCCCTCAGTTTGTTCTCAGTTTTTAAGAGTCTCTTATGCTTTGGCTTTCTCCTACTCTAACCTCTCTTTTTTTTTTTTAGAGTCTACCAACCTGTGCTTTGTATTTTGCTCAATATTTAAAATGGGAGCAGTTTCAGCCCCTGGGTGGCTCAGTTGGTTGAGCATCTGACTTCAGCTCAGGTCATGATCTTATGGTTTGTGGGTTCCAGCCCCGCACTGGGCTCTGTGCTGACAGCTCAGAGCCTGGAGCCTGCTTTGGATTCTGTGTCTCTCTGTCTCTCTTTCCCTCTCTTGCTCTCTCTCTCTCTCTCTCTCTCTCTCTCTCTCTCTCTTTTTCTCTCTCTCACATATACACACTCTCAAAAATAAACATTAAAAAAAATTAAAATGGGTGCAGTTTCTTAAGCTCTGTGCCCTGTGGTGACAGTTTGAATGAGAATGTATTTTATTGAGCTACTGAAAGGACAAGTGAAATTTAGGAAGTAAAAGGGCTCCAATATGAACTCCATACAGTAGTATGTAATCTTGACATGCATCATCAGAGAAATTTCCTAAATCAGATTGCTGAAATAAATAAGGTAATTCTGCAACTTGAACAATAATGCTTTCTCCATGATGTTGATGTTTGTAAGGTGGTATTGGTGAAAAATTCACCTTTGACGGTTGCATGAGTTCATCAAGTTTGTAAGTTTTAGGTGAATCGGCTTTGGGGCCATATCAGCCCTTTGAATGTGCCTTGGATCATTCTGTGGCAAATCAACAAATGTAACTTTTCCCTTTTCTAAACTTTTGGAAGAAATATTCTAAATACCTTGGAGCCTAGTATCTCACTTCTACCTCTGTCTTAAAGACCTCCTTTAGCCTACACTAGGGATAGGAAGCAAGCTTCTTTGTTCCTCAGACTTTTGTTATTGTGGTTGTTTTATTTGTCTCTTTTTTGGCATGCACACCAATGCATTACCAGGAAGGGCTGTACAATGTCATTGAGAAACTGATAAGGACCTGTAGTGAACCAATACATGCTCAAGAGCACTACAGTCACTATTCAGGATTCTGCATTCTACTTGTTTTAAGATGAGGTATCTCTCAACATATCAATGCTAGGCCGCAGGCTGGGGAATACTGGGCATTTCTGTTCTGGGCTAAACAGATGAAAGATCTATTTGGATACTAAATCTGTTTCAGTTTTAGGACGAGTTGCTACCAATTGCTCTTCAGTGGATTTTTATAGTTCTATTGCTGGCAATTATTACTTTCTGTTTACAAAAATCTTAATCACTTTTGCCAAGAATTTGAGAATGAATAGGTCTTCTAGATAATATTTTTTAATAACACTTATAAGTAAAAGCCCAGTTTAAATCACTGACATGTATAGTAAAAGAAACTAAGAGCATCAAGATAATAACAGAAATCAAAAGGCACCAAAGCCTCTGGCCTACATAACAGTACTAAAATAAATCCAGCTTAGTGATTTTTACCAGATTCACAGTTGTTCAGCTTTATGATTTCCAATATTTCATTTTTTAGAGAATCTAATAATAAATATCTTAACAGAAGAAAATATAATTTTTCTCTTTTTTTTAAAATTGTTTTAATGTTTATTTAGTTTTGAGAGAGACAGAGACAGAGCGTGAGCAGGGGAGGGGTAGGGAGAGAGAGGGAGACACAGAACCTGAAGCAGGCTCGAGGCTCTGAGCTGTCAGCACAGAGCTCCATGTGGGGCTCGAATTCATAAACTGCGCGATCATGACCTGAGCTGAAGTTGGTCACTCAACCGACTGAGCCACCCAGGTGCCCCAATATAATTTTTCTCTTAAAGGATCTTTAGGCTTTACAGAAAACTTTGTACTTCTGGAATCTCCATTAGTAGTTCTGGATAGTGCAGGAATATGATTTAAATAACAGTAGCAATATGGAGCACCTGGGTGGCTCAGTCGGTTGAGCATCCGACTTTGGCTCAGGTCATGATCTCACAGTCAGTGGGTTCGAGCCCGGCGTCAGGCTCTGTGTTGACAGCTCAGAGCCTGGAGCCTGCTTCGGATTCTGTGTGTCCCTCTCTCTCTTCCCCTCCCCCACTTGTGCTCTGTCTCTCTCTGTCTCTGAAAAATAAATAAATGTGAAAAAAAAAATTTTAAATAACAGTAGCAATAACATTTTTAATATCTCCTAGATTCTATCTTTCCAGAGAAGTATACCTTTGTCCCACATTCTCTACTTTGTTAGTAATTCTATTCTCCATTCCAGATTTGTAGCTGTGATGTTTTCCCTCTGCACCATTTAATTTAATTTTAACTTCAGAAATTAATAAAGAAGAGAAAAATAAAATGTTTATTATTGCTAAAATGGACTTAGTGCTGGGGTGGGTGACATGGTTAAGACATGTAATCTAACTGGAGAGAAGAGAGGAACCTGTCCATATTAGTTAAGGTGGCTTGTCACAAATAGATCAGAGTGTTATGTCTCAAAAACGACAGAAGTTTCTTTCTTCCTCAAGTAACTGCTCACTGTTGGTTGCTCTGTGAGGGTGGAAGACCAGTCTGCTCCATGCAGTCATTCAGAAAGCTAAGCTGATAGACGCTCTGCCATCTTCAACATATTGTTCTGGTCATCTTTGCCACCATTCAGCCTTTGGGAAGGGGGGATAGCATTGAAGAGCTAAGGAGGTTTTCCCAGTCTAGCCCATCATTTCCACCCTTTTTCCATTGGGAAGAACATAATCCTTTAGCTACCTAGCTGCAAAGGAGTATAGGAATCATGGAGGAAAGGGAGAATGGATTTTGAGGGACAATCAGTTTCTGACATGAAATCTGGGAAAGGCAAAATAGTGATAAAATAGCAGATGAGTACATACCATGTGGAGGGTGGAAATAATTTTTGTTAAATGTATTTAGGAGTTCAGAGAAGGTAGATATCAGTATGGGACAAAGTCATTGGGAAGAGTTTGATTCAAAAGATGGAACAGAAGATAAATTGGTTAAATGAAGGTGAAAGGTGACAAGAGGGGGAAGGGATGTCTTTCCTTTGTTTTCCCAATCTTCCTCCTTTTTAAGGAGAATCTTTTCCTTTACAATGTCTTTAATGACAATATCATAAATCCTGTGACTATCAGGATTAGTCACTCATCCCACTCAGACTTTCCTAATTTCCTCCTCTTTGTTTTTCTTCTCCACAAATTATTACACACACACACACACACACACACACACACACACACACACACACACACATTTACCTTGCAAACCTTGCCTTTTGTTTTGTGCACTCTTGTGATCTCTTCTTGAGTATCTATTGCCTAATGATTAAAACAACTTCCATTAACTTTTACATGCCAAGTGGGCACTGTATTAGGAACTTTGGGTACAAAGTTAAGTAAAACAGAGTTCTTGCCCTTGAGAAACATGCAGCAAGGAAGCTAATTACCTAATTCTTAAACATCATCTAATTTGGATCCTTAACTGTAATTTGTGTGTCTAATAAGGTACATATTATTATTCTCATTTTATTAATAAGGAATTTGGATACCATAGTTTAACTGATTTCCCCAAAGTTAGGCAACTATACAGATGGTGATAGAACCTGTTTCCCCTACTGGATCCTACCCTGCTACTGTTCCAAGTGGGTTGGAACTTCCTCTTTACGTTGTCTGTGTTAGTTCCTTACTTATTTCTACCTATGATATATAAAGTAATTAAAAACTATATATTTCTTAAAGTCAGTCCTTATTTCTATAAATTCACTCTATCCTTACATTTTCTTATATTCTCAGGTAAAGTATTTCTACTTTAGTTTTTAATTAAAGCAGAAGAATACATGTAAAATAATCATATTTAAAAAGTAAAATATGAAAAGATGACTTCTGAAATAGAAACAATATTTATCAATTGAGAGCTTTGTGAAAAATTTAGGAGTTGGGAATTTAGTAGAGAAATGTATTCTTGCCAAAATTATGAAGTAGTGAAATTGACTCACTTATGTTCCCCCTCTGTTCTTAAAGACAGGCATCTATCCATTTTTTCAACAACACAGTTCTTGTGGGCCCTACTATATGCAGTTGCTATTTGAGTGTTGAGAATACAAAAACAGAGATTCTGCCCTGGAAGGGGAAGGCAACTGAACCAAAAATTACAGAACAGTATCCTTCTGCTGTTCAGAGTCTCTTGTTTCAAGGTCAGATCTAAGTCTGATACCCCAGGACGGTCGGTAAGCCAGGCCCCAGATCTTTCCTTTCCCTGCTTATTTATCTGTAAAAGAGAAATGATTTTTCTCTTAGATGAAACATAGAATTCATTATCTCAAAAGGTGTCATAAGCTAAAACTAGAAACAGCCTACCAAAAAAGGGTTAAGATAAATTCATGTATGACATCTACAGTTGGCTCCAAATGGAGACTAAGACACCTCTAACTTCTAAAGTGATGCCAAGAACAACCATGTCCTCCCATGTTCCTGTGGGATCACTGCCACCAGGAAAATATTGTGTGGTATGGAGAGGGACAAGAGAAAGAAATAAATGAAGAGTTTTGACTACAGTTTAGCCTGTTGGGCTTCCATATTGGGAAACTTAGCTGACTTTTTTTTCCCCTGGTTGTGATCTGGGGACACTTTGAAATGACCATGGAGAGAAAATTATGAAAAAAAGAAAATCCTTTTGAAAAAAATTGCAAGATTGCTTAATTATCTGAAGTATGCATAGACTTGAATAGTCTCTATTATTGTCTCTGAGAAGGGAAATAAAATCTAAACCAAAGGATGAAAAAAGGGATGTAACTGGAGAGATAAATCTTAAATGCGAAATGATGACACAACATAGCCTTAAAAAGATTGCTTCCTCGTAAAGCCGTAAGTTTTCATAGTTAGTTGAATGTCCTGTTAGTGTACTCTCAGCTCTTCTTTTCCAGACACCTGGACCTCCCAGTGCCTGTGTGTACATTCCACTCGACTAGATTTAAAATGCTAATGGATAAAGCTTTTGGATTCTGGACTGGGCAGGCTATTTTTCATCTTTCCTGATAAAACGTTGAAAAACACCTCCAAGGTCTTCCAAAATAGGACACACAGTGGATGCATTCCATTATCTGCCACATTGCAACAGCAATGAATGACTAACCATAGCATAGATCAGTTTTACCATCCTGTACTCTATCCAATGTTGTTGTTGTTGTTGTTGTTGTTGTTAAAACAACTTTATGTCCAAAGAACTGTAAAACTCATGTCATGAGACCTGTGGCTATGATAGTGCGGTCCTAGTGAATCAGAAGTCACCATGTAAGCTCTAGGATTTGAAGAGGTAGCTCTTCATAGTTAGCTAGGGAATATAACAGTATACTACACTATTTAGGGATATGGACAAACTAATGGGTTTGGCAGTTCTCATTTTCCCCCTTGGTCAAGTTCTAAATGCAAATAAGAGGCCTTGAAGCAGTCTTGAGACCCTGAAACACTGCATGTGGAAGCTTCCTAGCCAGCATAATGGCATATGTGTAGCATAATAGTGGAACAAACCGTCCTGTTTCCAAATTCTATCTGGGTTGTTCAGAATTTGACCCCAAATGCTGTTTGTTTGGTTTTAATTCTCTCTGTACCAGGTATATCAGGGAGAATGGGAGATTCAGAATGAAGCAAACTTGAATTTCTGCCAAATAATGAATCAATAACTTTTTTGGAAGCAAATTTTGAAGGCCATTGATTATAAGAGGAGAAGAATGATATGCCAGTCATTATGCAGATATTTTACCAAACTCCTAACGGGGCTTTCTCAGCCCTGGTTTTGTTTTTTGTTTTTTTTTTTTTTTCCTTTCATGCAAAGCCACCATTTGAGCTTCATTACCCAGTGTTTAATCTCTGTCCTTGAAGTTCACAAATTAACTTGCTCTGTGATTTCCTCCTTGTGACAGCCTCTGGCTGTGTTTTTACTGCCTTAACGGCTACCGGCAGGCAGCTTGTCTCCCACATTCACAACAAAGTAAACAGGAATTTGGTCCCAGGGTAATTGGCTGCTCTCCAGCATAAGAATGCAAGTTATTCATGAGCATTGTGGACTGGCTTCTGCTTCCACCCAGACTGTTTTCACTAGAGAGCACAAGGACAAAAAGAGTTGTGGAGGTTTTGAATCTTGAGGATTATTCCTTTCAAATACATGATAACCTGTGATTCTTCTCCCCAACTATTTGCTAATTTTCCCCCACCTCCTCTACCATCTTTCATTTCATGATGACTACCGGAAATTTACCAAGGAAGCTGCCATGAAGTTCTGTACTTTTTTCAGAAATGTAACTGATTTAATAAACACATATGGGTACACTGTATTTTGGAGAAAGAATATGTTTGCAAAGCTTTCAAAATTAAATCTTCATGGGAATATGGGGATAAATGCCAAATGGATTTGTGAGCACCTAGTTTAATGGTAATCCAAAACAAACTTTAAGAAAACAATGAAGAAAAAGACTTGTGGTTTCAAGGATAAGAGTAAATATACTTTAAAATTTGAGTTGGTGAATGCTAGATTCAGAGTTCATAAAAAATTAAGAGATTTACACAAAATCAAAAAAGGCAAAAAGAGTCCCCCCATTCATCATGGTTGGGAGAAAGTAAAAGTAAGAATTCTAGGCCCCTCTAAGGTAGGATACATAAAACACTTTTGTGTTTTATCTTACCTGAAAGTTGATATTTTACACTGAATACCATGCTTTCTAAATTCTGCCATGAAAGACACGAACTACAAGACTCCAATATTTGATATTATATTTGTAAATTCTGTTCAGCAGAGACACTAGCAAGTGTTTGAGATTTGAGAAAAAGAAAAATTTGCTAATTCCTTTAGTTCACCCAAAGCCATACAATGAATAGCAAAGGACAAAATATTTAATACATTATGCACCTTGAATTATTCAAATATTCATTATTATTTGCTAGAAACTTGAATATAGAAAAGTTTTGCTTTTTTTGAAATATAATTTGTAAGTGGATCAATTCTTTAATTTTTTCAGTTTCCAATCAGTGTATGGTATAATATCTCTTTCCTTGATTATGTGTCAACCTTTGGATTGGCACCTGCTAGTTGTGTTGTGTGTTGAACCTTCTGAAATAGACACATGGAGATCTGGAAAGGTCTGTTTTTATTAGATATGTGGAGTATTATATTCGTTAACTTCAGTTTGCCACCTGCAGCTTTGAAACCCAGTATATTTCATAGATCAAATACTTGCATTACAGATATTGGAGCTCTAAAGTTGAATGCCATATGATTTTTGCCCTCAAGGAGTCCTCAGTCCAGTGGAGAATGTAGACACACAAAAAAGCATTGAATATAAGAGTGATAAAGAGGAAAGTGGTAAACTGCCATTGAAATACCAATGAAAAAGCAATTTATTCTGAAAGGGAGATTGGTGAAGGCCAGTCTTGGAGAGAAGGTGATACCTGAGCAAGGTCTCGAAGCATGTGTTGGAAGAAGATTGGAGGAAGAAGGTGCAGGGGCAGTGTGGATTAGTATAAACCAATTATTCCTTAGAGATTGAGAAAGTTCTTAGTAACTGATAACCTTTTGCCATGCAGTATATGAAGAGCAGGATTAAACTAACCAGGTTTAGGGGTACCTGGGTGGTTCAGTTGGTTAAGCATCTGACCTCAGCTCACTCATGATCTTGCAGTTCATGGGTTTGAGCCCCACGTCAGGCTCCGTGCTGACAGCTCAGAGCTTAGGGTCTGCTTCCTATTCTGTATCTTCCTCTCTCTGCCCTTCCCTCCCTGTCTCTCTCTCAAAGATAAATGAACATTAAAATTTTGTTTTTGAATTGCTGGGCAACTGACAAGAGCTCATCAATACATGGTAATTGCAGAATTACTAAGCTAAAGTTTATCAGTGTTGCTTTTCACTGTCAGAACTAGGAATCTAGAGATGGAAATAGAAAATGTGATCCTTTGCCCTTTATTCCATCTAAGAAGAGCTATTATTGTTGAGTACAAATATAAGATGCTATGGGTTTTTGTTTTCAAAATATGACTCAAGGAAGAATTTAATATAGAAGTCATTTTTTCAGGGAGGCGAAATTATACAATCTTTCAAATTATGTTTTCTGTATTTTGTCCTTTAAAGATAACATTTTTCAGGGATAAGGGAGCACAGAAAACCTGGAATGCTTGTTCCTAGTTCCCTTCTCCAATATCTAAAGCTTAATCTTCCTTTCAAGAGTGAGTAAAGAGAGGATCGTTTGTCTCCTTCAGATCCATGAGATACTGAAGAAACTAAAAAAGTACACCTGTTTGTCCACCATGTTGCTGAGCATTCAAAGACATTATTTAGATTGAGTTGAGTTATTGCTTTAGTAGTGTTGAAGCTTTAAAAAGGGGTGGAATACAATTAGTTACATATTAGATATAGATATATTAAAAACCCTGTCCTGGTTTATTCACTGGGTTAAATTGAATCCAGTATCTGTTATTTGTTGATGCAAGTCTTGTTACATCTCCTAGGGATTATCTTAATGGCTTCTATCTCATCTTTCTCTAAATGGCTGTTGATGCTCTAACAGTGACCCAAGGGGGCCGGAACAGATGTAGGTCTCAACCAGCCATGGTTTCTTGCTTGCTAAGCAGTAGATGGCAGAATTGAGCTTGACTTTTGTGATTTTTCTCACCTGTCTTCATTGGTGAAGTTCAAGTATTCTCAAGCAACTCCATAAAATAGCTTTGGTTTTTAATCAAAAGTAATTTGATTTTTTCTTTATTCTACTGGAATCTCATATACTGCTTACTGTATAATGCTTTAAAAAAAAACTTGTAGTAACCCTAGTGCATTTCTGCCTTTCACTTTGAAGTTTTCTACTCTAAAAAAGGCGCCATCCCTACTTCTGTATTTTTTCTCCAATTTCACTAAACTTTTGTTTACATTCTCCTTCTTCACGTTAGTAAATCCAAAGATCAAACCAGATTATTTTCTGTCCTTCAAATCACTCAAAGAGGTCTACAAGTCATAATAATGAAAACTGCTTCCACAATATGTGAATATTCCACAATATTTGAGAACTAAAGTATACTATGTTGAAGGAGGAAGGACCCTTTTGATATAAATGTGGTTTTGAGAAAGCTAGTGTTTGAAAGGACCTACAACTTCAAGCCAAGGAGAGACCCTCAGGACAAGCTACAGGAGTTGAGTGAGGAAGAATAAATAGAACCTTGCTGAAACAGGAATCTGAAAGCTGGATATTTTGGTCAAGGGTAAGAGTACCATGAAAAAGCCAGAAGCCAATTGATTCCATTTTGTTAAAAAAGGCTAAAAAGCAGAAAAGAGATCGTTTAGAAAATCTTCCACTGGAGTGTAGAAGGCAATGACTGGGAGTTGTGTGTCCCCAAAAAGCAAGAGCCAGCCGAACCAGTTCTCCATGAGAACTTCTTGAGATCACAAGGGCTTAAAAATCAATGTATATTCTAGAGAGACTGTTTAACTGAACACTTTATTACTTTAGCAATTAGTAGAACTAACTGAAACTTTTAAATTGGTTTAGGGGTAGAATAATGGATAGAAATAAACTGAGTTAAACTGAAAAAAAATTGTCAGTTGGTTTACCCTGTATTTCTTCATGAGTTAAACTGAAGAAAATCGTCAGTTGGTTTAATTGTCTATGTAATACATACCCTGTATTTCTTCATGCCAGTAGAAAATATGTGCTTTGCAACTTATCTGACTGATGAAATATTTTATGAAAGACCCCAGGTAGGAAGGGTATTTGAGGAAACAAAAAGGTTATCAAGTTATCAAGGCACAGTTATCAAGGACTAGAGAGCCTTTGCTATGAGACTGCCCAAGACACATATTTCTTCAAAAGAATTTACATGAAAAATCCAAAATTAACAAATTATTCCACTGCTTTCCTTCCTTCCTTCCTACCTTTCTTCCTTCCTTGCTTTTTCCCCCTTCCTTCCTTCCTTCCTTCCTTCCTTCCTTCCTTCCTTCCTTCCTTCCTTCCTTCCTCTCTCTGTCTCTCCTTCCCTTCATAAATGTGTGTATATTTGTCAATAGAGACACATGGAATATTAAAACTTAGTATATACTCTTCACATTTCCCTTTCCAACATGAAAAGTTATTGTTCATCAATCAAGCACACTGCATGTCTATACTAAATTATAGTTGAGAGAGCCCCTTCATAGATGCTGCCTCATCTATCTTTCCCTCCATCCTGTTGAGGCAGGCAATTGTTGGTTCTAGTTTTTCACATAAGGAAACTGAGGCTCAGAATTACAAGATGACTCATCCAAAGTTTCACAACTGATAAATGACTTGACTTCTACTTGAGCTTTAGGCTCACATACCTAATGGCCGGCTGGTATTTCTATTTGAATGCCTGTTCACATCACAATGTGATGTGCAAAACAGAAGCTTTCCTCTTTCTTTGTCCCCTTCTGCAGTTTCTTCCTGCTCCAGTTTTTATCACTCGGTAAATCCCGCTTCATTACCCAGTTGCCCAAGCCATAAACCTGGGAGCGTTCCCTGACTCTGCCTTTCTTTTCTCTGACCTCCCATACCTAACCTATCACCAAGTCCTCTGGGTTCTACTTTAATATATATCGCTAATCCATTTCTACTGCGTCCACTCTAGTTTGACACTAGGTCCTCCTGCAGTTTTTGTTGTTTTTTTTTTTTTTTAGCCATATATCTTTAATCCTATTTCTGTATTCCCACCAGAGTAAGCATTCACAAAAATAAATTTTATCATTGTACTTAGAATCCTTTACTGCCTCAGTAATTTACTTTCTAACATGCCCACAAGTGTCTGTTCTGAGCCTGTTTATATCTCTAACCTCCACCCTCCTTTTTGTCTACCATGTTCTAGCCCCATGAGCCTCTCTGTTGTTCAGTCATGCCAAGCTTGTTCCTGCTTTAAAGCCTTCACCATATTGTTTCCTTGATCAAAATATTCTCCACACCCCACCCCCAGCTCTTTGTTACTCAGGTGCCTGGCTAACTCATGCATAACCTTCAGTTTAAATGTCACTTCCTCAAGAAAGCTTTCCCTAAACCCTCCAATTTGGTGTACATCCCTCCTGCATTTTTATTTATTTATATATATTTTAGGCTTTATTTTTGAGAGAGAGAGAGAGAGAGAGAGAGCGCAAACACAAGTGGGGGAGGGGCAAAGAGAGGAAGACAGAGGATCTGAAGCAGGTTCTGTGCTGACAGCAGCGACCCTGATGTGGGGTTCAAACTCATGAATGTGAGATCATGACCTGAGCCAAAGTGCACACTCAACTGACTGAGCCACCCAGGTGCCCCTCCTACATTTTAAAAGTATACCTTGTTCTTTTCCCTATGGTACTTATTATAATTGCAATTAAATATGTGATTTTTTTAATGTCTTACTAGCTCCAAGAAGGCAATTAGTCTGTTTTGCCCACAACTATATCCATCCAACTGTAGAGAAGGAAAAGAGTTTGGCATAAGAAGGCATTCAATACATGTTTTTTGAAAGAAAGAAAGAAAATAAACCAAATCCCAGAACCAAAGCTTCTAATTCTGAGTTCAGGGACTTTTCCCTGATGTTACCCTGTCCTGGGGAGCCATCTTCACATTTTTTACTGTTTCTGAGTTTCACTTTTATAAATTTAATTTTTTATTACCCAAATAAAACATGATTAACTCTTTTATCATTAATATTCTCAAGTGTTGCATAAAAGATTTGAAAATGACTGTACCCTGAAGGGTGGTTAAGTCAGTGAAGGCAATTTGAGGCTCTTATTCATTTAAAAAAATATTTTTAAATGTTTATTCATTTTTTTGAGAGACAGAGACAGAGCATGAGCAGAGGAAAGGCAGAGAGAGAGGAGACACAGAATCTGAAGCAGCCCCCAGGCTCTGTGCTGATGGCTCAGAAACTACTCAGATGTGGGGCTTGGACCCATGAACTGTGAGATCATGACCTGAGCCGAAGCTGGACACTTAACTGACTGAAGCACCCAGGCGCCCAGAAGCTCTTATTCTTAAGGCAATAAAACCTAGTCCATATTAGACATTTTCATTCTAATATCAGAAATTGGTGCCATAAAATAGAACCAGGTATTTTTCATACTCATAGACTGAACTACTAAACTTGGCCATTCATTTAACAATGGCCTACATTTGTTCTGAAGAAATGCCTGATTAGATCATTAATATAGTAGAAAATCATTAGCAAAAATTCAGGGAGCACAACATAAGAGTAGGGGCTATGACATGTATGAAAGACATCTAATTATTACTGCAGAATCATAGGAAGGTTGATGTAGCTTCTTCTACCCAGATAAATGCTGTTGAAGAGGAGAAAATTTTTCTTCTGCTGTTTAGATTCTTAGGCTGGGAAATTGAAATAAGACAGAATAGCAGGAGAAAAACAAATTTAATTCTATACATATGGGAGTCTCATAAGAATATGATATCCATAGGCAGCCAAGCAATTGAGGTGTATATGCTATCCTGAGCTAAGGAGAAGGTGGTAGAGGTCTGAAACTTCAAAGTGGAGGAAGCCAATCTATAGGAAGATGGGAAGAACAAAAGTTTGGGACACAAGTGTTTGTCATGTCTCACAGAGACAATGGGAAACTGAGGGGAATTTGATCTTTAGGCCCTGCCAAGCTTTCCCTCAGCTCACCACACTTAGCCCACACTCTGGTGATAGCTCTCTTCCTCGACCAGACCCTCTTCTAAAGTCTTTTAAGCAGTTCAGGGGAAAGTAAAAGGCCCTTCCCGAGTCTTTTGGGTCTTGATTGACTTTGGCTGAAAGTAATCCCCATGCCAATGTGGCACATTTTGGGGAGGCTCAGTCTGACCCCTTCAATGGCAAATTTAGTTTGCCATTTAGTCAGCGTTATTTACCCAAGTATTCAAGTATATTTCACAGATTCCTGTTTGGTTGAGAAATAAGTCTCCTTAGGCCTAAGATTATTTCTTTTATTTCTACTTTCTTCTGTCCAATCTTTGAGTACTGTCCATTGTGCGTATTCTGTACCCCAGTTTTTGGGAAAGCTAACAAAGGAAAGTCACTCAGTTAATTCATTCTTGCCTTTTAAAAAATCTTTGTTAGACTTGCTCAGGTAGACAAAAGGTTGGTTTAAAAACTTTTTGGTACTGAGGTACAGGAAATGGCAGGAAGCCTAATCTCCCCCCCTTTTCTGCCCCTAATTTCTGTCCTTTTGCCACTACTCCCAGAGGTTCTGGAAGGGGTGAGCTGCCAAGCTCTTCTTCCCAGAAGTATTTATGGCTTGAACTTCAAATATTAAAATACTTTAGATCCAAATGGTAAAGGTTATTCTTCATAAAACTAGTCCATAGCTGCAGATTTATGCTATAGAAGAACTTGCTGAAATAAAATAGACATGGCATTGTTTGATGTCAACTAGATGGTCACCGATTCTCATGTAAATCTGGGCATCTTGTTGTTCTTCGGATTCTGGGGATGAGAATCCCAGTAGGTCAGCATTTTTATTTCACATAATTTCTCCTAATTCTTTTTTAGAACAAAAATGACAAAAAAAGGAAGATTCCATTTTTAGGATGAATAATATTCTTCCCTACAAACAAAAATGTTTGAAAAAATATGCTATTTGGAATGTGTGGATTCTGAAGCTTCTTTGAATTTATTACAGGTCTCAGAATATAGCTCATTCCCCATGAAACTTGGAGAACAGCTTGGCCCTCATAATAACCCTTCAAAGGTACCCTCTCAATGTCAAACTGCAAAGAAACTGCTCTTATCAGATACACTGAATGGTTTCTAGATTATAGAAATAGAAGAAAGGGCAAGAATTTCATGCTAATCTTCTATTTAAATCTCATCTGGAAGAGATAGCTTATGTGTAAGTGAAAAGAAAATTAGTGCCTTTTTCTGATAAGTGCCAAGGTACACGAGCCCTTTGTTAGCAGTAAAGACCAGAGAAACAAGAGAACCACAGCCAGCTTGATGGCAGGTAACCAGCCCTGTGTAATTTGGCTTTCTTTGAATTTTCCTTTCACATAACTGCTTTTAAAAACCACCCCAGCAACTGTGCAACTAAATTGCCACTGCCTTTCTTTCTTGGACAGGAATGACTTCTGGTTCATGTGACAGTCATGAATAATAAGGGAACACATTAGGCATACTTAACTCCCATGAGGACACTTTATCAAATAGCTTTACAGATCATGATCAAGTTGGGCCAAAGAACATCTTTCCTTTCTTTGCTCAGTGACACATTCAGCGGTGTATGAGATATAGTTAGCTGATGGGCAGTGGAGTTTGTGTAATTCTCAGTGTTGGCCCTAATATAATTTATATCACCAAAAGTCCAGAACTACTCTACTGACCAGAGTTCTTAAAAGACATAAGTCACACGGGAAAAACTGCAGTGTCTGATCTATCCATCTAGAAGGTATTACTATATGTCTGTGAGATATGAGAAATACAAGTATTGCATTAACATAATATTTATATCCCTCACTGAAATTACCCTAATGGAATTAAAGAATTTTAAAACAGTAAGGGACTTTGGATATACAGCCAAACATGGTCGTGTTTATGAATAGATAATCTGATTAATACCAGAGTATTTAGGTGAGACTGTCAGTCTGCTAATTAGTTGTGGCGCCCAGTTGAGACTCCACAGGATTTTTAATTATGGGTACAGAAGTGAACTTTGGATGATTTAGGCAGAAAAGAGATGTATTTAGAAGATACTGGTTAGCTCACAACATCTCCAGGAAGGCTGGAGAACCAGGATCAGAAAGGGGTGACTGGCTGGTGACACTGGGCATTAGACATCATCACACTTCCCAACTAGTTCTGTGAGGTGGCTGCTGCAGCATTGCTAATGCCTGGACTCTGTGGGGTATGCGAGGCTAGTGGCACCACTTGCCTTGGAAACTGGGTTTCAATCTGGCCTCCCTCTGCTACCAACATGGTAGAACCTCCAGGTTCTCTGCTTGTCAGTGTCATAGTGTCCTAATTTGAAATGTGATTGGAGAAACTGAGGCTACCAGGGGGTTGGGGAAATATCTAGCTTTATACAAAGGGACATTATTTTGAGGTGCCTGGGTGGCTCAGTTGGTTAAGCATCTGACTCTTGATCTCAGCTCAGGTCATGATCTCACAATGGTGAGATCGAGCCCCATGTTGGGCTTAGCACTGGGCATGGAGCCTGCTTGGGATTCTCTCTCTCTTTCCCTCTGCCCCTCTCCCCTGCTTATGCGCTCTCTCTCTCTCTCTCTCTCGCTCTCTCTCTCTCTCTCTAAAACAAAAAAATTTAAAAAATTAAAAAAATATATACAAAGGAACATTCTTTAATTACACAAAGGGTTTAGATGATTGGAGACCAAAACATTGACCAATGTCCACCGTATCAGGTGTCTTGTGTTATAGCTTGCCAGAGCATATTAAAGTCAACTTCATACTTTTATGAGTTCATTCAACAAAATTTAGTGAGCCACTAGAGGGTCTTGAGCATAAAACCATGACTTTGGTAATCTGTATTCTTCAGGATTTCACAGGTTATCAAATCTGTATAGATGTAAATTATAATAAAATAGGAAGAACATAGTAACTTAGTCCATTCGGGCCGATATAACAGAATATCACAGACACTTTTAACACTTATTTCCCACAGTTCTGAAGGCTGGGATGTCTAAGATCAAGGTGACTGCAGATTTAGTGTCTGGTGAGAGCCCACTTTCAGGTTCATAGGTGGCATCTTTTCTTCATCTTTTGTCCTCACAAGGCAGAAGAGGCCCAGGAGCTCTCTGGGAGTCTCTTTCTTAAGGGCATTAATCCCATTCACGAATGGTCCATCCTCATGACCATTGGGTCATCTCTCAAAGAGCCAATTCTCTAATGTCATCAAATTGGGGGTTAGGATTTAACATATGATTTGGGGGTGGGAGCACAACATTTGGTCTATAGCACACTGTTATGAGCAAATGTCTCAAGAAATTTGCCCCTAATCTACTCAATAGACTATATTCTTCCTCCTACCCAGGAAATTAAATAATTCTAGAATAATTTAATGGGTTAAAGTATATTATGTAGTTATTTGTCTGCTTGATGGTGGTTTAGAAGTTTTTCTAACAAAAAGAAAATAAAACTAGAGGGACAGATTATGTTGTATCCTTATTGGAAATAAACTCATTTTTGTCTCCAGTAGAATGAACTTCACTGCATTTTTTCTTCTTCTTGCCTAGTGAACATTTAAAAAGCCAACCTACTGTTGTACTGAATTTAACTCGGTTTAAAAATAGTACAAATTTGGACTTAGTTAATTCTCATTATGAAGTTCAATAATAAAAGTTGAAAGCCACTTTTTTTTTTCTGTACAAAAGATATATGCATAATAAAGTTTTCACCAGTTGTGGTCTTTGCCCAGACATACTTATTAGGAACAATTTAGAAATAAGATCAGGTATGTTTTTAATACAATGACATAAAAAACATTTTATTTACTCAAGACTGACCCATGGGAAAATTGTGAAGAGAAGTTTGCTTTTAGTGCCACTGTCCACCCACCTACCCCCACTTTTAGAAGCTTTCTCTCCCACCAGGTGCCATTCCCTGGTGCCCTGTGTCCTAGGCCTGACCACAGTAGCTCCAGGGGTCTCTCTCTTAGGCAGTGTTTGCTACTCTTACTACCAGTATTTTTATTTAACCAATTCCATACTTTCTCCCCTGAGTTGGGCTTAAGGTGGCATTTAGCTGAACTGATAAACATATTAATTTTGTAATAAATAAAAAGGGGGGGCCACAGGGGAGTTTCTTAAAGTAATTTTGCTAAGTGCTCTTTCTTCTGTCTTCTGATAATAATACAGTTTCCTAAATGTTTCGACAACTTGCAAAACCCTTTATGATTCTTACCAACCTCTATGGAAAAGAATTGTCATCAGTGTTCCCACTGTACAGATTCATGAACATTACATGGCTTTTTAAAAATCATACAGATGGTTCTGAGTTTTAAATCTAGATCAGTAGGAGTGGAGGAGTTAAGATCGCAGAGAAGTAGGAGGACTGGAATTTCCCTTGTCCCTCAAACACAGCTGTATTGAGGTCAGAACACTTGGAATACCCAGGAATACGTGCTGCAGAGTGACAGAAAAATCTCCACAGGTGAAAAGACACATCTTGGTGGGAAGGAGATACATGTACGTGAATTGGGAGAGATAAAATGGGTGGCATAGCCGGGGGGGGGGTGGTGGTGTGGGGAGCCCCTTCAGTGAAGAGACAAAAGGAAGAGAAAGGGAGGCTGTTAGATTGTATTTGAACAAGAGAAAAACCTCTCTGGGCCACAGACTGGGAAATGAGAAATAGGGAGAGAGCCAGTTTCTACTTTGCAAATAGTCTTAGGAGCTAAAGATTGGAATTTTCAGGGGTGCATGACTTTCTCTGGACCAGAGCCTCTACTGTGTGTGCTGGGGACAGGAAGCTGGGCCCAGTGCAAGGTAGCAATCTTGGGGGTGCACTGGAAGAGAACAGTTCCTTCCCTTGAGTACTGTGGGAAAAGGGTGTATTGTCCTCCCCTCCAAGGACAAAAGACCTTGCAGGTGCCAGCCAGAGGCCCTTTGTCAACTGGGCGGAGTGGTGCTACCCCATAACCAGGTCCATGCAGAGTGGAATCCTTTAAGATAGTGGATTTTGAGCACACCTAAAGGAACTAAAAGCAGAACAGCAAACACACCCCAAACCTTGAAGAAGAAGAAGAGAAATAATAAAGATCAGAGCAGAAATAAACAATATAGAATCCAAAAAACAGTAGAACAAATCAAACCAAGAGTTGGTTTTTTGAAAAAATAAACCAAATTGATAAACCTCTAGCCAGGCTTCTCAAAAAGAAAAGAGAGATGACCCAAATAGATAAAATCATGAATTAAAATGGAATTATTACAACCAATCCCTCAGAGATACAAGCAATTATCAGGGAATACTATGAAAAATTATATGCCAACAAACTGGACAACCTGAAAGAAATGGACAAATTCCTAAACATCCATACACTACCAAAACTCAAATGGAAAGAAATAGAAAATTTGAACAGACCCATAACTAGTGAAGAAATTGAATCAGTTATCCAAAATATCCCAACAAATAAGAGTCCTGGACCAGATGGCTTCCCTGGGGAATTCTACCAGACATTTAAAGCAGAGTTAATACCTATCCTTCTCAAGCTGTTCCAAAAAATAGAAAGGGAAGGAAAACTTCTGGGCTCATTCTATGAAGCCAGCATTACTTTGATTCCCAAAGCAGACAGAGACCCAGCAAAAAAAAGAGAACTACAGGCCAATATTCCTGATGAATATGGATGCAAAAATTCTCAACAAGATACTAGCAAATCGAATTCAACAGCATATAAAAAGAATTATTCACCATGATCAAGTGGGATTCATTCCTGGGCTGCAGGGCTGGTTCAATGTTTGCAAATCAATCAGTGTAATACAACACATTAATAAAATATAAGAATCATATGATCCTTGTCAATACATGCAGAAAAAGCACTTGACAAAATACAGCATCCTTTCTTAATAAAAACCCTCTAGAGAGTCAGGATAGAAGGAATATACCTTAACATCATAAAAGCCATATATGAAAGGCCCACCTCAGGTGGGGGAGAGGGAAAATGGGTGATGGGCATTGAGGAGGGCACTTGTTGGGATGAGCGCTGGGTGTTGTATGTAAGCCAATTTGACAACAAATTATATTTTTAAAAAAAGGCCCACCATTAATATCAGAAAAAATGAGAGCTTTCCCTCTGAGATCAGGAACCCGACAGGGATGTCCACTCTCACCACTGTTGTTTAATATAGGGTTGGAAGTCCTAGCCTCAGCAATAAGACAACAAAATGAAATAAAAGTCACCCAAATTGGCAAAGGAGAAGTCAGACTTTCACTTTTTGCAGATGACATGATACTTTACATGGAAAACCTGAAAGACTCCACCAAAAACCTGCTAGAACTGACACATGAGTTCAGCAAAGTCACAGGATATAAAATCAATGTACAGAAACCAGTTGCATTTTATACACCAATAATGAAGCAACAGAAAGAGATATCAAGGAATCAGTCCCATTTACAATTACACCAAGAACCGTAAAATACCTAGCAATAAACCTAACCAAAGAGGTAAAAGAGTACGCTGAAAACTATAAAAAGCTTATGAAAGAAATTGAAGAAGACACAAAGAAATGGAAAAATATTCCATGCTCATAGATCAGAAAAACAAATATTATTAAAATGATATACTACCCAAAGAAATCTACACATTCAATGCAATCTCAATCAAAATAGCACAAGCATTCTTCACAGGGCTAGAACAAAGAATCCTGAAATTTGTATGGAACCACAGAAGACCCCGAATAGCCAAGGTAATGTTGAAAAAGAAAACCAAAGCTGGAGGCATCAAAATTCCGAACTTTAGTCTCTACTACAAAGTTGTAATCATGAAGACAGTATGGTATTGGCACAAAAACAGACACATAGACCAATGGAATAGAATAGAGAACCCAGAATTGGGCCCATGAATGTATGGCTAACTAATCTTCGACAAAGTAAGAAAGAGTATTCAATGGAAAAAAGTCTCTTTAGCAAATGGTGCTGAGAGAACTGGAAAACAACATGCAGAAGAATGAAACTGGACCACTTTCTTATACCATACACAAAAATAAATTCAAAATGGACGAAAGACCCAAATATGAGACAGGAAACCATCAAAATCCTACAGGGGAAAACAGGCAACAACCTCTTTGACCTTGGCTGCAGCAACTTCTTACTTGATACATCTCTGAAGGCAAGGGAAATAAAAGCAAAAAATGAACTGTTGGGACCTCATCAAGGTAAAAATCTTCTGCACTGCAAAGGAAACAATCAACAAAACAATGAACAAAACTAAAATACAACCAACGGAATAGGAGAAGATATTTGCAAATGACATATCAGATAAAGGGTTAGTATCCAAAATCTATAAAGAATTTACCAAATTCAACACCCAAAGAAACAAATAAATAATCCAGTGAAGAAATGGACAGAAGACATGAATAGACACTTTTCCAAAGAATACATCCAGATGGCTAACAGACTCATGAAAAGATACTTAACATTGTTCATCATCAGGGAAATACAAATCAATACCACATTCAGGGGCACCTGGGTGGCTCAGTCCCTTAAGCATCCAACTTCGGCTCAGGTCATGATCTCATGGTTTGTGGGTTCAAGCCCTGTGTTGAGCTCTGTGCTAACAGCTCAGAGCCTGGAACCTGCTTTGGATTCTGTCTCCCTCTCTTTCTGTACCTCCCTTTTGAGCTCTGTCTCTCTGCCAAAAATAAATAAACATTAAAAAAATTTTAAAAACCACATTGAGATACCACCTCACACTGGTCAGAGTAGCTAAAATTAACAACTCAGGAAACAACAGATGTTGGTGTGGATGTAAAGGGGAGCCCTCTTGAACTGTTGGTGGGAATGCAAACTGGTGCAGCCACTCTGGAAAACACTGTGGAGATTCATCAAAAAATTAAAAATACTCTCTGACCCAACAATAGCACTACTAGGAATTTATCCAAAGGATACAGGAGTGCTGATTCACAGGGAAACGTGTACCCCAACGTTGATAGCAGCACTATCAACAATAGCCAAATTATGGAAAGAATCCAAATGTCCATCAACTGATGAATGGATAAAGAAGAGTGGTGTAGGGGCACCTGGGTGGCGCAGTCGGTTAAGCGTCGGACTTCAGCCAGGTCACGATCTCGCGGTCCGTGAGTTCGAGCCCTGCATCAGGCTCTGGGCTGATGGCTCAGAGCCTGGAGCCTGTTTCCGATTCTGTGTCTCCCTCTCTCTCTGCCCCTCCCCCGTTCATGCTCTGTCTCTCTCTGTCCCAAAAATAAATAAACGTTGAAAAAAAAATTAAAAAAAAAAGAGTGGTATATATATATATATATATATATATATATATATACACACACACACACACACACACACACACACACACACACACAATGTAATACTACATGATGAAGAAGTAGTGATGAAAAAGAACGAAATCTTGCCATTTGCAACAACGTGGATGGAACTGGAGGGTATTATGCTAAGTGAAATAAGTCAGAAAGACAGATACATGTTTTCACTCCTGTGTGGAATTTGAGATACTTAATAGAAGACCATAGTGGAAGGGAAGGAAAAATAAGTTACAAACAAAGAGGGAGGCAAACCATAGGAGACTCTTAAATACAGAGAACAAACTGAGGGTTGATGGGGGTCGGGGTTTGAGGGGGCAGGAAAAATGGAGCACTGGGTGTTGTGTGTAAGCAATGAATCATGGGAATCTACTACTGCAACCAAGACTACCCTGTATCCACTGTATATTAGCTAACTTGACAATAAATGATTTTTAAAATCTAGATCAATAGGATCACAGAGTGGTGTATTTCTGTTAAGGGATAATTTTATTTCTGAGAACTTGAGAACTTTGGTGCTTTTCCTCAAATGTAAGATTATTCATAATAAACTATGAGTGTCTGTATATTCTTTTTTCTTTCCTTGATTTTTAAGTCTCTCCTTCATTTCTTGCTCAGTAGATCTCTTTCCATTCACTTGTGTCTTCTCTTATTTTATAATTCCTTTTCTTGGCATACATAATAGTAAATGATAAACCAAATTTGAAGTAGCCACTGGCAAATCAATTTAGGTTTTATAAAGAAGCAGTGCCTGTATGTTCTGGATGCAAATCAAACAAACAAACAAAAACCCAACAGACAATAAATAAATAGATAGATAGATAGATAGATAGATAGATAAATAAAACTACCCACAAAAAAAACAACAAAACAACAACACACAACAAAAACTCCTGGCCTATGCAATAAGTACTGAGGAATGTTTATCAGTTTCCTAGGGCTGCTTCAACCCGTTACTACAAACCGGGAGGCTTAAAAACAACAGAAATTGATTCTCAAAGTTTTGGAAGCTAGAGGTTTGAAATCAAGGTGACCGCAGGGCCATGCTCCTCTTGAAGGCTCTAGAGAGGAGTCTTTCCTTGCCTCTTCCCAGCATCTGGTGGTTGCCAGCAGTCCTGGCCATTCCTTGACTTGTAGATGCATCACTGCAGTCAGTCTCTGCCTCCATTGCCAGATGGCCCTGTGTGCGTGTCGGTTCTGTGTCTCTTCTGTTCTTGTGAGGACACCACTCGTTTTGGATTAAGGGCTCACCCTACTCTAGGAGAACCTCGTTTTAACATAATTAATTATATCTGCAATTACATCCCATTTCAAATAAGTTCTGGGGTTCTACAGGTTAGGACTTATACCATGTCTTTTGGGGGGACACAATTTAACCCATAACAGGCTGCTAACGTGTAAGTTAACATTAATTTTCTTTCTTATTCTTTAGGGGTTTGAGTTTGTGCTGCCATTACTTTAAAAAAAAAACACATGAAAAATAGCCATAAAATACAATTATCTTTATAGTGGAAAAAAATAAGTGGGTTCTTGAAAATTTATTTAATTAGTATCTACTTATGCCTGGAGCTAGGTATTGTGGAGGAAAATACAAAGGGAATAAAATTGCATCAACATCACCAGGCAACTCATTAGAAATGCAGATTCTCAGGACCCACCTAAAGAATCAGAATCTGCATTTTGGCAAGCACTCCAGGCTGCAACAAAGATGAAAATCCCCAGGGCAGGATTCTTAACTGTTGCATATTAGAATCACCTGGAGATCTTTGAGAAAATCCCAATGCTCAGGATGTACCCATGAAAATTAAATAGAAATTTCTGGAACTAGGATCTGGGCAACAGCATTAAAAACCAAAACAAACCCATGTGATTCCGATGTACAGCCATAACATTGCTTCTCGAAATTTAAAGCACATACATATTGCCTGGGGCTCTTGCTAAACTGCAGATTCTGATTCATTAGGTCTGGGGTAGAGCCTGAGAATCTGCATTTCCAACCAGTTCCTAGATGATATAGATGCAGTTTTACATCTTGTTTCCTCAGCAGTGCTTAGCTCCAGGTACAAGTATATGCTAATTAAATAAGTTAAATAATTTTTAAAGGCAAAATTGTCTAATTACAGAATTAGTAAATATTTCAGACATGAAGGAAGAAATAGTCTCTAGCAATGTTTAATTTGTAAGTACTTCAAAGAGATTTTTTTCCCCCTTCAAACTTGAAGAAGGCAAAAACACTTCAAACAAGATGTCTTTTGTTTTCTCAGGATTCTCTATGAGAAAATAGACTCAATAAGAGATAACAGCCTGGCTGTTTTCCTGTTCCTCTCACACAGTTGCTTCAAGTTTCTTTATTAGGTTCCCTGGGTACAACACTCGGGGGTTGTTCCCAGAGTGTATTAAGTTCCTGTGGAGTGATTATTTCATTATGACCCATGTACACAGACCAATGTTTTGATAAACAATAGATCACCCCAAATTCTTGATTAAGGTTCATGGCACTAAAGCATTGTTTTCTGTTTCACTGGTAACACATTCCAGATTTGTGTGAGAGATGCTATTTGGGATAAGTGCTATATATGATTTCTCAGTTCCTGATCAAACTTTAAAGCATTTGTTGATTAAAAACAATACGTCTTAGAAACAGAATCCGTTGCAGGCAATCACAGACTTTGGTGTGGTATATTTGATTTTAGACATTCTAGAAGTGAGAGTGTAAAACTATAAAACTCTCTGTGGCTGTGATTCATTCTTCCCTCACCCTCACTGCTCCAAAACTTCATGTCTCTTCTTGTTTCTTTTTTCCTTCTCATTGTAAAGGCACTTCTGCCTAAAATCTGCCTTAAATCAAGGATTGTGTGATTCATATAGTTTTATAAGAGACTGAAACTAGATCTAATAATCTACGCAGCTCTATGTATTCAAATAAAGTTCATGCTTTGCACTGAAGGATTCTCCATCCTTCCCTCTCTCCTCTGATTATCCTTCCATCCCTCAAGGCATTTCTCCAAATTATTCTGTTTGTCTAGGTACCAACATCTGGTATTCTATCTGTTCTAGGTACTGAGTACAGAGCTTAAGTACACTGATGAATAAAACACACCGTTCCCTGAAACCTTTCTGAGTTTTCCTTTTTGCTGAACTCCACATGTACTTTTAGTGAGTACAATGTCACTTAGGATTAAATTGCTCTCTAATTTTTTTCCTGTGAGTTATTTTTGAATTGCTAAGTAGATCAAAGGCTTGTTGAAGATTTTGCATTGATGTTCACAAAGAAAATGCATACCTGGACTGCTGAAGAGGCTCTGGAAAATGACAGGGGGTGCCTGTCCTAACTTTCAGGGTCATGGAAGGCTCATTGGAGAAGACATTTAAACTGAGTAGGGTGAGTGGGAGTAGTCAGGTGAAGAGTGGAAGTGGGGAGAGTGTGGCAAAATGTCAAGCCCTGTTTCATATTCAAGAAGTGGTATCTACAAAGAGAAGAGAAGGTATGGCATATCCAAAAAGTTGCACGGATGATTCAGAATCACCAAATATTAACTGCAAGAGGGTAGAAGTGAAAAGGAAGTATACCGTAAAAACATACAGGGGACAATACAAACATAGCTTAGGTGTCAAATTGTGCTATAGACACAAACTCCCATAACAAGTAAGAGTTTAAGAGTTGCTGGTTTTCCACCAACTTTACACAGCTAACAAAATGCCATGAGAGAGACCAGAAACCAGTGAGAGTCAGGGTGGTGTTCATAACAGACAGAAAATTTGGGGCTGATTTAGATAGCCAGAGAGGAGGGGGACAGCACTTCTGGCCAGAAGACAGCCCAAACAAAGGCCCAGGGGTTTGTAGTCATGTTTTAGGGACTGCCTAGTACAGGGATTTCTGCTTAATGGTAAATGACATACATATTTTCCTAATGATACATTGTCATGGCTGAAACAGGAACACAAAACCAGTGACTGCCCATTTAACTACCCATTTCCTAGAACACAAAATTATTTATTATGCCTGGAGGTCCATTTTCTTGAGTCACCGAATACATACATTTTCTTCACCTTTTTATTATTTTTCATGAATAATCATGTAGCACTGACATGA
The DNA here is from genome assembly GCF_018350175.1 of Felis catus. Classification (NCBI taxonomy): domain Eukaryota; kingdom Metazoa; phylum Chordata; class Mammalia; order Carnivora; family Felidae; genus Felis; species Felis catus. The sequence continues at coordinate 22,739,496 of NC_058384.1, read as the reverse complement.
TATATATATCCAAGTTTGTACCTATATAGACCGAGGACATTATACAAAGAACAGTGAGTTATTATTGAAATAACAATGATCTTATCTTCCTTTAAGTCATCATATCTATCTGGGTCTCAGAAATATTATCATCATGATCATTATTACTACTCTTAGGACTTCTTTTAGATACTATTTTTAAAGTTCTTTTTATGCTCACAACACTCTGGTAAGTGTTTTCCAAGTTGTAAGAGATGCAAAGCATTTCTATATGTCTAGCATCCCTTCCTTCTTCAGAAATGATTTCACTACTTGTGTGTGTGTGTGTGTGTGTGTGTGTGTGTGTGTGTGTGTGTGTGTGTGACAGAGAGAGAGAGTGTTTGGGGGATCAGCCATTATTCATTTTGACTTTATACAGTCCACTCTGTGCATCCACACCACTGCCCCTTTCTCCCTGTAGGCTTTGTGGTGGTGGTAGCCATGGCCTGGATGAGTCCACAGTGACTGGTGGGCACACATCCCAAGATGGACTGAGCCATGCCAGGGCTGAGACTCTCTCTGGAGTGTTTGGAAAAGAAGTGATCTCCTTTTGGTGGGGTCCTTGTGTGTAAGAACCATTGAAATCTGAAGCTGACCAGACCAACTGGCTACCATGAGATAAAGACCTACCTAACAGTGAAGTCAACACACAGGGAAGCAGAACCAAGAGGAGTGGGAGCAACAGCATCCTCAAGACATTAAATTCTGAAGCCAGCCATTTCTATAGGGAACATTCTTCTGGGCCTTTTGGTTATGTGGCCCAAGAAGTTCCTGCTTGTCCTTGTTAAGCTAATTTGATTTAGGCTTTTGTTCCTGGTCACTGAAGCAGGCCCAGAATTAAAAATACCAAACAAACTAAAAAGCTCCTGTTTTTAACCACCAATATTTCCAAGGATGTGTGCTGGTGAAATGCTGTGAATAAATTTAAAATAGAACCACTCTCCCCCTGCCCCCCTCCTCCCTTCTGCCAGAATTCTTCCAGGCCTGGCAGGTGGGATCAAGGGTTTGAGGCACTCTCTCAACCCAAACTCCAACCAATACAGGGTCCAGCCTCTTTTTGTTTGAAACTGGTGAGCAAACGTTTCCAACACCAGGTGAGAAGCCTGCTGGTACCAAAAATAGTTTCGCTTATTTCTATTCAGGGCTGAAATTGACGAAATGGCCCCCTCCGGTGGTTAGAGCAGCTGCTATGTTCTCCTTGAAGAAGCTTCCTTAGGTAGGAGACCTGAAATGAACCTAGTGGACTCAGAGTCTACGCTCTCCTAACACTTACCGTGTTTGTAAAAACTGTACAGACTAGAATGCAATGACAATGGTATGGCTAAGGTGGCATCACTCAAGAAATCCCGAGTTTGAATGATTTCTAAATACTAGGGTGGAGTTCCTTATATCCTGAGTGTTAATTTCACACTCCTTCACAAGGCAAAGCTCATCAAGCAAGTTTTCAGCAGCATACATGAAATAAAACAACCGTAACCCAGTAACTAGCTAACCTATGGTCAGTCCCTGTCCTGAAGAAGGGCGAGATTAAAATGAAGGTACTATATCAGAAGATCAAAAAATGTAGGCTCCTTCAAATCCCTGCACATTTGGCCTAAATGCTTCCTGGCTTGTTGTTCGATCAGCTGATGGCAAATGACAAGTTATAAATAATCAGACGACCAACATGCTTTGCACTAGAGAGAGATGACCTTTATGTTCACTGTACTTCTATTCTAGTGTTCTCCAGGGAAGCTACCTGGAATTAGAAGAGAATTTACCATGGATGTTAAAAATAACTCCCTTTCTTTTCTGTCTTAAATTTAATGGCACTTAGTGATCCTACAGTTGTTGAAATAATTTTTTAAAACTATTTTCAAAAATATTTTAACTTTCCATTTTGTTGCCAGATTGGCAGGGCCCAACTCCTATAAAATTATTTACTTAGTTTGAAAAGGCGAGTTTGTAGCTGTCACTGCAGTGCTGAGTTCTTGATCTTTTAATCCTGTTCTGGTTCTAAAATTCTGGTAGACATGTATTGTTAATGGGAGAGATACAACTCACACCAAATAGGTAGCATTAATCTTTCTGTTTTGGAAATGGTCCTCTGGCTTTGAGATACCGGATTCTCCTGGTATTTCTGTCTGCCCTCTGCTGGCCCTTTATCTTCAGCAAGCAGCTTAAACATTGCTCACCCCAGTGCCCTGTCCTTGGCTCTTTCCTCAATACACACCCTCCCCCTGGGCGATTCCATCCAACCTCATGGCTCTAGTGAACCATTTGTGTACTGTGATTTCCTAAATTAGCATTGCTATCAAAAATTTTGAGCTGAGTTCTGACCTCCAGACCTATCCATAAAACTGACTTCCAGACATCTACCTGAATGTCCCATAGAGACTCTAATAGAGTAAAACTGAGCATAGTATGTTTTCTCCTACAACCTAGCCCCAGTTTATTTCATGTTATCAAAACCTGGGAAACATACCAGAATCTTTCCTTTCCCCCTCTTTTTTCAACCAGCCCGTCTCTGTATGCTATATTAGCCACTCCTCTGATGTCTGTGGTATTTGTCTTCTTACTGTCCTCCATGATGTTGCCTTCATTAAGGCATTTGCCATCTCTTACCTGAGCTACTGCAAGAAATTCCACTTTGAACTCAACCTACATATTACAGCCAGAGTGACTTCTCCAAAATGCAAATCAAATCATGTTCCTCTCCTCTTGACACCCTTCAAGGGTTTCCATTTCATACATATACATTGAAATTCCTTGGCATATTATAAAAGACCCTTCACGTCTGGCTAATGAGTCTGTATTAGTTGTCTATTGCCACAATAATGCTGGGTAACAACCACAAAATCGCAGACATACTTAGGAAACATTTATTGCTCTCATTTATAGCGGTGGTCTGCTGGGTCACTTTCTTTGTCTTGGCTGGCCTTGGCTGGTCTAGGGTGTACTTAGCTGGAATAACTCAGGTAGCCTGGCTGTGGTCCCTGTGTCCCTCGTCCTCCAAGCAGGCTAGCCTGGGCATGATTTATGGGGATGACAGAGGTGCAAGAGACAGCACAAGCAGAAACATGCAAGGTTTCTTGAGGCCTAAACCCAGATTTGGCACACTATCATGTCTGCTGAATTCTATTTGGCAAAGAATGCAATAAGACTGGCCCAGATTCAGAGTTCAGAAAACAGATTCTGCATATTTAATGAGAGGAACTGAAGATGGGGGTGGGGAACTGGAGCCTTCACTCTTCATCTGAACTCTGAACTGAACTCTTCATCTTTGTCTTCACTATTCTACACCTCTATTCTGGCTGTACACATGGATGGCAGTCTCCTGACAATGTCCAGCTCTTTGTATTTCTGTTTTATTTAGCTCTGCTATACCATCTACCCAGGATCCCCCTCTTCCGGCCCCCAGGACTGGTCCCAGTACACACCAGCTTGTCTTTCATGATCTGGCTCTTTCCTGACCTAACTCCGCCTCTTTTGTGAACTCTGTGTAGCCCTTACTAAGACCTTAACTGTTTTTTTTGTCCTTAATTTTTTGCATGCTGTTTTTCCCCTAGAGATGACAAATCTATACAAAGCAGAGACCTTTCTTAATTACTTTTTTACCCTTACAGAGTAGCATAGTCCTTGTTAAATATTAAGCACTTCATAACTCTTGGGTTGTCTAGAAGTTTGGAAATGTGGCAGGTATTAGAAATGTGAGTTATAAAATCTATTCACTTGTGTTTGGATTCACTGAATTGCTTTTAAAAAAGTAGCTTATAAAGATGATTGGTTTGGGAAATAGTTTGGGGGTAAACATTTAAGAGAAAACTTTTTTGAGGGGACTAGTACATTTTTAACATGGAGAGGTGAACCTGAGAGGGCAGAGACGTTTCCAGCCCCTTTTCTCTTAAAACTCGCCCCAAATAGGGAAAATAAGAAAGAAAAACACTCATACCATTGTGATGAAATGAGATGACATTTATGACCCCAGGGATAGATAGTGATTGGAGCAATGACAAATAACTCATTATAGAGGAGGAAGGTGAACCTAAGTATCCAGAGTACATGTGTGTGTGTAAGCACATGAAAGTTATTATAGGAATTATGGGCTACAAGAGAGCATGGAAGGTAAAGGCTGGAAGATGAAGGGGAGATTGTTGAAAAGTCTGGACAAGGAGTATTAAGGAATCCTGGTTTCCTGTACTCACCCATCACTGTCAGATAGATGATCACGTATCCCTCACTCCCTCAGGAGAGGTTTGTTGTCTGGAGAAACTGAGCCAGAGAGGTTTAGGGCTTGGGGCCCAGCAGAAGAAGGGTGGAATACTAAGCTGAAAACAAGAGAGTGTTGATCTGCCTGAGGAATGGTGAGCCTCGGCCCCTTTCCCCCAGGACAGCTCCAGAGTGGCAGTCAGGCTCATTTTTCCTTAGGCTGAGGATCCTTCCCTGGAGAACCTAAACTTCTCCAGATACGGACATTTGGAGCCCATGAAGCACAACTGATTGAGTCCCCTACAACTCCCCCACACTCTACACCTCTCCAAGCCCCACTCATGCATATGGAGCTTCCAGTAAGTTGAACCTCGGGAAAGCCCAGAGTGGGACACCTAAGGAAGCACTGACTCTCCTCCTAATGTGCAATGTGCGCCTATTGCACTTGTGCAACTCGGAATGTATGTGCGCTGCCTTACATTTTGTGTCCCAGGCATTTTGCTTGCTTACTCCAAGCTCTGGCTTCCAGCCAGCTTTATAATGCCCCAATATTAAATATGCATAGACAATCAAGGATCGCCAGATATTTAAAGGAAGCTTCTAGGGGCGCCTGGGTGGCGCAGTCGGTTAAGCGTCCGACTTCAGCCAGGTCACGATCTCGCGGTCCATGAGTTCGAGCCCCGCGTCAGGCTCTGGGCTGATGGCTCAGAGCCTGGAGCCTGTTTCCGATTCTGTGTCTCCCTCTCTCTCTGCCCCTCCCCCGTTCAAGCTCTGTCTCTCTCTGTCCCAAAAATAAATAAACGTTGAAAAAAAAATTAAAAAAAATAAAAATAAAAATAAAGGAAGCTTCTAATATCCAAGAGAGACCCCACGATAAAGAAAAAAAAAAAACCCTCAGGAAATGGAGATAATGCAAGGAGAATGAAAAAACTTCAAGGGAACTATAATTTGAACATCCTTGCAGACAGAGAAAAGAAATGTTGCATTTTTTAAAGGAAAAGGAAGTGGCATAATGAATAAAGGAAAATGAAGAGAATATAAACTTGATCTTGGATATTAAAAATATGATGGCAAAATAAAAATTACAGGAAAAGTTGGGCGTGCCTGGGTGGCTCAGTCAGTTAAGCATCTGACTCTTGATTTTGGCTCAGGTGATGATCTCACAGTTTGTGAGTTTGAGCCCTGCACTGGGCTCTGCATTGATGCACAGCTTGGAGCCTGCCTGTGATTCTCTTTTTCTCCATCTCTCTCTGCCCCTTTCCCGCTCATTCTCTCTCTTTCTCTGTCTCTCAAATAAATAAACTTAAAAAAAATTACCGGGAAAAGTTGGTAGATAAAATTGAAACATATCCTGAAAAGGAGAACAAAAAGAAAGAAAGAAAAAAGGGACGATAGGAAAGAAATGATAAGAAAACCAGAGTCAATCTGGAATATTCAATATCTGATTAATAAGGGTTCCAAATAAGGAAAGGAAATTATCAAAAGTATAAGAAAATGTAAATGCTCAGGGTTTATCACTGAAGAGTTCTGATTCAGGAGGTCAGTAGGGTTGAATTAATGGATTAATTTTATACCTTTCCAGCTTCTTTGGAGCACACAGTATGAAATATAGACAAGGCAGAATTCCAGAACCGATGAACCATTATTGGAAGCTGTTTGATTTGAAATGTAGAGGTTGCTTGTGGGAAGAGGGTGTAAGGATGAGGATAACTGTGCTTTAAACTTATTCTGAAAGTGGAAAACGGCTACACGTTAGTGTTCAGTGATTACAGGAAGTGGAGACAATGCAGCCGCTAAATGAGTCCCTTAAATATTGACATGACTGATGCTAAACAAGTGTGACTTGTGTAGTAGGAAGTGGGAGAGAAAGCAAAAATAGACCAAAGCAAACATTTGCTCAAGATAAATGAAGAGAAATACATCCGCTCTGTGTTCCTCTTCCCCCTGTGAGAACATGGCCATGAGCTCCTGACAAGTTTTTTTTTTTTCCTCCTCGCGTTTCTATTGTTATGTCCATGGTTGTGATTTAGCACATTCTAACGACTTTTATTTGTGCCTGTCTGTCTGACTAAATGCTGGATAAATATTTGATGTTTACATTGTCACAACTCTTCAGGGATGACGCTTAGTGCTCTCCTTCATCAGAGACTAGAAAGATGTACTCAGCGGTAGAGTCTCATTAAGATTACCTTTGAAATGCAGTCTCGAGTGAGGGGTTCCATTCTAAAGGTTATGGAACTAGGTATAGATTACTACAGAGCTCATGGGAGAAATAGAGGCCATCGCTTAGATAATTTAAAAAGATAATTTTTCTGAAGTTTCCGATAATTGAGGCAAAAGTCAGTAAAGCCTGAAGTAGCTAGGTGATTGCTTAGTTCTCTACTGTGCCTTTTATGTGGGCAGCTGGGGAGTTTAAAAATTGCTGCAGAGAATTCTCAAAGGAATGGAGAGCACATAAAAGAAGTTTCTTTTGTCTCTTTTAATAAGTGAGGAAAATGTGCCATAACAATGAATTCACCCAAGCTATATGGAATGTTAGGTAAAAGATTTTTCTCTCTAAAGTAACATAATTTGTGATATCCCATCTCTACTGATTGAGGAAATATTTCTAGAGACATGTTAGGTAAAATTGGTGGAAACACATTGAGAAAGGTCCATTCTTATTGTTTTTGTCTATCTTCACCGTGCTAAATAGATGTATTTAGAATTAGATTGAATTTTTATTTTGTTTTATTTTTATTTTTTAATTTTTTAAATGTTTATTTTTGAGAGAGAGAGAGAGAGACAGAGAGTGAGTTAGGAGGGGCAGAGAGATGGAGACACAGAATTCGAAGTAGGCTCCAGGCTCTGAACTGTCAGCGTAAAGCCCAACGGGGGGCTTGAACTCATGACCCGTGCAATCATGACCTGAACCGAAGTCAGACACATAACTGGCGGAGCCACCCAGGAGCCCCTAGATTGAATTTTTAAGAAAATTAAAACTATAGGCGCTCACTCAATGAAATGATAAAAATTCATATTCTCTATTTGACTTTCTACTAATTTTTATTTAGACTACACTCTCCTTTAAGATTGTGTACCTAACAATGAACAATGTATTGGTGGTGTTGTTAATACTTCTTTGGAAATACACAGTGGTAAGCAGAAATATTCTGTAATAAATACTATCAGTAATAAATACATTCAGTAATAAATATATTGGAAATACTGTCCTAATATGAAATCATGAAACTTAAGCAAATTTTCAAGCCAGCAATTGCTGTAGTAAAGCAAAATATTACAGTTGACCCTTGAATAACAGGGGGTTAAGGGCGTGTAGTTGACCCCATGCAGTCAGAAATCCATGTATAACTTGTGTATAAATCCCTGAAACTTAACTACTAACAGAGGCAGTTGGTCAACATGTATTTTGTATGTTGTATGTATTATATACTACCTTCTTACAATAAAGTAAGCTAGAAAATATAAAATGTTATTAAGAAAATCTTAAGGAAGAGAAAATAGATTTACATTACTGTACTATATTTATCAGAATAAATCCACATGTAAATAGATGTGCACGGTTCAAACAGGTGTTGTTCAAGGGTTAACTGTAATTGCCTATGGCATAAAGTCACGAACCCTCGGTCATCTGAAAACTTCTTCAGGTAGGATTATTCAGCAGCCTCCTACATAGAGCTTGCACCAGAATATAAATCTGCAAGATACTTTCTCAAGAAGTTCTTGCTTTGAAAACAAATGCCAGCTGAACCCAAAATAGCATGGTAGTGAGATAATTGATTTGCTTTCTGGAACAAGCCCCTTTTCACAGACTCATTACAAATAGTTCGGGGGAATGGCAGGGGTCCTCGGACCACACTTTGAGTAGCACTAGACTCAAGGAAGAGGTAGTAATGACAGTGAACTAGTGGGGTCACCATTAGCCAATGCAGAGTTCTGAGCCTCCATGGAACTAGAATGAGTTCGGTTGCATCCTGTGTTTATCTGCTTAACTTACGGCATCATTATCTATTGCATAAACCAAAGTGCCTACTCTAAAGAAGCTCAATATTTCCCACATAAGGTGAGAGAAATGGTTCTGAAATAGAGAATCCTGGCTTACATCCTGGCACTTTCTGGAACTGTGGTATGAAAAGAAAAAGCAGGCTTATGTTTGAATTATGGGAGCTTTGGTAATTAGGAGGGACTGGGGAAGGAGTGCCGTAGTGAGGTGAGTAGCATAGGCCTGAAAACTAGACCATTTTGGTTTGAGTGATAAAAGGGCTGTACTTAGAGGGCTGTTGTGAACAATGGAAGTACTTAGCACAGCCTGGCACACAGTGCTCCGTAGATGGCACCTCTATTATTAGGTTCAGCTTTACAAGGAAGCAGATACATATGTGAAGTCATTGGATGTTAACTGGAAGAGTATCTATTCACAATACATGAAATGCCATCTTAAATTATAGTTTCTTCACGTCTTAAATCCTGTATAGTCTTCCAAAAGCCAATTTTAAAATGCAGATACTCTGATATCTTCTTATCTTTGGCTAGCATAACTAGAGGTCAGTCTAGTTTTCTATTATGTCATTTGCAAATTTTCAAAATAATCATTTCATTCATAACTGTCAAAGAAGTATCTATATTTCTGAAAAAGACACATCTGAGCGAAGCTCATTAGGAATTAGCTTATGTCACAGTGTTTCCCATATTATGTATGTTTCATTTTGTCATAGTGTCTATGACATATGCTGTTTCAAAAACGAAGAAAAAAATCATACCAAATAAAGTTGGGATACACACATCCAAAGGTTCATGAAGCACATCAATGTTTTAAAGGCCTGAAACAGTTTTACAGAGGAGAAAACTTTGTTTATCCTAGCGTTACCCAAACCAGTTTGATCAGAGACAACTTTTGTTAGGGAGCATCTATGCATATGCCATGGATGACGGCATAATTGAAAGACCACATGTTGCTTAAGCGATTAGTTCCCAAACTTAATAGTTAACTGAGAAATTCAGACTCTTTCGGAATAACACATAGATTAGGTACTTGGAACAAGAGGATAGGAAGAGAGGATCTTACAAGTGGAGGCACAGGAATGATTGTGAACTCTGTCCTGCATGGAAAGAACAGAGCAGAGAGACCTTCCACCTAGTTCCAGTGTATTTATATATGAGCCACTGAGGCCATATGAGCCTCTATACGCTTCACCTAGTTAGACCTCAGTTTTCCCTCTATCATTTGGGGGGGTAAGGCAAGATACTTTTTAGGGTGTCATCTAGATCAGTTCTCCTAGACTTCAGTTTAATTTTGTTTTGGAAAAAATGCATGCAGGATGTTTCTTCATTGATTGAAATACTGGTGGTGTGAATTTGTTTTACCTGCTTAGAGGTTTTAATTTTCTTTCAAGGATTCTAGACTGCTCCAGAGGTCAATAAAAATGTTTGACAGAAAGCATTTCAGTAAGTTTTTGTACTTTGAAAATCGTTACTTGTTATAGCTCAAAGTCTCCATCCAGATATGACATATTAAATAAAAAATTGAGTTAATATTAAGTTTTTAAAAAAATGATGGGGGTTATTTTAGTGGCTAGATCAACTCATGATTTCATTGCTTCATCTTTTATGTCCACTCAGCTTAATGACAAATTGAATGAATCTTTAAACAATGGAAGAACTAGGAGATGCCTCATGCTCAGTGGCTAACTGGAATAATTCCATAAACCAGCAATTGTATTTCACTAATGTGTTCACTGTTGACTCAGGTTATCATAGTCTTAGGGTGGGATTAATGTATTTTCACAAAACCAGGCCTGCATGTCAGGTGGTCAACTTTTGTTATGAGATGAGCTGGAGAGGATTCAGAAGCTTTGTGGACTTAATAGCCATAAAGTGAGTTGGCTGACAAAGGTAGAGAATAAAAAGAGAGATCTAGATCTCTAAAAAGAGATTACTAGCCTCTGTATAATAGCTATGCATATCACTGGGTTTTTAGAAGTAGCAGGTGGTCATGAGTCACTGTTTTTAAACTTGCTCAATTTTCTGTTGCATAAGGAAGGTATTTTGGTAAAATACATGGTTATATTGCAAAATAATTATTCATCCATTATAGCAATTCCAATGATACTGCCTTCTTTGGACATAAAACCTATATCAATATTGCTTATAGCCAAATTGAACACTGATTACTACAACAATTATTTTTGCACTCAACAACTTGGGTTTTCCCCTCCTTTTAATTCCTGTAGGAGAAAAATACTTTCTGTCAAATCAAAGATTTTTTTTTATTATTCTTATGACAGCATGATTATACAGAACATGAAGTGTCTTCTTTTACCAAGTAGGAAGTACTTTGAACTTGTTGGATAATGACATGTCAGTAGTTATTTTTGATGAACTCCTCAAGAACACTAAATAGATTTGAATTAAAATTCTTTACTAATTTTCATTTAATATTCATTCTTTAGAACTGCAGTCAGCCTGGAGAAACAAAATCTTCACTCTAATAATCTTTCATCTTTCTTTTTTTTTTTTTTAATTTTTATTTTCAACATTTTTTATTTATCTTTGGGACAGAGAGAGACAGAGCATGAACAGGGGAGGGGCAGAGAGAGAGGGAGACGCAGAATCGGAAACAGGCTCCAGGCTCTGAGCCATCAGCCCAGAGCCTGACGCGGGGCGCGAACTCACGGACCGCGAGATCGTGACCTGGCTGAAGTCGGACGCTTAACCGACTGCGCCACCCAGGCGCCCCAAATCTTTCATCTTTCTAATTTAATTGATATATGTCTGTTATCTTCAAATCTCCAAGGGGATAACCATACCTGACCTTAGACAAAGGACACTGGGATTTGATACCTTGATGGTAGCATTTAGAGGAGGTGGTGATTTTATTTTTAATTTTTTTTTAATGTTTATTTATTTTTGACAGAGAGAGAGAGACAGAGCGTGAGCGGGGGAAGGGCAGAGAGAGAGGGAGACACAGAATCCGAAGCAGGTTCCAGGCTCCGAGCTGTCAGCACAGAGCCCGATGCAGGGCTCAAACTCACAGACTGCGAGATCATGACCTGAGCCGAAATCAGACGCTCAACCAACTGAGCCACCCAGGTGCCCCAAGAAGGTGGTGCTTATTATTCAGTGCTAACATGTGTATAGCTCACAGAGAATTCATTTCTCTATGATCTTCTAGAAATACTGCTTAATTTAGCAAAACTCATTTTTCCAATTGTACCTCTTTTTTTTGCTACATGTTAAATTGTATTTGGACTTTTATGACTAAATAAGACAAGGATTTCAAATAATGACTAAATAAGACACGTGGCAAGGAGGTAAGTGATAAGCACACTTTTTTAGAAAATGAAGCACACATTTTTCATTAAATGAAAATAAAGGAGTTTAAAAAAGGAAAATCAAACTAGCTAAGATGAAGAAATAAGGTCTGAGGAAGCTCTAAGGTCTAAGACACAAAGGAAATCTCCATCTTTAAAAAAAATGCCAAAGACTTGCTTTTATGTAAGCTTTTGAATTAAGAATAGAGTCCAAATGCAATGCAAAAACAAAAAAAAATCCGTTTGGAAATGTTTGAGGAAATACGTGGAGACATAGCCTTCAATTTTCATAGTAGTTTGGAATTTTAATACAAAACATGTATTCTTAAATGTGCAGTTTGGAGCAGGAGAATGTGCAGAGGATTAAAATTTTCTATAGCACAGCCTTGGACCACGGGGAATAGAAGACCTGTATTTTGCCATTTCTCCACCCCTGAGTTTTGTCACCATGTACAAATCGTGTCATCTGAGTGGCCTTAACTTCCCCTCAGCTGCAAAGTGTCAGGAGTGTAATGACTATTTCATTGATCTTTAAGGCCATTTTCACCCTATTATTTAAAAACTTTATGATTTCTATGGCTAGTTTTTTCTTTTAGACACTATTTTTCTGATCATAGCTCATTTGAGATCTAATATTTTAGCACTTAACATATGGTGTCCTTTCAATTGTCTGAAGAAATATAGAAAGGCTTACTGCACCTTTAGGAAGGCTCATTTTTAATATCCTCAACATTTGAGGAATTGAATATTACCAGACACAGGCTAGATCTTGCACTAAGCCTTTGTAACATTTTGCCATTTGGAAAGTTTTATCATTGAAGCCTTTTTGTGTGGGTTTCAGGAAATGGGGTTAAAATCCTTGGAGAATAACAGAACCACAAAGGGGTAAAATAACTTCAAACCATCACCATCAATCCTGACAAACACCTTATACTTCCAGAAATTTCTCACAAACTGCCTCACAGACCCAGGCCTTGATCTCATCATCATTCCAGGAAAAAACAAATGCAACGTGCATGTTTGAAATAAGTTTGCGACTTAATCACGACTCCTTAGATAGTGCTTACGTTAGGGAAGCTCAAGTGTGAAAAACAAAGAGGATTTCCTTTGATTTGACAGGACAAATCAGTTTATAGAGTAAATCCATTGATGAGGAAGAGAAAACAAGCCTCCTTGACCCTGGCTGAACTTCCTCATGCTATTCCCCCCAGCAGTGAGGAGAATCTAGCTGACAGATTCCCAGCAACACAGCCAATGACAGTGGCAGCCGTTCCAGGAGCCCAGTGGAAGTGGCTCCGGGAAGGACCACGTGCACACACCCACGTTGGCAAGGCAATGAGTGGGAAGACAATACGTGCTGCAAAGCATCAAGTGGCCTTGCTGTCCCTGTAGGCTTCTTCCTCTATTACATAATATCCTATCAAGGCTTCAACAGGAACGCAAATAGCATTTATTCAGTTGTGAACTGTAAGCCACTTGGGTACTTTCTGCACTGGTAACATGGAAGGAGGGCTAGTGAATTTCAGCTATGGCCATGATACAGATGCCAGGATTACATAGCCAAATGAAAATCACAAACAATGAGTGTTTCTGCATCAAGTCTTTTGCTGTGACTTCCTCCAAACTATCCAACTTGATTGCTCAGCTTCACCCCCTTTCTCTTCATTGCTTTATAAGATTCAAAACTCTCTTTATGTTCAGGGAGAGTCAGAAAAGACAGGAGGCAGAAAAAGGTCCTAGAAAGAAGAAAAGGAGCTAGATTATCTCTAAACTGGACAGCTGGGACAGAAGTTTACAAGAATTATTTGTTTAAAAAAGTACTCTTTATGAGTCAGACTAATTTAAATCAATTTTAAAAGCAGGACAGTCATATTCATTAAGTTACTCAACAAATATTTATTAACTGCTCCAGTGCTTGCTACAGCCTGAAGAGGAACTTGCATCTAAGACCCCTTCTCTCTCATTTCTGAACAAGTTCAACACCTCACTGGCCTTCCCTTTGGGTTCAGCGACCACAAGGAACCCTACCCTTCAAACCTCCCCACCCCATATGCTGTTACCTCTGCACATCTTCCGAGGCTACTGTCCTGAACTTCCCTGGCTCTTATTGTTTCACAGACTCTTTGCTTCTGACCCTGGTTTGGGTCTCATTCTTATCTTCTACCGTTTCCTTAAAGTTGACGACTAGGTTAGCAACCCATGAAATACATTCTCCTTAAAACTTTGGTAATCAGGTGATGAGGCTAGGAGAAAGGGAGAGTCCAAAAGAAAGTTCAAGCCAGGTTTCTGGTGCCAGCTGGAAGGGTCTGGTGTCAGACAGTATGGATGTGTCTGCCATACTGGAGAACATTGAAACTCAGGAATAGGTAGGTATTTCACTTGGTTGAATAAAATCTTTCTTTGTAGATAATGAACTCACTACTGTAAATACATTCTCCTCAAAAACCTCTGAATTAGAGGGCACCTGGGTGGCTTAGTCGGTTGAACGTCTGACTTTGGCTCAGGTCATGATCTCATGGTCCATGGGTTTGAGCCCTGAGTCGGGCTGTGTGCTGACAGCTCAGAGTCTGGAGCCTGTTTTGGATTCTGTATCCCTCTTGCTCTGCCCCTCCCCTATTCATGCTCTCTCTCTCTCTCTCAAAAATAAATAAACATTAAAAATAAATAAAAACAACCTCTGAGTTTTTCCTCTCTGCAACATTCTGCTGCTTGCACTTGTAAAGGATCTGCTCCACCGTAAACATCAAAGCACTCAGGCTGCCATGGACTGAATTGTGTTCCCACAACTCACATGTTGAAGCCCTAATTCCCAACGTGATGGTAGTTGGAGATGGGAGCTTTGGGAGATAAATGGGTTTAGATGAGGTCAGAGGATGGGGCCCATGATGGAATTAGTGCCCGTATGAAAAGACAACATAGAGAGCTTGCTTTCACTCTCTCCACCTGCACACACTGGGGAGAGGCCTGTGAAGATACAGTGAGAAGGTGGACATTTGCCATCCAGGGAGAAAGCTCTTACCAGACATCAACCCTGCTGTACTTTGATCTTGGACTTCTGGTCTCCAGAACTGGGAGAAATAAATTCCTGTTGCTTAAGCTACCCCATCTATCATATTTTGTTGTGGCAGCTCGAGTTGACTAAGACACTGACACAGAACTTGGCACACATTAGGCACTGAATGTATATTTACTGAATAAATGGATGAGTGCTTGGTAGTCACCTTGACTTTTTCTACCCTTTTCTTGGGTCCTGAGCCATAGATTCAGTTGCCTTCTACTCTCACCCTATAACAACCAGCTCACCCCCAGACTCTTTCACATCCTCCAGCTTTGGAATCTCAGCTGAACTGGAGCCCTGGTTTCCACTTACCTGGGAGAGGAATTTAGACCACTGCACTCTCAATAGTTTACCATTCATCTGGCACATAAATGGAACATTCCTGATGATTGCTTTGACTTGGTTCTTTTAGACAGCTTAATATTCCCCATATACCAAAACTCTCTCAGGTAAATGGCATCCCCTGACCCACCAATGTATGTGGCAATCTTTCTAGACCCTCTTCCTTTTACTAACCTGTTCTTAATTCTGTCCTCTCCTTCCTACATCTTAGCTTTGTCTTCCAGGTACTATTTTAACCTGATCCCTTGATTCTAGGGCTAATTTCTGATCTCTGAGTCCTGATTTATGGCTCCCTCTTGTGGATATTGGTTTGCCCCATCAGTCTTACCTAGCCTGAATTGGCTGTGATCCATCCCATTGGGAAGGGAGGTTGGGTTCCAATAATAAGATTAAGAATATACTGTAATAGAAATATGACTGAGGATTATAAGAGATGTTAGGAATATCTAAATCTGCCTGGGGAAGTCAGGTTAGGCTGTACAGAATTGTGAATTGTGAGGGAAAGTGGGACTTTCTCAGGCAGACAAGAGGAAAAACTAGATCATAGGCACAGTGCACTTTGGTAATCAGGTGGATGAGACTAGCAGAAAGGGAGAGTCCAAAAGAGGGTTCAAACCACGTTTCTGGTGTCAGCAACTGGGTGCTGTCTCCCATACTAGAGAACATTGAAAGTGAGGAATAGGTAGGAATTTCACTTGGTTTAATAAAATTGTTCTTTACAGATAATGAAACTTACTACTATAAGTTACTATGCTTAAATATTTTAAACACATACTTGAATATTTTCAAATATTATTTATATTCAGATGCTTGGTCAAAATAGTATTTTGGCTATTAGTAAAGGAGTTTCTCCAAAATCTTTTGTCAAGATATAATTTTTAGCTTCAGTATATTCTTAGAATAATAAATATAAGTATGTACATTCCTCTATAACATAGACTTTTAATATATGACACTGCCTCATTACTCCAAACCAATGAGATTCATTCACTTGTTCATTCAAATAAAATGTGGTCAGTTTCTTTAGGTGCATGCCCTGTGTGATCCCATGATGGTGAAGATCATGAGAGTTGGCCCTACTTAGTACTGGTGTATTAGAGAATTTGCAGTAGTGATCCTGGTTTCTGTTTTGTAACATTTTGTTTGTTACAAGAGCATTGTTAATAGTTCTTTCAAAGTATATTTCATCTTGGAATTGATGGAGTTAATTGTATTAAGGATATCTTTGGCTGTCAGACTGTGCCATCACTGAGCAAGATTATCACAGGTTTTGAAATATTTTTTAATGTTTATTCATTTTGAGAAAGACAGAGAGCATGAGCAGGGGAGGGGCAGAGAGTGAGAAAGAGAGAATCCCAAGCCAGCTCCATGCTGTCAGCACTGATGCCTAACCAACTGGGCCACCTAGGTGCCCCAGGTTTTGAAACGTTGACATATGTCAAGCACTTAACAAAGTTAAGTACAAAGATATAATAGAAGAGTAAAGTGAGTTAGTTAAATGTATACTCTTTGAAAGTACTCTATTTCATGTGAATTTTTCTTAGCAGATGATGTAGTTTTACTCCAAATGAGGCAAGTAATCTCTCTAGAAGAGAGGAATATCTCAAAATTAGAGTGTATTATCCATCTTACCTTATCATGACATTGATTTTATTATTTGTACTTAATTTGGAATTGGGAGAAGTTGGGTGTCAGAGATTCGTATCACTCACTACTTATTGAAACCTGTAGGACTTAGCAAATTTCATATTATTAGTAGGATAAATAATTTGCCTATGTATTTTGTCTTTTAATTATTTTAGGAAGAAAATAAACCTCAGAGGAAAAGCCAAAGTTGTTTTTATTTTCAGCTAACTTAATTTTTATTAAGGAGAGCTAGCTACCATTTCCTTTTATTTTTAACTTTTAAAGTTTATTTATTTTTTAGAGAGGGAGACAGAGAGACAGAGCACAATGGGGGAGAGGCAGAGAGAGAGGGAGACACAGAATCCGAAGCAGGCTCCAGGCTCTGAGCTATCAGCACAGAGCACGATGTGGGGCTTGAACCCGCAAACTGTGATATCATGACCTAAGCCTAAATCTGATGCTTAACTGAGCCACCCAGGCACACCATCTTTTTTTTTTTTTTGACAATTAAAAAAAAACTACCATTAAAAATATTTTTTAATGCTTGTTTATTTTTGAGAGAGAGAGAGAGAGAGAGATCTCTGAGTGCAAGTGAGGGAGGGACAGAGAGAGAAGGAGACACAGAATCTGAAGCAGGCTCCAGGCTCTGAGCCATCAGCACAGAGCTTGATGCGGGGCTTGAGCCCATGAACCACGAGATGATGACCTGAACTAAAGTCGGACACTTAACCGACTGAGCCACCCAGGTGCCCCTAATGGCTACCATTTTAAATGACAAGGAATTTTATTTGCTCATCAAAACAGTACATAAAGCAAATGAACAGAGATGCTAGGTGCTGCTACAGGGATACTAACTTTGTTTGTTAGCCTCAACTAGATACTGAAGGGACCAACAATGAGAAAATAACTAAGTGTGTGTGTGTGTGTGTGTGTGTGTGTGTGTGTGTGTGTGCGCGCGCACGCGCGCGCACGCACATGTGCACGGGCACCCCTGCATCTTCCCCCAGTCTTTCATGGATACTCCAAGGAAGGAAGACAATTGTTAATAGGGAGTTTATGGTCCCCAGCACAGGATCTTTTACACATAGGAGGACTCAGTAAATACGTGTTGAGTGAATAAGATTGCATTTGCCAGATAATTTTCTATAGTACAGGAAACAAGTTTCTGTTCCCTTAAAACCAATGCCACCTTCGTTAAAATCTGATTATTATAGTCTTGGCTTTTCATTTGCAGAGATGATGCCTAGTGTCTATTTTTCTGCCAGGCATTATAGCTGGAGCTGATGAAAGAATGGTTAGAAAGACACAGACGATCCCTGCCTTCAAGTGGCTAACAGTCTCATGGGAATGATACATGAAGTGACAGTCATGAAATGCTGTGAAGATAAGGCGAGCCAAATGGCTATGAGAGCAAGAGCAGCCCTTGGCTTTCAGGAAGTAGAGTTGGGATTGGAGTCCCAGGGAAGACTTGTAGGGGGCAGGAAGCCCAATACATCTTTACTTTGGTTTCTTCCTTTTTTTAAACTTCGTATGATAGAAATTTTCAAGCATATACAAACGTAGAGGGATGATTCAACAATTATTTACAAAAGACAGTTTTGTTTCATCTGCACTCTCCTCACTACCCCCAACCCCTCAATGGACTATTTTGAATCTAATTCCAGACCTTATGTTATTGTGTCTGTAAATATTTTAGTGTGTTATCTCTAAAGGATAAAGACTCTTGTTTTATTTAAAAACCATGACTATAATAGTATTATCTCACCTAAAAATCAATAATAATTTCTTAATATTTCCAAATATCCAGTCAGATTCAAATTTCAGGTGTCTTGTGATTTTTTTTAAAGATTCAAACAAAGTCCACACACCACATTTTGTTGATATCGGAGGATGTTTTGAATGGCATGAGGATCACCCAAGGGAATATGCAACCCATGTAGGTAGCAGCTTTTTGTGTGGTTTGTTCATTGCTTTGTTGTTGTTGTTGTTCACTATTTTAGTCACTCAGTACCTAGAATGGTACTTAACACATAATAGGTGCTCAACAAATACTTGGTGGATAGGTGGATGAATGGGATATGAATGTGTTTCAAGATGAGGGAGCAAAAGTGAGTGTGAAGGTCTGAAGATCTATGAGATCACAATGTGTGTGTGTGTGTTTCACCAAGTGATCCTCTGACACCAGCTGGGTGTCCTACAATTCAACTCAGTTCTGCCACTATCTACCCGGAGATAGCATCAGATCCCATAGGCTAAGGACTTAGTCCCAAAGACTGCCTCATCACTTTAGACATCAGTGACAAAGTCAGGTTGTTACCTGTGCTTCTAACCAACTGGCTAAAGATCGGAGGCTCCTATAAGCCCTCTTAGGGTTTGATTAATATGCTAAAGTGGCTCCCAGAACTCAGAGAAACATTCTACTTACTAGACCACCGGTTTATAATAAAAGGATACACATGAGGAACAGCCAAATGGAAGAGATGCCTCACATGGGGCTAGGTAGGTGGGAAAGCATGCAGAACTTCTGTAATCTCTAAGCAAGCAACTCTCCCCACATCTCCAAGTGATCACCAACCCAGAAGCTTCTGACATCCATCCTTTCGGATTTTTATGGAGGCATCGTTACATAGGCACGACTGATTAAATCATTGGCCGTTGGTGATTGGCTCAACCTTTAGCTCCTCTCCTCTCCTCAAAGGAGGAACTGAAAATTCCAACCTCCTGTTCACAGGGTTGGTTCCCCTGGGAACCAGCCCCAATCCTTAGGGTAATAAAAGTCATCTCATTAACATAATATGAGACATCTTTTCCTCTCTCAACATTTAAGAAACTTTAATGGCTTTAGGAGCTTTGTCCTAGGAATGCAAGAAAGACCAAGTATATATTTCTTATTATAAGGCACAGTATTACAGCAGTACATTTTGGGATTGATCCATTTCATATGTGGCTGGAGTATAGATTTTGGTTGATGGCAGGAGATGTGACTGAACCAAGGTAGGGGCCAGAACATGCAGTGCTAAGCACAGTGATTAGGAACTTTTAGAGGACTTTCAGGAGTCAAGTTGACATGATCAGGTCCTCATCTTGGAAAGGGTGACTTCCAATTATGCCTGAGGGACTAATAGATCCCTGGCAGATGGTGCCACATTCAAAAAAATATCAATCATGCAATGAAAGTTAATTAAAGAGAAACTAAATGCTTATTGCAGTGTTATCCCCATAGTTTCTCGACCTTTTGGCTAAGATCAAGTGTATTGCAATGTCCCCCAAAAAGTTCTGGAAGAGATCTCATCCTTAGCATAGTGAAAGTCTTCAGATTTTTGCCCTAAGTCTCTCTCCTGGTAAAATCTGTCCCATGAACTTGGTTCACTCAGGCTGTCTTGAATCCTTCACCTTTTATCTGTTCCTCATCTGTTTTGCTTTCCTGTCCTCTACTATAAATCCAGATAGGCTTCCCAGTTTTCTTGAGCCTAGCAGGCCAGCTAGAAGTCCCCTTAGCAATATGGGAGACAGTTCTATAGGGACATCCATTCTCCATCACTCTTATAGGACACAGACTTCTCTAGGTCCTGCAGTATGTGAATGACAGTGACATTCTGACTAATGCTTTTTCCCCAAAAGAGTGAAAATCCTAATTATTACACTTGAAATCAGTCTCTCTCTTTTTCCATCAGAACACAACTCTGCCACATACTTGAAAATTCCATCATCACTGCCTTGACAATGTGTACAGTTAATTGGAATGTCACTGCTCAAGTCTCAGAATCTTGCCTGGGTGCCTCCGCATGTGGTAAGCAGCGCCCTGGGGCTCCTTTGTGAACACAGGAGGATGATGCTAGGTGGGAGGGGAGCCAGGCTGGGGAGATGTCAAGCAGAAAGCCACGAGGAGAGTCCCAAGACACCTGTTTCTGGCAGAATTCAGATGTTAGAAATGCATAAAAATGTATCTTCTTGGGATTAAACTTGATTTCTGGGACTGGATTGTTTGGGATGAAAGTTACAGAAGTTTGTGGTAAAATAGTGATTACATATCTTGGGCCAGTCACTTTATATTTGTGTATTTTGTAGTCTACTAATTTGTATTATTGTATTGAAACCTTAATACTTATTTAAAAATATTATTTAAGCAGTGTGGGCTTCTTGAAATCTTTATAGACCAATTATGAGGGTTTTTTTTTCTTTTTCTTTTCTAAGCAGCTGCCACCATACTATCTTTGCTTTTATTGGATTCTTTGAAAAGCCTATTTAGAAACTACTTATTTTGAAAAACCTCTGGGAGAACTCTCATACTAAAAAATTCTTAATATTGCTATGAAAGACACCAAAAATGTGAAAATATCCCCTGATGAACGGCTACAAGGAGGGTTTCATTAGATTTAGAATTAGTGCGAACTTGAATTGCTTCAGTATGATATATTACCAAAACAATCTTTTTGCAACTCATTGAAATTTAAAGGATCATTCTCAAAGGAGTGTTAAAGGAAACAGATGGGCCAAGTACTAAATTTGGAGTTTAAAAAAACTTGTACATTTCAATAAAATAAATAAAAGCATGAGTTTCATGCTTGCCTTTCACTACCAGAAGGTCCTTTTAACACTTTAAAAGGATATCAGTGTTCAAACGATTAGCAATTGCTTCTCAAGTTTATGTTAATCCATGACACAGTTCATAAAGAAAGAATAAGATGTGAAACAGACCAGTCATAAGCCTCGTGGCATGCTTCGCAATGCTGATAATAAAGTAGAAATTCTAAGAATTGATAAACTGTTAGACCGCTGCTGATTTCAGCTGTCACCTGGCCTCTCCCACAGTTTCACAGATGACAAAAAGGAACTTGAACACAGTTGGTGGCAAAGTGGACACTAGAACATCACCTCTGCCCTCTCTAGAAGCAGTGTTTTTCTTTTTTATGTTGTGCCTCCACACGCTTTTCTTTGCTTTGGAAACGACTACTCAAAATATATACTGATTTGTTAGTTTTCAAAGAGTAACATCAGGAAGGGACTTGCAGGACATGTAAAGAAACTTCTATTTTATCCTAAAGGTGATGAGGAGTTATGGATGACATTGGTATTGTAGAATTTTCTCTCTTCCAAACCTCACTGTTCTTTACTTAGGTAACTTATGTCATCTCTCAATCTCTACATCTCCTCATTTTGATATTATCTCATAGTATAAATTATAGAATTGCTAATAATATCATGTGGAAGTTGGTTCAGAGGTTCCTACATTTAGATTTTAGACATACTTGTAGCATATGTGTATACTTATGGCTTTGAAGTCCTTTCTTCCACTAAAAAGGAAATAAATTTCAGAATGGTATATGGCTTCTGGCAAGAATACCATTTCAGCCGTGTTTTTTCTGCAAGGATCTTTTTTTCTGGGTCTGGTATGAATTATTCCTAACACTGGATTTATTTTTATAGAAAGCTCAATTTATCTTAGAAACTACCATTAACAGCAGTGAAAGCTAAGGCCAAATATTGGTGCACTCTATTTTCCCAACTTTCAGAACAATTCTGTATAAGCCATTGAATACTCTAATGTTGTTACTGAAAGCAATAAGATGATGAATTGTGGTCTAACAGATACTGGACTTTGGACTTTTTAAAAAATATATTATTTTTAAATAATCTCTACACCCAAGATGGGGCTCAAACTCATGACCCTGAGATCAAGAGTTATGTGTTCCTCCAACTGAGCCAGCTAGGTGCCCCGATACTGAATTTTCTTGGGGTAACCAAAAGATTTGACACAGACCTTGTAAGTTAACAATAGATTATATCAGCCTCCTTCCTTTTTTTTTTTTTAATCTCTGAATTGTGTTCAAGTCAGCAAGCCCTAAGGAAAGTCAATCTGATTAATTAATCCTCAACCACTCATTTTCATTGATCAAATAATAAAAGTCTGAAAACTCCTAGAACTACCAATAATAAAACAAGCACAGTGCTGAGAATTTTATATATACTGTTCAACAACATAGAAATATATACACTCTATTCAATGTACAGCATGAAGGGAGGCTTCTATGGCAAGTATCAAACACATGCATTCAGCATCATAGGGGAGTCAAAGCTGAAGGATTCTCAACCTGGGGTATTGTTGGCTCAATTCTTTGCTGTGTGGGAGGGCCACTAAAGGCAAGGTGTGTAGCATCTCTGGCCCTTGAACACCAAGTGCCTGTAGCACCCACCAGTCAACAATGTGCCCTCCCCACCTACATTTTCAAATGCCTACTAGAAGGGTGTTCCATCCATGTGGAGATGAGATGATAACCATCCTCCCTTTACTCCAACCTCTCTCTAAAAATAATTTCAGAGGAAAATCTAAACCTTTTCGTTTGAGGCAAAATTCCTGACCAATCTACTTGATTGACCTAATAAATAAAGCTGTTTAGGCCACTGCATGGGTGTGAAAAGCTGAGGTTCCTTCCCGCTAACTTGGGACACAGTAGAGCCTCCATATAGGGCTGTAATGCAGCTGCCATAGAACAGTAGTTGCTAAACCCCAGTGTACTGGGAATCACTTGGAGTGTTTTTGACAAGGTAGATTTTGATTTAGTAGGTTTGAGCCAGGGTTCAGGACCTGCATTTTGCAGAACCACTCCAGATAAATGTGATTTGTGTTGCTACCTATGCAACCTTTCAATATACATTCCCTTAGAAGATTTAAACTCCAGGAAAATTCTTTCAGACCAATTGGTAGCAGAACTTCCTTTAATAACAGTGTGCAGGATATGGAAAAGGTTCAGTATAAGTTGAGAGCAATATTAGAGGAAGAGAAAAGCAGTGGTCTTGTCTTAGGAATGTCTTTGCTCAGAGGGTCAGGGCTTGGACCTATCTGAAAGAAGAGGAAATAAACAGCCTGGCCCCTAGGAATGGCCACAGTTTATGATATTTCTGTACCTTCCCCAGAGAGGAGCCATGTAGAAAAATATGGGAATGACTTCAGCACAAAAATGGATGGGAATGGAGAAGTGGTGGCTTCCTGAGCTGCGATGGACAGGAAGTCCATGTTCACAGACACATCTCTCTGCCTTTACTGGGATCACTTCCAAAAATGAAAGGTATGGTAAGAAAATGTGGGCTGGAATTTATCCTCATTCTTGGTTGATACTCTGTGCAGGTAGGGTATTGTGTAAAACCAATTTGAAATGGTAACCCATTTTCTGTAATGACCTGCCATAGCTCCTCATTTATAGGGTTGGCCCCAGCAAACTTGAGGAAGGAGGTGAAGTTTCTCTTTAGTGTCCTATCCCCTCTTTGTCCACTCTGCTTCAACACTCTTTCCTCTTCTGTCATCTCCTAAAGCCTACTAAGAAAGCCCTTCAGCCCTATTTTTCCAAAAGCCCATTCTCAACTAATTTGGTATCTATTCCTTACTGGGGGCTTAACCAGAATACAAATTAAATTTTTCCTCTTGGAGGCCTTTATTGCAAGGAGTCCCTGAAAAATTATAAGCCTTTGCCACACTGAAGATGAAATGCAAATGGTGAGTTCAAGCACCTAGGTGAAGAGTTTGGGGCAGTCTACATTCAAGAACTCTGAAACAAAACAAAATGTCACTCATAAAGCTGGTCATGTAAAAGTATGAGTTAGAACTTCATCCAAGACATGTCACAGTATCAGAGGGGACTTAGAATGATCATGTGGTCCGTCTGTAGGCTTTCAGCCCATCTCTACTTGGACTTCGTGGAGAAATGGCGTTCTTTTTTCTTCTTTGAACAAATTTCCACTAAAGAAAGTTGCAGTGAATAACTAAACTATTTTATTACCACAAAGCCCAATCTGCCATCTATTCTTTCTTACTTGGATTGTAACAGTAGTGCCCCAAACTGCACTGACTCTTGCCACTACTCCTCCTTTTCCACTGAGTCCCCCTCCTCAGCCCCATCACTGCACACTTGGTAACCTGTTTGGCACACTGAAGTCCAAGTGACCTTCTACAAATGCTAATTAGATTTTGGTAATTCCTGGGGCACCTGGGTGGCTCAGTCGGTTAAGCATCCAACTCTTGATTTCGGCTTAGGCCATGACCTCATGGTCCATGAGTTTGAGCCCTGCATCAGGTCCTGTGCTGACAATGGGATTATCCCTCCCTCTCTCTCTCTCTCTTTCTTTCTCTCTCTCTCTCTCTCTCTCTCTCTCTCCTTTCTGCCTTTCCCCTGCTCACTCTCTCTTTCTCAAAATAAACAAATACACTTAAAAAAAAGATTATGCCAATTCCTCGATTAAAACTATTTTGTGGCTTCCCACTCTTCGTAGGATGAAGAACTACTTGCCTGGCCACAAAGCCCTTCACAGTTCTCCTCCTTGCTCTCACCTCCAGCCTCCTCAGTCTCCTTTCATACCTTCAGATGTGCCATCATGCTCCTGTTACTTTGTGACTTTGCACAGACTGTGATAGCTCCTGTAGGCTTTCTTCCGTGCTGCCCCAATCACCATATTGTTTAGACCCTATTTTTGGTCCATTGCACCAGTCATATCACTGCTTCTCTTTTTTATGTATTTGTGTGCTTATTTGATTAATGTCTGTTTTCCCAACTAGTCTACAACTTCTGTGAGGTGAGGACTTGGGTGTCTTTTACTCATAAGTATATTCCAAGTGTCATAGAGAGAGGCCAGACCATAGTAAGTTCGCTATGAATATATGCCTAATAAATGCATGAACGGTTCCTTTTATTTAACTTTGGTTTGAGCTCATTTTTAGTCATTGAAAGCAGTGGGGAACTTCCGGCCACTTCCCTATAGCTCTTCCTTTGCTTTTTTTTTTTTTTAATTTTTTTTAACGTTTATTTATTTTTGAGACAGAGAGAGACAGAGCATGAATGGGGGAGGGGCAGAGAGAGAGGGAGACACAGACTCTGAAACAGGCTCCAGGCTCCGAGCGGTCAGCACAGAGCCAGACGCGGGGCTCGAACTCACGGACCGCGAGATCGTGACCTGAACCGAAGTCGGCCGCTTAACCGACTGAGCCACCCAGGCGACCCTCTTCCTTTGCTTTTGGATGTGATACCCTATCACTTTGGTGGAAGGGCACAGATGCCTCATTAACATGGAAACTGGGCAGTATAAATTAATTTTAATGTCACTAGATTAGTTTATTAACATATGTTGTTAATTTTCTTCAATTTTTAAACTTTCCCCTTGTGCTCAGACTCTGATTTGGTAACTGGAGAGGGTTAACTTCATTACATAGGAGTTTACAGCCCCTAGAATTTTTCCATATTAGAAAAAAATTTTTTTTCTTTCTTTCTTTCTTTCTTTCTTTCTTTCTTTCTTTCTTTCTTTCTTTCTTTCTTTCTTTCTTTTTCTTTCTTTTTCTTTCTTTCTTTTTCTTTTTCTTCTCTCTCCTCCCTTTCCTTCTTCCTTCTTCCCTCCCTCCCTTCTTCCCTCTTCCCCTTCTCTTCTCTTCTCTTCTCTTCTCTTCTCTTCTCTTCTCTTCTCTTCTCTTCTCTTCTCTTCTTTTCTCTTCTCTTCTCTTTCTATATTAACAGCAAAGTAGAGAAATATAGCAAGTAAGAGATAGAAAAAGAAGGAATTGTTAGAATGAACTATTTGAGGAGCACCTGGGTGGCTTAGTCAGTTAAGTGTCTTACTTTGGCTCAGATCAAGATTTCACGGCTTTTGAGCTTGAGCCCCACATCTAGCTCAAAACCTGAAGCCTGCTTCAGATTCTGTCTCCCTCTCTCTCTGCCCCTTCCCCACTGGCTCTCTCTCTCTCTCTTTCTAAAAAACAAATAAATGTTACAAAAAAAAATTTTAAAAGAATGAGCTGTAAGATGGCAATAAAGAAATGGGAATTAATGATAGTTTACAAAAAAAGAACCAGGGACCTTATGAGAAATTTTTATTAAAAAAAATTTTTTTTTAATGTTTATCTTTATTTTTGAGACAGAGAGAGAGCATGAGTGGGGGAGAGGCAGAGAGAGAGGGAGACACAGAATCAGAAGCAGGCTCCAGGCTCCGAGCCAGCAGCACAGGGCCCAAGGCGGGGCTCGAACCCCTCAACTGCCAGATCATGACCTGAGCTGAAGTTGGACACTCAACAGACTGAGCCACCCAGGCACCCCATGAGAGAGGTTTTTATTTTAAAGGAACAAGATTGTTCTTTAAACTGTACCGGTTTCTTTTTATTGAATCTGAATCCAGTATCTGAATCCAGGATCCAAGTGCATCCTGACCAAAGTTTCTCCTGTGTCTGGATCTCAGGGATTATTGCCTACATATGAATGCATTTCCTTGTTTGTTTATTAATAGTGCCTGTGATTTTTATTGTTTTTAATTTTTTTAATGTTTGTTTATTTTTGAGAGAGAGAGAAAGAGACAGAGTGTGAGTGGGGGAGGGGAAGAGAGCGAAGGAGACACAGAATCTGAAGCAGGCTTCAGGCTCTGAACGGTCAGTACAGAGCCCAACGTGGGGCCCGAACTCACAAACCATGAGATCATGACCTGAGCCAAAGTCAGATGCCTAACTGACTGAGCCACCCAGGCGCCTCAGTAGTGCCTATGATTTTTAAAATAAAAATTACCACTTACAGGATACCATGTGCCAGACACCTGACACATACAGTATCTCATTTGGTTCTCAGAGACAGGTTATGATTATCCCCCCCCCCCCATTTTACCAATAAGGAAAGTATGGTTCAGAGTTAAGCAGTTTTCCAGGACTCACAACTTTGAACAGATCTGGATTCAAATCCCAAGTATGGCTAATTCTAAGCCCTGTGCTCCTGTCACACTTCCTCTTTAAAATGAACTCCTCCCCCAAAATAAATAAAATGAAACCCTAATATTTGATAGGGTTTAAAAAAAAATTTCCCCATTTTCACAGATGAAATCACTTAAAGCAGTGGTTTTCTAAGTGTGATGCTCAGATCAACAGAATCAGCATCACCTGGTAACTTGTTAGAAATGCAAATTCTCTGACTATACCCCAGACTTAGTGAATCAGAAATCGTGGTCTGGGTGGGATGGACCCAGTAATTTGTGTTTTAACCAGACCTCCATGCCATTTGACTGCGCACATCCTATTGACTTTCCAGATGCCACTCCTGGAGAATGTTTCTCCCTCTTTTTCAGGATCCCCAGAAAAGCGACCAATGCATGGTGACCTGAAAACCTTCTGGGGGCTTTGCTTTGCCTGGTTTGAAATGGTGACACATAAGCTTACACTGGTTAAGTAAACAGGCAACATTGAACAACATTTAACCTGGATGTTGTGGTGGATTGCAAAAGGTCACTGTATTCTTTAGTTAACATTTGTAGTGTCTCCACGTCTGCTTTCTTCCAGAACAGGAAGCGGAAGTTCTAAACTACCGCCAGCTCTTGGTATTTCCGGCCTTGCTGAGACCAGAAAGCAGCGGAAGAGACAAATCTTTCTTGTGAGAGTTCCCATTTGATTTTCAAATCAAGGTGCACAGGATCAAAGGTCTCTTGAGTACAGATCAGCATCCCAAACTTTGATGCTTATCTAAATAAACAGCTTGGAACTCTGCTCTACTAGTTGTAACACAGGCAGGTGACTGAGATAAAGAGGTAAATCAGCTGCTAAGGAATGAGGGGAAATTCCCACCTAATAGCCAAAAGCAACAATATTTGAGCATGTGATTGCCTCTTTTTTTAATTTTCTAAGGTATGGTGATCAACACCTTTAATAAATTGAAGATGGAAGGTCTTAGGCCTCGAGTAAATTGGAGGAAAAATCGTTTCCACAAATGGATTCTTTCATTATGATAAAAAATTGCTGAAGATCTTTAGGGAGTTACCCTGCCAAGAATTTTGGCTGCAGTTGAACTAGTTAATATACTTTTGTTATATGATCTCTAAAATAACTTAAAGCGTATGGACATAGAAGAAACAGAAAAGATGATACCATGTTTTCTGTGTATTATTTAGCTTAGATTTTCTCTTGCAATGATATGTGATTTTTTTCTACAGGGAAAAATAATTATTCACACTACGAGAAATCAACAGAAATTTAGATTATTTTTAAAATAGTGAAACTTCTAGATGGAAACCTTGGAAGATAATTTGTGAATAAAAAAAGTGCATTTGGTGTGTCATTGGGCAAACTGATAAAACACATTCATCTTAAAAGGAGGTGAGGAATTTCTACTGTCCCCAGAGCTTCCCTTGGTAAGTTAGTCCTACTACTGTGAACAAACGAAATGAAACTAGAGGAGTATTTTAGTTATACTCATGGTTTAGCATCTTCAGAAACACTAGTCTGATACTTCTGTCTGTTGAGTTTTTAAGGGAATTAGTTTTCAATACCAGCCTTAAAATATCTGGGCTAAAATAATCACATTAGCCCTTGTTAAATGTACTCATAATCAAGTAACAAAACAATAGTGTTCTCCCTACTTTATACCTAAAGCTTGAAATTTCTAATCAGTGTTTCCACTTTGTTGTGTGACATTGCATTGCTTAGAGCTTCCTGAAATACTTGCATGCCATATACATTTCTAATCTATATAAAAGAACACTGATACATAAGCGATGTCTTTTCCTCTAGCTTAAAATAATAAGTCCGTTTCTGCACAATCTGAGAACACAGACAACTTGAATCTTGAATAAGAAGCTCTGGATTCTAAGTTGAGTCCTGCTGTGAAATTAATCTTTGCTTTAGATCTCCACCTTGTGGTTAAACGTTTAAAATGTAAATTCCTTTGGATTTTATGATCCTGGTTTATAGATTCTTTTAAGAAGGAAGTCAGGATGGACATTGTCTGAAAATACCTTAGTTGAGATGATGTGTGAAAATAACTGAGGCTTAGAATTGGGTACTTAAAAATTTATAATTCAGATTTAGCTTATTTCAGGATGATTTTTCCCACTGAGGCACTTGTTTGCCACTTTTTGTTCAGCTACCTTAAGAAGTTAGTTTTGGGTTTCTTAAGGATTGAAGAGGCTTTCAGGGGCCATCTTTTAAATTAGTTCTGGAATAGAAGGAGCCAATAAGGGGAACCACATTAGTAGTATCTTCCCACACCTTCAGTAGCCTCCAATGAGTGGATTAGATTAGAGATTACAACCTCAGAACGTTGGGGAGAAACATAAGAAGTACTCTAACGTGTGGTTTAACTTGGTCCAAGAAAGCAGACAGGTGACAACTTGAACATCCTGTGATTTCATTTTCTAAGTTTCCTCATCACAGCATAGAAAAGCTGTCAGGCATCCGCTGGGTGTATGGCAGCTCTCTATGCAGCTTGTAGACCACATCAGTCCAGCACAAAGTCCCACCAGGGGGAAGCCTGATGTACTCCGACTAGAGCTCTTTGGATTTACGTAAGGTTTGGTTTACAGAATTTGGCTAACAAAGTACAATTTTTATTATACTGACTTGTTTACATGTTATGCTTGACTCCTGTCTTTTTGTTTCACACTCCAAAGCAAATGATGACTCTACCTCAAAATCACACCCAGGATCTGACAACTCCCCTTCACGTGCATTGTTCATAGGATTCAGACTGAACCTGTTAGGATGTAAGTCAGATTCCCACTGCTCCTCTAGATAAAAACCTTCCATGACTCCCCTTTCATGCAGATTATTGAAGTGCCTTCCTGAGAACTCTCAACTTACAGAGCATGTAAACATGGAGTGATTGGGGTGCCTGAGTGGCTCAGTGCATTAGGCATCTGATTCTTGATTTCAGCTCAGGTCATGATCTCATGGTTTGTGGGATCAAGCTCCGTGTCAGGCTCTGCACTGACAGTGTGGAGCCTGCTTGGGATTCTCTCTCTCCCTCTCTCTCCCTGCCCTTCCCCTGCTTGCTCGCATGCATGCACATGTGTTCTTTCTCTCTCTCAAATAAGTAAATAAAACTTTATAAAAAAATCTTGGCCACATTTCCTATTATTTGTGTGCATTTGATTATCTGGACACTCTTATCTGAATATTTAAGACTGTTCATTCTAAAACTTCAAAAGCTTTTCTCCTTCTTTTTCTCTGACACTGTCTACCTGGTGACCTGAAAATTGAGTGTCTGTGGGCTTTCTTATCACACTCTTTCTTCTTTTTTTTTTTTCCTTTTGTAACCTGCTTCTCACCTCTCCTCGATCCCCAGCCTCCCACAGGTTCTCTAAGTGCTCACTGCAGATATGTCAGTGGGATGGGAGAGGAAGCTCTTCTCCCCTGACTGGTGACAGAGTCATGGTTTACAGCCCTGTTTCTCAGACTCTTATGCACATGTGAATCTCCTACTGGGCTTGATAAAAAGCAGATTGTGATTCAGGAGGTTGAGGGTGGGGCCTGAGACTCTGCATTGCTAATAACTCCCAGGTGATGCTGACACTGCCTGTCAGAAGGTCACAGTTGAGTGGCAAGAGATAGAGGAGTCCTCTGCTCATTCTTTAGCCTATTTCTGTCTGATGCTGGCGGCCTCTGTTGATATGGTGGTCTCTGCGTAGGGATTATTGGTGGCTTGTAAGGGTCATAATTTAGCTTCATTTTGGGTCCTTTGTTGCTGCCAGGAGTAAAAGTTTGAAACATTTTTCCAGGTTGGGCTGCCTAGGCAGCTCCCGGGGCTCCCGTCCCTTGGCTAATCTCTGTGTGACCCTCGTATGGAGCCAAGGGGATGATAGTACATATAAGAGGGATGATAGTACATATCCTCTAAGGACCATGGAGAACTGGGATTGGGAAGGGGTTGCCCCCATCCTTCTGCACACATTACAGAACAGTCTCATCAAACCTTGCAGATGTGGAGGTGCCTGGGTGGCTCAGTCGGTTGAGCGACCGACTTCGGTTCAGGTCATGATCTCATGGTTTGTGAGTTCGAGCCCCACGTCGGGATCTGTGCTGACAGCTCAGAGCCTGGAGCCTGCTTCGGATTCAGTGTCTCCCTCTCTCTCTGCCCCTCTGCCACTCATGCTCTGTCTCTCTCTGTGTCAGAAATAAATAAACATTAAAAAATAAATTAAAACCTTGCAGATGTGGAATCTCCTATCATGGGAACAGATATTAGGCAACACTTTATTCTTCCCCAGATTAGGGAAGAGACTATAAAGGCAAATATGCCACAGGCCTCTTCTCTGGTAATGGCCTGTCTCACCAAGCTTGTCCTCTGTACTGGGATGAATGTAGGCCTGTGGGCTCTGCAGCCCAGTGTGGGTATATCCAGGAAATAATGCCTACTCTCGTATAGGGATTTTCTTATAGCTTTCCTTTTGGAAGGAAAACCTCCCTGACCTCCTCCCCAAGAAGGTGGGGGACTGTCCCCCTTCTCACTAGACCCTCAAACCATGAATTATGACCTCTTCTGTCATCTTCTTATAGAATCTGGTAGTGCCTCCATCCTGCGGACTTTGCCTCCATTTTTGGATCTTCCTTTTCTCCTTGTTTCTCCCTGGCTTCAGCATAGACTCACAATTTAAAACTTTGATGGAGGGTGGAAGTCTCTTCCTAAGCATGGAGCCAGGGATGGGTAGGGAATGGTGGTCCATCTTCCTTGGTCCCTGCCCCAAAGACAAAACAACAACTCTCTCATATACTGGTCTTTTCCTCCTCTTTCTCCATATCTGAGACTTGAGCTCTGCCCTTCTTTCACTAACTCAGTCTCCACTGACATAGTGCCAACACCTGCCTTGGCTCAAACTCAAATATGTCTATCACCAGTTCCACCACATATCCATCACTTCTGCATCACCTCCTGCCCGACTCTCCATCTGCAGTGTTACCCTCAAGATTTTGCCCAGGTTACAGCCAGTTACATTCTGCCCTGAAACCTTTAATAGCTTCTCCCCTTACCCAAATCTAAAACAAAGCCTAGACTTTAAACCTATTCCTAAAGCTCTGTATATCCTTGCCCTACCCTGCCGTCTCTCCCTTCAGGGCTTTCATGCCATTCTATCAGGAGAAAGTGCTACACTTGAGAAAGTTGAAGACATGGGATTTAAAAATGATGACCACAGGGGCGCCCGGGTGGCTCAGTCGGTTAAGCATCTGACTTTGGCTCAGGTCATGATCTCACTGCTCATGAGTTCGAGCCCTGTGTTGGGCTCTGTGCTGACAGCTGAGCCTGGAACCTGCTTCACATACTGTGTCTCCCTCTCTCTCTACCCCTCTTCCGCTCACACTCTCTTTCCTTCAAAAGTAAATAAACGTTAAAAAAATTTTTTTGTAAATGATGACAACAGCCTTGTCTGAGGTTTGGTGGTAGCAGGGCTGACCTCAAATGCCAGTACTTCTGGGAACTTGCAACGTGGAGGCATGAAGTGCCTTTTACTCTCAGCTCTGGACTTAAGACTTAAGCAGTTTTGTGGGATGGGAAAGTCAGCTCTGCCAGGATATGGAATGTGAGCCCACATTCCATATCCTGGCACACTTGAATGAGTGAACTGAAACAACCCAGTTCTCTGCCTTTTCATTTCCTCCTCCTTTCCCAGGAGTGAGCCAGTAGAGATGGTTTGCGGTAGATAGGAAGGTAGGGTGGATATGAAAATGAGAGGCTCCAGAGCGTTATGTAATCTGTTAATGACACTGCAAAGAGCACAGACTCTAGGTAAAAATACTCACAGCCCTGTCATTTCAAAGCTCTGTAACTCTGGGCAAGTTCATGAACTTCCTTGGCCTTTTTTCCTTATCTGATAAATGGGACAAGTGGTGTTTATCTTTTATGGTTGTTAAACCACATATGTAAATATTAAATTAAATGCTCATATACTAATTATGGAAGTATCCCAAGTGTCCATTGATAGAAGGATGGATAAAGAAGATGTGCTACATATATACAGTGGAATATTACTCAGCCATAAAAAGGAATGAAATCTCTCCATTTGCAATGACATGGATGGAGCTAGAGGGTATTATGCTAAGTGAAATGGGTAAGTCAGAGAAAGGCAAATACTATATGATTTCAATCATATGTGGAATTTAAGAAACAAATGAACAAAGACAAAGACAAACCAAAAAACAGATCCTTAACTATGGAGAAAAAAACTGATGGTTACCAGAGAGTAG
This sequence comes from Felis catus, assembly GCF_018350175.1. Classification (NCBI taxonomy): domain Eukaryota; kingdom Metazoa; phylum Chordata; class Mammalia; order Carnivora; family Felidae; genus Felis; species Felis catus. Next base: position 22,705,991 of record NC_058384.1, on the reverse strand, counting down.
GTGGTGGGGAGTGGAATGGGTGAAATAGGTGAAGGTGATTAAGAGTACACGATAAGCGCTGAGTAATGTATACAATTGTTGAATCTCTATATTGTACACCTGAAACTAACATAACACTGCATGTTAATCATACTGGAATTAACTTTTAAAAAATGCTCATGTACTTAATACTGTCAGACCCATAGTGAGTACTCCATGAAAGGTAGACATTTAATATAGTAGTATTATTCTTACTGCCATTTTTATGACTTTGAAGGTTATATTTTATCCTTAAAGTCTAAGTGTCCATTAGACAGAATGCATTGAAGAGAGATCCCCTCTCCAAACAAAACAAAACAAAACAAAACAAAACAAAACAAAACAAAACAGTGATAAGTTCTATAATAGCTAGAGTTAATCATTAGAGTGATAAATTAGAGAGGGTATGCTGTTATATGGAAATAACCATATAGTAGCTAAAGCTGAAATGTTACTAATGTTAAGCTTAGACTTATTTACCACTTTGGATGATAGTCACAACAAACTTATGAATAAACCTGTAAAATTAGCAATAAAATAAAATGAATTTCATGTCTTTTTTCCAGATCTTGGGTATGATGCTTAACTTTTAAAAATTGAAACAAAAGTTGACTTCTGAAAGTCCATACGACCCATAGTTTTCAGCACCAATAAGCATTTGAATTAATACTAATACTGCCATTATAAAAACATTTTAGAGGCTATTTCAGATGAAGAGACTTTACAGTTTGCTCAGCAAATGTTTTTAACAACTATAAAAAGTTCCATCTTGATTTTCTCTAATTGGCATCCTTTCTTATTGTCAATGCAAATATTTTAACTTTTATAAAATATAATAAAAAGCCTCAAACAGGTGTGTAGTGTTTTCCATTTAGAGGGTAATAAAGGATTGCAAATATTAGACTGTTAATCTTTATATGCTCATGAGAGAATTATTGTGAAATCCGAAACTTAATTTCAGTTCTAGGCAGGATATCTTGAAGTTAAAAGTGAATTGCACTGGGTCAAAATGAGCATACACAGCCTTGAAGTAGGTTAAAAAAAAAACTATTGAGGCTCCTGGGTGGTTCAGTCAGTTGAGCATCCAACTCTTGATTTGGGCTCAGGTCATGATCTCACAGTTCATGGGTTTGAGCCCTGCACTGGGCTCCTCGCTGTCAGCAGATTGAGATTATCTCTGTCCCCTCTCTTTGCCTCTCCCTCTCTCCCTCTCTCTCACTCTCTCAAAATAAATAAATGAACTTAAAAAATATATTATGCAAAATTTTTCCTTGAACTTATATGTCTTACCAAACCATGGCTATAACAATAAAAACAACTGCTACTTATTGAGTAAAACGACATACTAGTTACTATATCAGGCATTTCAAATATACTTATCCATTTTACCTTCAAAATATATGCCATAAAGTAGCATCTCTGTCCCCATTTTATAGATAAGGACACTAAGGCTTTATAAGTTTCAGTAACTTGCCTAAAGTCACACGGCTTGTGAGTATCAACCTAAGATTCACACTACTGTTTGCAGTCTCAGTAAATGGAAAATATGGGCTTGATCTAGCTATGCCTGCAACTAGCTAAATATCTGTAAATTAGGCAGATAATGATAATTAGTGCTGGAAGAAATATCTGGTCTGAGTCCTCACTTTATACAGGGAAAGTGATAAACTCAAGGCCAGACAACTAATTTTTGGTAAAGCTTTTGATTGGAACACTGAAGACTTGCTTCATTTGGTGCTCTTTTCCACTGTTTTCCTTAGACAAAACAAGTCAGCAGCATGAGTAGGTCCATCACAGGACATGGCCTTTTCTTAAGTCAAGTTGAGCCAAGACTATGGATGTTCCCTGGCAATTACTTTCCCCCAGGACTTTAGGAATGTCTTATGTAATGTGTCCTCCTGAAAGTGGTCTGTAAGTCATGGAATGGAGTTGGATGGAATATTAGAATTCTACCGGACTCACTCATTCATTCTTGGATAAGGAAATTCTATCCAAATAGTTTTCTCTAAGGTCACACACCATTTGGCAGTAACAAGGCCTTGCCCATTCTACCACATTGCTTAAACGTTTGTATTGAGAAAGAGAGGGGGGAGAAAAGGAAGAAAAAGGATGGTTTATAGTTCCAGGGCATTTTTTCTTCTAAAGATATTATTATGAATTATTTTTTACAGTGGAAAATCCTTCTCTGAAGGGAATAATCCACCCCATTTGTATCTTTTTTGTTTTCCCTATTTTGAACCTAATGGATTCATCCTATACCTCAATATTTGTTCATGGAAACATGGATCATTATCCTGTAAATAATCCATGAAATTTTACATTCAAATCTTAATTGTCCAAACCTTTCTTTCTTCAAAAACTTGAGTATGTAAACCTGTGATAATAATAATTCACATGAATTAAGCAGAAATTTGCCAAGTGGTTTCCGAGTCAATGAGCATTACATATTAACAAGGTGCAAATCAGGTTAAACCAACAAGTCCACTTCTCCAGAGTCCAGCTTTGTTTACGCTTCCCTGTTGGCAAGAAAAGTGGAACAAAGCTGTGTTTCATATGTGTGAAGTAGCCAGACATTGTGAGTATGTGGTAATATGAGCCTTATCTCTCAGACCATTAGAGATTGGAATAAGCAAAGAAAAGGAAGCTGATAGAAATTGTTACGGTGATTTTGAATTCATTGTGAATACAGTTGTATAAGAGATCTTAGAACTTCTGCCAACTTATCTTGAGGCCACAAGTGGCAGCTGTAATTGATCATGCCAGTGGCCTGAACACAAGAACGCCCAGCTATAAGAAAACACAGGAAAACTCTGATTTAACAGATGAAGTAGAAAGTGATAATTCACATTGCCAAATAATTTTTCATTTTGTAAAAGATTATGATAATTGATTCCTAATAAGCTTTCTCAGGGTGGCTAATATATAATTTTTAGAAAATTAAAATTGTGCCTCACATGCAAGTGTAAAATGAACACCTTTTGAAGATTTCATTCACTCATTTATTAGCGAGGGAATTGGGAAGATGTTAAGACTGGGTCAAAGACGGGCGCCTGGGTGGCTCAGTCGATTGAACGTCCAACTCTTGATTTCAGTCCAGGTCATTATCTCACAGTTTTAAAAGTACGAGTCCTGCCTGGGCTGTGCACTGACAGTACAGAGCCTTCTTGAGATTCTCCCCTTTTCTGTGCCCCTCCCTCACTCGCACTTTCTGTCTCTCTCAAAACAAACAAACAAACAAACAAACAAACAAACAAACCTAAAAGAAAAAAGAAAAGACTGGTCAAAGAGCATTTGAAGACTTAACATACTTATAGGCAATTTAATAAATACATGTTAGGAAAGCATTACTGAACTAGATACAAAAAACTGGCTAATATCTTACAGGGAAATAACCATCACCTTTGGGATTATCAGTTTTGCAAAACACATTATTTGCATCTTTACTGGACAAAAGCCTATACATTTTATGATAACATCACAGGTCTGGGACCTGTAATCAGCAGTAAACAGTAAATTAAACAATGACATCTCCTACGTAATCCTCGGATGGGCTTTCAAGTGTATGATACCGACAGAACTTGCCATGTACATTTTTTTTTTCCTTTTTCCAGTTTTGGATACTTTCCGTTAAGAAGGCATTTAATTTTTAAAAATTAATTGTATGATATTTTTAGTAATCTAGACATGACATAAACATGTATATAATGATATGGAAAAGGAACTGAAATTATTAGATAAAATAAGAGTGTGTACAGAAGAATGGAAAGTATTTAGAGGAACCCTTTGAGATGAGACAACATGGACTGAAGACCCCCTTGGATTTACTACTACTATTTATCAAATGCTCACTGTGTGTCAGTCATAACTTTAGATGTTTTATAAGTACTGTACCTAATACTCCTATAATGACCCTGAAAATAACTCATATGGTAAGACAACTGATGATAAGAGAGCTGGACAACTTATCTGAGGTCATATAGCTAACTGGGTAGAAGAGCCCTGGTCTAAACCATCCATTTTTGTGTTCCAAGCTTCTGCTTTATAGAGGTTACTCTGTACTCTGCCACTTGTCAGCATTTCATTATGGGGGTAAAGATCTTAGCATTTTCCACATTTATTTTTAAGCACAAATACTGACTCTCAATACTTGTCTTGGTATGATACCTGGAGCTGATATTTAATGGAGATTTACTGATGGCCATTGGGCAAGTGCCTTATTCTTGCTTATTTAATCAACACAACACCTCCATGAGGGAGATTAAAAAGCACCTGTAGGGGGCATCTGGGTGGCTCAGTCGGTTGAGCATCCAACTTTGGCTCAGGTCATGATCTCATGGTTTATGAGTTTAAGCCTTGCATCGGGCTCACTACTTACTATCAGTGAAAAGCCTGCTTCTGATATTCTTTCTCCCCCTCTGTCTTTGCCCCTCCCCTGCTCGCTATCTTGCTGTCTCTCTCTCTCTCTCTCTCAAAAATAAACATTAGAAAAAAAAAAAAAGAGCTTAGGGTCTCCTGGGTGGCTTAGTCGGTTAAGCATCTGACTTCAGCTCAGGTTATGATCTCACAGTTCAGGGGTTAGAGCCCCAGGTAGGGCTTTGTGCTGACAGCTCGGAGCCTGGAGCTTGCTTCAGATTCCATGTCTCCCACTCTCTCTGCCCCTCCCGACTTGTGCGCACGCTCTCTCTCTCTCAAAAATAAACATTTAAAAAAAGATTTAAAAAAAAGAGCTCAGCCTTTTGAGCTAACTTATTAAACAACAAAAAAAAAGCACCCTTAGTTTACAGACAAAACACTATGATAGTTAACAAAATCACTATTTGTTCTAATTTAGGAATCTCCAAATGTCTGGTGGCATAGTGTATCTGCAAAATAGAGTGTCTTCCCCTTTCAGAGTTTATAATCCATGAGAGACTATGTAATGTAAGAACATATTGACATTTATAAAACTATGCAAATATTGAACAGAAACTTAGATTAAACAGAGATGTGAATCATGTACCATTAATAGCTTTCCTAAAGCACTGTGAACATATCATTGAGATAAATGCATCATTGGCAACTTCTAATTTTTTGAAAATTATTTTCTTGCTTTATTATTATGATAGTGCAGAGATTAGTTCAATAATTGGGACTTTCTGACTCCTGGCCCTCAATTCAGGAAGTGGTGTTATATATCCTAAAGTCCTTCCTTCCTTCTTTCTCCTCCTCCTCCTCCTCCTCCTTAATCTCTTGACAAGAAATTTGTTGGCAGGACAAAATACTTGAGAAACACAAATTTTTCAAATTCATATTTTGTTTTCTACTTTTTCTGTAGCTAATTATCCCCAATAGTTACCACAGAGTTAATCTGTTACTGTCCCCTTCCTGCATCTTGCCAGAAGAGAATGTTGGAACTCATGGATACAGATACATAGACACTTATGTTATCGTGGGAAGCCGAGCACATCTGATTGAAGATTTGTGGGGTTTAAATGAATGCATGCATTAATCACCTTGTCTGGCCTTTCTAACCCATTAACTGCAATCTACCTATCTATTCTATGTGTCTATTGGTGTGAGAATCTTACTGGATCAGTGCATTGGAGAATCACAGAATCAGGAAAGACCTTTAGGGATCATCATGTCCAAATTCTCTTTCAGTGAAGTTATCTCTTTTACAGCATCCCTGCCTTACAACTGTATAATCATAGGGAATTGTCTATGCCTCCTTAGATGCTTAATAACTAAGTGTGTTATTTTCTTGGGCTGCCATGACAAATTATCACAAACTGGGTGGCTTAAAACAACAGAAATTTCTTCTCCCATAGTTCTGGAGACTAGAATACTGAAATGAAGGTGTTGGCAAAGCCACACTTCCTGTGAAGTCTCTAGAGGAGGATCCCTCCTTGTTAACTTCAGTTTTTGGTCACTCCAGATATTCTTTAATTTGTGCAGCCTAACTCCAATCTCTGCTTCTGTTGGGGTCTCTCTTCTCATGGCTGTCTTCCCCTCTTATAAGGATACCAGTTATATTGGATTAAAGGCCAAACCTAAGGCCTCATCTTAATTTGGTTATATCTGCAAAGAGTCTGTTTCCAGATAGGGTCACACTATAGGTGCCAGGGGTTAGGACTTTAGCGTATCTTTTTTTTTTTTTTTTTTTTTTTTTGAGGGGAGTGGGGTCATGATTCAATCCATAACACAGTATAACTGAAAGAGGTAAATGATTTGCCTGGGTATGTCCCTTTACTCATGCTTCTGTTCTTGGCTTTTTGGCTAAGAATCCTTCACATCTATTCAGTCCTGAAGCCTAGCCCATCATTCTTTCATTGTGACCCTCTCCACACACCTGCCTGACCTGGTATTGCAGGGAGATCCCAAACCCACTCTTAACTCAACCATTACAAGAAGCTTGTTCTATTGTTGGGTAGGTTAAATTGCTAAAAGTTCTTTTTTATCTTTGGTACAAAATCTGAGTTAGTGTAGCTTCCAGCCTTTGGTTTTAATTTTTTTCCTGCAGTAACACACGAAACCAATACATGTATTCTTACAAATAATGCCATATTTTTATTACTGTAGTTTATAAAGAGATTTCATATTGCCAAATTAAATCTCAGTAGAAATTCTTGTAGATTAACAAAATGAATTGTCTATGGTCATATGACCTTTGAGCTGCAAAACTTGGATTCCTCAAAAGTCATCTGGCTCTAGGGCTGGCTCTTTATATTATGCCTTAATTGTAATTGTCTGCCTTACCACACTTTTAAAAATATTTGACCAAACATTTACATATCTTGCTTTCTAGTAGTGTCCTTCTTACTTTTATTCCCAAGATAAACTTTTGTATAAATACTCCAGGAGGTATATATGAGAATGTTCCTGACAGCACTATTCACGCTAGCAAAAACCTAGGAAAACCTAACATCCCATTGACAGGAGAGTGGACACTAGAGTATATTTATTCAATGGAATATTATTTAGCAGTCAAAATTATTGAACAATTGCAGTAAGGATGGATAATATGAATGTAATTTAAATGAAAAAATAAGTTCTAAAAGCATACATTAAATATGATACCCTTTTATAAAGTAAAACATAAAATTAAAACTATACTTTTAAGCTTACTTGAAGATGAGATCTAATTATGAAGGATGAAATGAAAGAATAGATAAACACAACATACAAGATGGTGGTTTAAGTTGAGTGCAACAGGGAAATGCCTGGTGATGACCACATACTGGTACCCAGTTACTACTTCTGTGTAACAAACCACCCAAAACTTAGTGTCATAAAACAACCATTTAATGATGTTCACAGAGTCTATGCATCAGAGATTGGGACGAGAAATGATGTGGATATTTTGGGTTTGCTTCGTAATGTCAGAGCCTCAATTGAGCAGACTGGAAGAATGGGCTGAGATTTTGGCAGTTGGGAACTGAAATAATCTGGGGATGTCTAGCTGTTGATGTTGGCTAATGGCTGGAACACCTAAATGTAGCGTCTCCACATGGATTCTCAGTGTGGGCTAATGTGCACTTCTTCACAGCATGATGGCTGCATCCCAAGAGCAAGCATCCTAAGGGAGAAAAGCAGATGTGTGTTATCACCTTTATGATCTAGTGTAGCTGCATAGTCCCTTTGGCCAAACATTATTGGTCAAGGCAGTTACATTGGTCTAGTTTCAAGAGGAGGATACCACTTTCACTGGCAGAATTTCAATACCATACTGTAAGGATGGGAGCTATCTTTGTGGCCGCCTGCCAGAGCCACCTTGTGGCCACTGACAGAAGTGGAAGTAAATTGTTGCCAAGTTCTTATTTTCTTTTAGGCTGGTGTGTTCATGGGATTTTGCTACATCATTAAAAACAGACAAGCAAATAATCAAACATAAAAATAAACAGTTAAGAACATTTGTGGATCAATAAGAGAATGTGTCTTAAACCAAGTATTATGATTACTATGTTTTTGTGCCTTTAAGTCAAATAAATAAATAAAAACAAACCTGATGGTTAATATTCATCTCCCTCATCTTGAATGCCCCAGATTTCTCACCATCTTGGTCATGCTCTTCTCAATGGTCTCCATTCAGTCAGCATTTCTGTTAAAGTGTCACATCAGAGGGCAAAGATGGATTCTATCTACAGCAAAATACAGTGGACTGTTTGCTCTTATGATCTGTATAGAATATTTCTATTAATGCTATAATTTACATTAACTTTTTTAGGAGCCATCTCACATCATTGGCTCATACTGACCTGAAGTCATTGAAAGCTTTGCATTGTTTTTTTCATGTCATGCCATACTGTACCATACCCTACCATACCATATTTTTCACATCATTGAATCCAGACTCTCTCATCTTGAATTTTAAATTATTTTCATGAATCTGAAGACATTTACATTTCTCTTTGTTAAAGTTTAAATATAGTGCTGCCAATCTGTTTGTTATACTTTTGAAATAAAGTAGAAACCCCATTGTATCATCTAGTGTCCTCACCAATTTTGTAACATTCACAAATTTGATGAGTATGCTGATTGTGTTTTGATCCAAGTTGATCAGAGCAGAGCAGAGAGTACAATCCTGATGGGTTTAGCATGACATGATTTGTTTTCAGTGAATCCAGGCTCTCTTTCTTTTTAAAGGGTAAATAATTCATTGACATATTTCTCATTTCAAGAAAAGGTAGATGTTATATTTGCCAGTCTATGGTTTTCAGAATCTGTTTGAATGGATTTCTTCATTCATTTGTTTACTCATTCATTCATGTTACAGACACTATACTATGTACCGGCAATAAAAAAAGTAAGATGTAGCCTTTGGTTTAAAGACCTCATATTTTGTTTCTCCTGCTCCCCACTCCTTTGAAAATCAGGGCTTCACATATCGTTTGGTCTTCTGGCATAACTCCATCGTTTCCCTTAAAGTACTTAAAATGGGTTCAGATTTATGAATGTTATATTGAGAAGACAAGGATAGGGTAAGAGGGCAGGAAATTGCTACCTTACTGAGGCAAGTCTTTGTGGAGGAGATGGAATTTCAGGAAGTCTTAAAACATTTGATGAATGTTGTTTAAATCTTGACTGAATTTTGTTAGATTTGACATAATACAGAAATACCGTAGAACTTTGAACTAATTATTAAATTTTCCTGAACCACATAGTAAGTGTAAACATTTTTAACATTGTTGGGATAAATCATAGATCTTGAGGACTGGCATGCATCTCACACTAAAACCAGTTTTCTTTTAAAAAGAATGAACCTTATTAAATTTCCCACTTAAAGTTTTATTTTGATATTCTGTATGTGCACATAATACTAGGCTAAAAAAGCTTCTGGAAACAATGCCTCAGGCATTGAAGAAACAAAGTTTATACATTTTATTGTAGAACCCACTTTTTTCTTCAAGGCAGTAACTTTTTACTGCCTGGTTGTGCTCCATTCTTTTGCTAATAAACCTATAGGGATAAGAAATTGAGATTTTTACTAGAAGTGAGCCAAGTATAACTCTTTCCCCAAACTTAGGTGTTAGCATTGTCATTTCACTACTAACATGGAATTCATTTTACCATTCAATTATTCTTTCAACCCTAAATTTGCCTATCGTGCAAGGTGTGTACATGTGTACATTTTGCTGCCATTTTCTTGCTTATCTGGCCCTTTCCCATTATCTAACAGTTTCTTCTTTCAGAGAGGACCAGGGAAGAAAAAAAGGTGGTCATGGTTCCCTTTCCTTATTTTTGTTGTTTCTCTTCTCAAAGGTAGTATTGGCCAAATTGAAGGTAGTAAGAAGCATTAGGTTTGTGACAAAGTGGTTTTTCTTAGGGCTTCTTAAAAGCAATTAGTCATTGAGAGATTCTTAAAGAGAAAGGAAATGGGGTAGGATAAAGAAGGTGGAAATGGTGAGGCTCTAGAAATTGTTGCCACAAATCCGACAACATTTCTTCAATTACTATGCTATTGAATAAAGTCCTGGGCTAACTTCTCTACCTCTGAAGAGAGTCTACTCTTCATGTCATTTTTTTCTGTTATTGTGGGGAAAGAGGGTGAGGGGACGTGGGGAGCAGAGGCAAGGCCAGGAGGAATGTGGGAGAAGGAAAGGATAAAATGGAAGTAGGGATAGGAAGAGGAGGTAGAGGTAGGATGCCATGTATATCTGTAGGAATTAAAATGAGATTTCTCATTAAATTCCAAACTTGAAGGCAATTTGGGGGAATATATTGATGAGTCTGGCCAATACCATGCCACATTTTGGTGTTGAGTATTGTAAGGCAACTTTAGAACTTCTGAAATTCTTTGATCGAGAAGGAAGATGGACAATGACTTTGAAATGGCTACTTTATTTGATCAGTGGAAAGATGAGCAGAGAAAAGTAGGTCATACTGGCAAATTATGATCCATTGATTAATACATTATCGTTTACTAAAATTAAATATGTATTTTCTTTTTGGACATAGCATGAGCTTAAAAACTTGAAAGACGACATTGGCCTTTTAGAAAGCCTCTTCTGGAAGTTGATACATACATTGACTGTTAATATACTAACTAAGGTAAAATTATGGTGGTAAAGTTTCGTTTTTATAACTTATTCTTTTCAAGAGATTCCTCATCTGTTGCCTTTTAGCATATTCATTATTTGTGGTTAACTTTCCTATCCCATGTTTTTATCCTTACTTTATTTAGTCTCTAACTTACCCTCAGAAGCCTCCCATTGTTGACTGAGGTTTTTAAGACAAGAAACAATTATTTTGTTTCCAAAGGAAATTAATATAAAGGGGTCTCCTATCTTACCAATCTACTTTAGCCCTTTTCCAGATAATGAATCATTTGAGAATCTGTTCAAAGTACCAGCCTTCCCCTCTTAAAAAAAATATGTGTGTATATATATATATATACACATACACACACACACACACACACACACACATACATACATACACTCAATTTTGCATACAATTCCCAGGCGATAAAATTTCCTTAAAGGTACAGCGATCCCAGCTTAATACACTTTATTTGGGATGCGGGGCAGCAAGGGTAAGAGTGAATTATATTGTTTGGGACTAGACATGGAGATAGATCTGGTACAGGAACAGCAGCAGACAGGTGTTGTACATCTTTGCACAGAATATCTCTTGATAGTGTGGGAGCTTCTTTAATTAAAATATCATGAGAACAGCTGGCCACCAGCTAGCACTGGCAACACAACAAGAATGTCAATAAATGCATCACAGAAGAAAACTTACAGGCACAGCTGTTTCTAATGGAGACTTTGGGTCTGTAGCCCTACAGACAAGAACTTCAACTTTTCCATTCTGCTCACACTTGCTGTTGCATCTTTAATGTTGAAAATAACTGAGAACTTCCCCAGAATTGTTAAAAATACCACCGAGGGCATTCAGGCTTTGTAAAACGCTGGAAAAGTAGTTAATTCCAGACAACTCTTCACATGTCTCATTGTGAGTCACTGAGAAAACAAAAAAATGAGCCCCAGGACTCATGACTCGGTTGTCTCCTTTAACTAGTAGACCGCAATCCCATTGGCAACATGAGAGGGCTTGGTTCCAGGATGCAATGCCCAAAGTGGAGGGCAGGGAGCACTGGTGAGCATGTAATGGTAGCTCCTGAGGCGAACGCACAATACAATGCATCCAGATGGGTCAGGAATGAGCTCTGGACAAGTCAGAACACGGGACTTCTGGTTTTATTTCCCACATTTGGCAGTCCCCTTTCTCTCCTCTCAGTCTCCTTCGCTTTAAAATGGAACTAATGTCAGAGTGAAGGAAGAGAGTACAGATTAAAGCATTTTGAAACCTGCAAATCCTTAATCTCATGGAAGGCGTTATAATTTCTCCACTTTCACATAAGTGGAAAATGATGGTAAATAACATAAATCCCGCTAGTACCTTTTCTACCATTGGTAACCCACTTTAAAGTCAGCAGCAGCTCTAAAGCAGGCAAAATAGGGGAGCTTATATACAGCAATCCCTCCATATCCTTGGTTTTGAAACTGCTTTCTGCAGTTTCAGTTACGAATAGTCACCTGTGGTTTGGAATCAGGTAATCTTCCTTCTGAGGAATCCTTAGGTCAATAGCAGCCTTGTGCTAGGTGACAATGCCTGCTGTCATTTCCCTCACTCCATCTTATCACGTAGACATTTTATCATCATACATCTTCAAAAGAAGAGTGAGTACAGTACGGTAACAGATTTTGAGAGAGAGACCACATTCACATAACTTTTATTGCAATAAATTATTATGCTTGTTCTGTTTTATTATTATTGTTAATCTCTTACTGTGCCTCATTTATAAATTCAACTTTATCATAGGTAGCTAGGATAGGAAAAAACATAGTATATATTGGGCTTGATACTGTTGATGATTTCAGGCATTCACTGGGGGTCTTGGAGCACATTCCAAGGAGGGACCACTGTATACATATTCTTATTCTGGTGGGAAAACAAAGGTTTGGAAATTTAAATGAATAGTGTAATTACAACACATTTCCTTGATTTTCTTCTCAAAATGGATGTTCTACATATGTAGAACATAATTTGTTCTACAGTCCTGATTAAAAAGATGGGGCAACTGGGTGGCTCAGTAGGTTAAGCTTCTGACTTCAGCTCAGGTCATGGTCTTGCAGTTCATGGGTTTTGAGTCTGGGACAGGCTGTGTGCCGACACCTTGGAGCCTGTAGACTGCTTTGGATTTCGTATCTCCTTCACTCTCTGTCCCTCCTCTGCTCTTGCTCTGTCTCTCACTCTAGCAAAAAAAAAAAAAAAAAAAAAAAAAAAAAAAAAAAGTAAGCATTAAAAAAGAAAAAAAAAAAAGAAGTTAGCAATTTACCTAAACGGAAAAGGAAAAAAGGAAGAGAATGAAATTTTTGAAAGCCCTTTATGTGCCAGACACGTCACATATTTTATCTCATATAATCCCTTACAACAACACAGGAAGAAAGTAGAGTGTTTCTTATTTTACAGATGAGAAAACTGCAGCTTGGTGACATCAGGTGGCTTTCTTACCACTCAGCTGGGTATCAAATCTAGGATTTAAGTCCAAGTCTGTCCAACTCCAAAGCATATGTTCTCCTACATACCATACCACATTCCACCTTGAGCATTTTATTGTGAAATAAGGATTTATTTCATTAAACATAGTAAAGGAAATAGGCCAATTCATTTACTCATTCAACAAGCCTTTCTTAAATATGTATTATATATACAACACTGAGCTAAGTGCTAGAGACACAAAGATGCAATAAGAGAGCCCTTGTTCACAACAAAACCTTCTTTTTTAAAGGTGTTTATTTATTTTTGGAAGAGACAGAAAGAGAGAGAGAGAGAGAGAGAGAGAGAGCGAGCACAAGCAGGGGAGGGGTGGAGAGAGAGGGAGACACAGAATCTGAAGAAGGCTCCAGGCCCCGAACTGTTAGCCCAGAGCCCAAAGTGGGGCTTGTACTCGTGAGCCAAAGTCAGATGCTTAACCAACTGAGCTACCCAGACGCCCAACAAAATCTTCTTGAATTCATCTACATTTATCAAAAAAGAGAAACTCATTTAAAAAAATGGAAGCAAATCCCAAGCAGATTCAAATCTAACAAAGAGCTTTATTTTATTAAGCCTCTCAGTATATTAACATAGGATCATCTAAAACTAAGTGTCTACAAAGATCTTGAGATCCCCATCTCCAAACCTCATGCCACATCTGAAGTTTTAACTGGAACAAGTTCATACACCCCAATGGTCAAAAGAGAGGCATAGTTGTCTATTCTGTGAGCTACTCAAATTTCAGAGCTACCTAGTTAGCAGAAGCCAAGAGAGTCTTGGATGATTAGGTTCAGGGTCAATAAAGTAAGATTAAGATGTCCCTGAATTTTGAACCACTAGGCTGTGAGACAATGTCTTATCATGTCGGTAGAGTTATAGTTTAAAAAGTATTTATTTTGGTGTTGATTGTGATTACCATCACTGCCTAGACACTTTGGACTTTGTTTCAGAAGGAATTCCAAATATTACTTATAAGAAGCAAGCCCCAATCTCTTAATGACAAAATGTATCCCCAGTGACTGTGAATAGGGTAAAATGGCAAAACAGATACAATGCTTTTTACTTGAGGGATCTGCCAGCAGAGGGCAATGTTAGTTCTCACACTTTTCCTAATACCTCTTCTGATCCTAAACTATTAAGAATAAAATACCTATTTAGTAGAAATCTCGGGTTGTAATTTGTTGTTGTTGTTGTTGTTCCACGCAAATAAGACTAGTCACATAGTAGAAGCAAAGATAAGACATAATGTTGATTATTAAAACTCCAACATCTCTGATAAGAATTAATGAAAACTCTAGAACACTCACGAAAGCTCTACATTTTTGTTGCTTATAATGTGAATGGGAGGTTACCATCTCTTCATGGTATTTTCCTGGTGTCTAACATAGAGAAGGTTCTCCGCGACTGTCCATTGAATGACTTACAAGTAATAAATGCTGATCAAATATACACACACACAGGTTGGGGCGGAAGCTGAGGGTAGGGATGAAAACTTCTCACGCTTCCCTCCCATTTAGAATGCAATCATTTTTTGCACATGGTTTCTCTGAATGCTTCTGTTACCACATTGGAAACTAGTTTCTGGCCTTTCTGCAAGTTTTAGGGCAGCCTCGAATCGATGAGCTTAGTCTTCATAGCTTTGCATTAGTGGAAGACAAACGCTATTCCTGAATTTTCCGTAGGAGAGTTCTGAGGCTTACTTAAGTTGGTAAAGATACTGGATTTGTGAAAAGTAAGATTAGGAAAATTAAAGTATTATTGATTAATTGCTGGTTGGGTGAAATGAGCCACTTGAGAGAACTAAGTCACAAACACCGAGACTATGATTTTCTTTAGGCTGAACTCAGTTGAAAGATATAACACAAATTGTGACTCAGCGTGCATGTGTTACACACTGGCTATCTCTGAATTTTATTTTGTCAATGTTGGTGTGTAGTTATTTCATCACTGATTATTTGGTGCTTACGTAGGATGATAGCAGCAATGTTAGGAGTTTGAATTAGTTGGCACAATGCCATTTTTTTCAACATCTGTTAAATATGGTTCTAATTTTATACTGTTTCAGCATATAGCTAAATATTTAGCATTAAAAAATACCCTTTGGGGATGACTGAATGAGTTTTCATGTTTCCAATAATTCATTGTGCATTTGTGTTTAGAAAAATCAACTTTAAGGCATAAACTACAAGTCCAGTGGGAAGAAACCTTTTTCTGTGCACTCTTGATGTTTAGCTTTTTGGCCAGCCTATAAGTCACAGCAAAAGAAATTTACAGAGATGCTTTCAATGCAGTACAGAAAATCCTCTACTGAGGGACTTGGGATTAGCCGCAGTGTGAGTGGAAGAATTTGGCTAAGATTTTGTCCATCAAATCTCAGCAAAGTTTGCCCACCAGGGTCATTTACAGGCTAATGCAGCTCAAGTTCTGTAAGAAAGTAACACACCTGGTCTGTCATCAATAAGGTGTTCTGTTTAAGCAGTTTTTCCAGGGAAGGTTTAGGTTTATGCTCCCTTGGCACACTCTCGTACCACGTTGACTAGTGGCTACAAGTCCACAAGCTGGTATTGGGCTGGAGTTGGTCACCAACACCATAGTCAAACTAAGTGGTACACATGCTAATTACTCTGGTTTCATTAGCATGCTGTTCTGATGGAGGTAGTAGTTACAATTTATTATAGAATTTTTCTTTTTTCAATAATCATGGATCTCTTCCATCCTCAGTGTTTCAGTAGTGACACCATACTTTCTAAGCTTTGCTTAAGCAGCAATGCCTCATTTGCCATATGGCACTGAGTGACAGTAGCATTATTGCTTTAGGGTACATTTTCAATGTTTATTTATGCTATATAATGCCCTTAGTCTGATTTCCAAAAGGCCCAATAGAATTTCTTTCAGATGTTCAGTCTTTTAAAACATGACTCTGCTGGTAAAATACACTCACGAATTACCATGAACTATTTAATTCATTTTATTTTGTGAATGGCAAATGACTAATAAAAATTAGTTGGGTTTCTTGATGCTATCATAGTCATGCCTCATTAAAAATGGTTTGGGGGCTACTTTTGCTATTTGTTTTATAAATAGCCTTTTTATTTTACAATGGTTTTAGATTTATGGAAAAATTGTGCAGATAGTACAGAAAGTTCCCTTATGCTCTTTAGCCAATTTTCCCCTAGTATTAACATCTTTCATTGTTCTGATAGATTTGTTACAACTAGTGAACCAATATTAACTAAATATTAACTGAATTCCACCACACTTGGTTCATGTTTGCTCAGCTTTTGCCGAATACTCCTTTCCTGTTCTAGAATCCCATCCAGGATAGCATATCGCACATTAGGATTCTCTAGACCATGACAAGAAGTCTTGAGGCTATTCTTGGAAGGAAGACGACAGATGCTTTTCTCATCACGTCATATCCAGAGTATGTGCTATCAACTAACTTCTCATTGTTGATGTTAACTTTGATCACGTGGTGGAGTTAGCACTGGCCAGGTTTCTCCTCTGTAAAGTTATTACCCCCCTTTCTTTACTGTATTCTTGAGGGGTAGTCACTATGTGCAGCCCACGTTTGAGGGGTGGGTATTTATCTTCCATGTTTTGGACGTGGGGTTATGTACCTATATTATTTAGAACTCTTCTGCATAGGAGAAGAGTCATTTACTTGTTTATTTGTTCAGTATTTGTATCCTAATGGGCTCTGCGATATTTATTTCACACTGTGGATTATAATCAGTGTTTTTTTTTTTTTTAACATTTATTCATTTTTGAGAGACAGAGACACAGCATGAGTGCGGAAGGGGCAGAGAGAGGGAAACACAGAATCCGAAACAGGCTCCAGGCTCTGAGCTGTCAGCACAGAGCCTGACGTGAGGGTCGAACTCAAACTGTGAGATCCTGACCTGAGCCGAAATCGGACGCTCAACCGACTAAGCCACCCAGGCGCCCCTTGATGTTTTGTTATTTTGTTGCTCATAAATTGTTCCAGATTTGACCACTGGGAGTTCTTTCAGTTGGCTTCTACTGGATCTCACAAACTGTGGGATCATGACCTGAGCTGTGATCAAGAGTCGGATGCTTAACCAACTAAGCCACCCAGGTGCCCCAACATTGGCTTCCTTTTTACTTACATTAAAAAAACCCCCACAAAACTGGATTTTTAACTGAGTGTAGGCTGAAAATAAATAGGAAACAAAGAAAGAAAATTGGTTTTCATGATATATTCCCTTATATCCTTAGAGGAACCTGGAATTAGTTATTTTATTTTGATTAATGTTTTTTTGGATAAGACTAAGATATTTAAATTAAAAAGTGAAGGCAAAAAGTTGAATCCAGTTTACTGTTATTGAAATCAACACTTTTCCTCTTTCTTTAATTGGTATAGAAAAAAATATGTGGAAGGTTGTGACCAGCTGTAGTTCTTCTGAAAACGGAAAAAGAAGAGAGTCTTATATTAGAAGAAATATAAGGGGGAAATATTCTGATAAAGAGAGTTGGTCAATGTTGGAATGTAAGATAAGAAGTTAGAATTCTTCCTCTGTTTTTAAAAATTAGGACAGATTCCCAGCTGTCTGGAATAGTAGGTGTTTTCTGATTTTCAAAGCTCTTTCCCCTCCCTGAATTCTGACACTCTTTACATCTGTAATCAAAGCCTTAGCCTAGGAAAGCCCGTACTTTGAAGATATGGGAGGAAGGTGTATAAAAAGAGAAGAAAAATTTCACCCTTAAAAAAAATCAGACTTAGAATAAAGGTGAAAATAGAAAATGGGTTATATCTACCACCCGAACTATACTTTCATACTTTTCGTATTTTTCACTGTCAAGTAAATCCATATTGGAACATCAATCTTCCCCTTCTTCATAGCCCCTGATGGTTAATAGGGACTGGTCACAGGCACTAATGGATGTTTCCTTTTAATCAACAGGTGAGTGACTAGATAAGTCACAGCTTTATGCCATTCCCTTCTTGGAAAGCATTTTTTAAAGCTACTTACTGCTAAATTGTCCTTACTTCTACAACTTTTTAATTATCTCTCTGGAGGTAAGTAAAGATAATTTTTGCATAAATAAGATGGTTTAAAATAAGATGGTTTAGGGGTGCCTGGGTGGCTCAGTCATTTAAGTGTCTGACTTTGGCTCAGGTCATGATCTCATGGTTTGTGAGTTTGAGCCCCATATTAGGCTCTTTGCTGTCAGCACAGAGCCTGCTTTGGATCCTCTGTCCCCCTTTCTCTTGGCCCCTCCCCCACTGGTGCGTTTGCCTGTGTGTGTGTGTGTGTGTGTGTGTGTGCGCGTGCACGCACTTTTTCAAAAATAAACATGTAAAAGATAAAATAAGATTCTAACCAATTATTTTAGCCTTATAATGATTAATTTTCTCTGCAGAATATTTTCATAAGAATGTCATATTCAGGCTAGTAATAAAATTATTTTGCATGGTGGCAATGGAGTGTATTGAAAATAGGGCTCAAAGACCTAGGGTTTACTCCTGGCTGTACCATATACTACTGATGTGATCTGGGGCAAGTTGCTTGATGTTCTGAGTTATTTTGCTTGTCTCTTAAATTGTTAAGTAATATTTATCTTACAAGGTTATTGCGACTATTCATGCATATGAGTTCATATATTCAGGTATATGTTAAAGTACTCATTAGATGGCTGTTACTATTATTATCATTATTATTAATCATTATACATTCAGCAGTTCATTATGTATTATTGAATTCCTACAGTATGTTGGGCACTATGGGCTTATAAAAGTGAATCGAACACAGCCCTTATTCTCAAGGAATTTATAGCATTGTGGGGAAAATATAAAATTAGTTTGAACTGATAAATAATGAGGGAGAGAGCTCAGAAATAGGCTTACATGCAGGGAAAACTCATTCAAGACCGAAGAATGCTT
Organism: Felis catus; assembly: GCF_018350175.1. NCBI lineage: Eukaryota > Metazoa > Chordata > Mammalia > Carnivora > Felidae > Felis > Felis catus. The sequence continues at coordinate 22,687,048 of NC_058384.1, read as the reverse complement.
CATGGATAATTCACAAAGCAAAATAAGTCAAGACTATAGTATCATTTCTTTTTCCTGGAAAGGCCTATATGGTGTGGGTATTATTATATTAATGACAAGACTCTGAAGTACACTATAAAGCAGTGATATATTTCAAAGTCGCATTATTAGAATTTTCACTTTTATTGTAAAATAATAGGGACAATGTGGATAGGAGACAAAGGGAGGAGAATAAAAGTGAAGAGGTCAAGAAGATGTGAGGATCATGACAGATGATCTAACTTCTTTGTGTGAACTTCATCTTCAATCTCCTCTTCCGTGAAACAGGGATCATTCTATTAGCAACCTCATGGTTTTTAGAGTAAGAATTAAAGGTAATTAAATGTGTTCGTACATGGACAGCACTTAACAGTGCCTCAGACGTGGTAAGTACTCAATGATCACTAGCTAGTTCATCTGGTGACGTGCAAGAGTAATGGTTTCAGGTCTGAAGCCGACTGCCAGCACTACTGCAAAAGTTTATGAGATCTTGGACAACTCATTCTCTGGGCCTCAGTTTCTCTCTGTAAAATGAAGGCCCTAGGGTGGAAAAATGATGTCTAAAATCCTTTCTAGCTTCTGAATTGGGATGAGGTGGCAGAAGAGACTGGATGTATGGATACTGCCAAGGCCCTGACTTTGTGGGGACAGAAGCTACCTGTGAGAGAGGATGGACATGTGGGAGGACATCTGGAGAGGGGTCATTAAGGATACATTTTAATTTCTTCAACATTTTTTTTTCAGGAAGTGAGGAAAAGGGATTCTTGGTTCAGGCTCCTTCAATTAAGTGTTCACTTAGACTTTTAACGATCTTTCTCAAGCAGCATGAGGACAGCTTGTAGGTCTCTTGGTCTTTATTTTGGGAAAGGGTGGAGAGCTGAGGTCCTTATAGAGAAGATCACAACTGAAACACAAACCAGAATCACAAGTCCTAAAGAACTAGGACGCTGGCTGAGCCAAAAGGGAGGCTCCCTTTGGACAAGCTACCAGACACATGTTGCCTGTGTCTTCTCCCCCTCTGGGAGCCAGTTTTCTCTTCCTTAGACAGCTTACTCCCCATTCCATTACAGACTATGGGAATTTTGACTGTGTAAGGAGTCAGAGACCAGGCCCCTGGTGCTTTTCCTCCTTCTGGGGCTGTCCCCCTTGCTGACCACAGGCTTTGTGGCTTTATTACAAAAAGTAAAAGCAGAGCATTACATTCCCCAAAGTGTGCCATGACATAGTTATCCTGTGCTTTCTTCTCTTGACATTAGTACCAAAAGGGAATAAGCATGTAAACATCTGTTTTATATAAGCTAATTCTAGACTTTTAACTTGATTAGTATAAGAGAATATTTGATGTGATTAGTTTTCCAGTTACAACACAATGGCTTTCCATTCTTTTATTGCCTTCTTAAGGGAGACAAGAGAAGAAAAAATAACCTAACTTTAATTTTTTTTTTTTTAGTTTCATAGCAGTACCAAGTATAACCATTAGAGTTGGTACAAAAGTATTCTGCTTTTAATTCAGTTGTAGTCACAAGTTACCTATCCTGTAGAAATGTGCTAAAATAAACATCAAATAATCCTGAGCCTCATTACATACAGAACCAGACATTCTGGGAAAGATCATTCATTGAGGACAACATCACACCATCTAGTGATTTGCAGGAGACAGTTGATTAGAAAGCGGTGTATGTACCCACTGCTTTATGGCAATCTTCTGCAGCACTCATTCTTTTAAGCCCATGTTTTTCTGAGCTACGCTTTATTAGGCCTAGTGTGACAAATGCTTCCAACTAGGTGATCGCTTGAAATACTTAGCCAGCAAGCAGGATCTTCTCCTGTCTAGGTCAGGAAGAAGAATTTCAAGAGAGGAAACCGAATCAGAGAGAGGATTTTAAAACTTTTTTCTTTTTTTATGTTTATTTATTTTTGAGAGAGAGACAGAGAGAGCATGAGTGGGGGAGGGGAAGAGAGAGAGGGAGACACAGAATCCAAAGCAGGCTCCAGGCTCTGAGCTGTCAGCACATACCTTGATGCAGGGCTCAAACTCATGAACCTTGACATCACGACCTGAGCTGAAGTCTGGTGCTTAACCGACTGAGCCACCCAGGTGCCCCCAGAGAGAAGATTTTAGTATTGACTTTGCTATAAATGAGCCACACTACTTTTTAAAAAAATGTCACCTTTTCTTGGGCGCCTGGGTGGCTCAGTAGGTTAAGTGTCCAACTGCGGCTCAGGTCATGATCTCATGGTTCGTGGGTTCCAGCCACGTTGGGCTCTGTGCTGACATTTCAGAGCCTGGAGCCTGTTTTGGATTCTGTGTCTCCCTCTCTGTGTCTCTCTCTCTGCTCCTCCCTGGCTCTCAAAAATAAATAAACACTAAAAAAAAAGATGTCACCTTTTCGTATTTCCCCCATCCTCCGAGGTTAACAGTGATGAGAACCGGTGATGTAAAAAGATTTTTGATCATTAGCATGACACTGGAGATGTTCCACAATCTGCTATATGGTACCACAAAGTCTGCCATTGTATATGAATCTGCAGGAGGAGCTAATCTCTTCTCCACTGCCAAGTCCTATCTCCTGGATCTTCTAGGGCTTCCTGGAGGAATTTGGGGGTGGGAGGATGGTCTAGGATAGATCTATGATAGGACAGATAAACCAAACCAGCTCCCAGTAAATAAAAAAAATTATTTCACTTTTTCCTCTTGTCCCTGTCTCTGTCCCCAGAGCCTTTAAAGAGCATTTTTTGACTTGTGCCTCTTTGGTGCTACTATGCAGATCTCTTCATAAAAAGCAACTGAATGATAATAATAATTTTGATATTGTTCTCCCAGTCTCTCCTTGTCTTATCTGTGGCTATTATTTTTAGTTCATGAGCCCTCAAAATTTACAGGCTGAGGGCAGCATTGGGAAGCAGTGGAGAGCACTGGCGCGGCAATCAGCTTGCCAGGGTTCAAGTTCTGGTTCTACTGTTCATTAACATCGGCCTTAGGCAAATTGCTTCAACTCTCCAAGTTTCAGTTTCCTTAGGTGAAGAATGTTGTTAATAATATTATTCCTGCAGCCTACTCCTATTTTTGTCCTTTCCCCCAATTTGCCTCTTTTATTCCATTTCTCACTCATTGTCTGAGTGACTTTGCTGAAATATAACTATTTTTTTTTCTCTTTAGCTTCAATTCCTCTAGTATCTTTATATGACCTCAGGATATGATCCAAGCTCCCACCAGTTTCAGGCAGGTACAACCTGATAGCGTCTTCCCTCAGGCATCTCCTACATGTTTCCTGTCTCTGTCCAGGGCTTTTGTATTGATGTTTTGGGGCAGGATGCCAAGGAAATCAGATTAGCATCCATGTATGTGGGACCCAAAAATGTGGGGTTGTTTGGGCCCCATGAGGTAAGTCATTGACCAATGAGAAGGGGAGCTAATGAGCAAGTACTTCCCCCTTTTATCATACCCACTCCCTTTTCTCCTTCACAACAGTCTTGAGACAACTAACATCAGGGCTTTCAAGTTCCATGGGACCCAGTAACCAGTGGCTTATAGCAGAGGCCATCTTCGTAATGTACTCTTACACTGGCTCTCCTTTCTTCCCTACCTCATTCCTCTTATCCTTCATGCCTGCAGCCTGAGAATCATGCCCTTACCTTCATCTCAGGCTCTGCATTCTGGGGAACTTCCGCCAAGACTGTCACATAATTTTAGAGCTGAAGTTAATTTTCCAAATTGTTTAGTATGATGTGTTTGTGATAATTAGTGGCTAAAGCAAGACTGGATTCACAGACTAGTGCTCCTTCCAACCTCATAGAGACCGCTTTTAATAGCAAAAGCAAGAAATGAGCTCGGATATATTGTTATTTCCGGGCAATACTCTGACTTAAGCAGTGCTGTCTTTTTTGCCCAACCCTTCCTACCCCCACCCTGGGCCATGCCCCCTTCCTCGCCTAACCACTTTCTCCCAATGTGTATTCTTGGTATTCTCTGCTGACTGCCTGCCAAAATCTGCTTTCAGGGACTTGTTTATTTTAAAGTGTAAATAAGATTTCTGTCCACAGGCTACCTTGTCTCCAGGGGCCTGCATTTCAACAGAGATCAAACTTTATTGAGAAGGAGTAGAAGAGCCCAGGTGTGTTTCTCCGGTGTCACAAATCATGTTGTCATCAATTACATGAGACTAAAGTGGAGACATGCATCTGGGATTATGGAAGATAAATGTATGTATTCTACATATATACATATCAAAGCACAAATGCTTTTTGAGACACTGAATATTCCTTTTCTTTCTTAACCCTCTTTCCCTACCACCATGCCCAGTGGACCTAAGTAAGTCCCTCAGTGCTACCACTCACTTAGATATCAGGGTGTTAGTGAAGCTATAAAAGACCTTCTATAAACAAACAAATAAAAAAAGCTCTCTACTTATCTGTTTCTTTCAAAGCATTGTGTCCCCGGTGCATATGTACCTAGGTTCAAACTTCCAAACTGTATCCTCAAATACATGCAAGGGTAGTAATAATACTTCACTTGCTGCATTGCTAGGCACTGGGCTAAATGAAGAATAATCATTCTTTCATTTTATTCTCAGGCTAAGAAAGACCATGATTCCAGAGAGATGGGAAACAAATGAGGCGAGTTTTATAATTGTTCCAGTTTCCCACTTTCAGAGAGTTCCCAGGTCATGATGTACAGAAGGCGGAAGCAAGGTGGAACCCAGCAGGCTGAGAGTTGAGGAGATACAGGTGAGAGTCCAAGGACACTAAGAAGCTAGAGTTTGCAGGAGAGAGAACCTGAAGGAGCTATGTAGATAGAAAACTCCAGAGATCTGAATGGAGTCCCTCTTAAATATTCAGCTGAGTACTGACCAGCATATGCATGTGAAAAAATTGGCTAAGGCCCAGGAAAGAACCGCTTGAAAGGAATAAAGGTAACTAACTGTGCCCACACTCACAAGGGGATGGGAACAGGTCTGTCCCCACCAGCCGGACTGGAAAACCTCATGATTCACAGAGTACTGGTACAATGACAGATGGGTCTTTGTCAGTAATGGGGAATAACTAGTTCTAAAATGAATACTGCTTTGGTCTGACCTAACAAATTTTAAAAGTAAGTCCCAAAAGGATCAAACTATTTCCAAATAATTTAGGAAAGAGCTCAAGAATATTTATAGGAATACAAAAATACCTGTACCCCAAAGGTGAAATTCACAGTGTCTGACATCCAGTCAAAGAATATGAGGCCCGAAAGGCAGCAAAAAAAAAAAAAAAAAAAAAAAAAAAAAAAAAAAAAGCAAGCAGACAAAAATCAGTTGAAAGTGATGCAGAACTGATACAGATGTTAAAATGACCAATTAAGGACCTTCAAGCAGTTACTCTAAGTGTATTCTGTATATTCATACACTAAAAATGAGATATGGAGGATATAAATAAATCCAAATCCAATCTAGAGATGAAAACTACAACGTCTGAGATGAAAAGTACACTGAATGGGGGGTGGGGGTGGTGCCTGGGTGGCTCATTTGGTTGAGCATCTGACTCTTGGTTTCTGCCCAGGTCATGATGTTGCAGTTTGTGGGTTTGAGCCCCATATCAGGTTCTGCGAGGACCGTGTGGAGCCTGCTTGGGATTTCTCTTTCCCTCTCTCTCTGCCCCTCCTTGGTTTGCTGTCTCTCCCTCTATGTCAAAAAGAAAATAAATAAACAAACATTAAAAAATTACACTGAACATGACAGTATAGAATAGACAGTGGAGAAGAAAAGACCTTGAAGAAATAGCTATGGAAACTGTCAAAAAATGAAACCCAACGAGAAAAGAAAATAACAATTAAAAAGAATGAACTGAGCATCAGTGAGCTGTGCAACAACTTCAGATGGCCTCATATACGTGAATTGATATTTGAAGAAATGAAGATCAAAATTTCCAGTTTTGATGAAAAACATATACTTACTTACAGGTACGAGAAGCTTGATAATCCCTAGGTACACGAGAGAAGAAACCAAGAAACATAAGGGGAGCCACACCAAGGCACATCATGTTCAAACTGATTAAACACAGTGGTAATAACAAAACTCTTGAATGCATTAAAGAAAAAAAGATACAGATCATATAAAGTAACAAATGTAAATACGATAGAGATTTCTTACTGGGAACAAGGCAAGCAAGAAGATAGTGAAGTAATATCTTTAAAGTACTGAAAGAAAAATAAAAACCTATCCATGTAGAATATACTACCCGGCAAAAAAAATGTATATATATACATAGCTTTCAAAAACAAAGGTGAAATAAAGACTTTCAAATGCACAAAAGTGAAAGATTTTTTCCACCAGTAGAACTTCACTACAGGAACCATAAAAGCAGGTCCTTCAGGCAGAAGAAAAATGATATCACATGTAAATCTGGATCTATACAGAGAAGTATATATATACTTCAGGAATGGTGAGCACCAGGAATGGTGAGTACATCGGTAAATATACTTTTTTCTTATTGTTTAGATCACTTTAAAAGGTAATTGACTATTTAAATAACAAAACAACATCAGTGTAGTGTGAGGTTTAAAATACAGTGATGTAGGGGCCCCTGGGTGGCTTAGTCGGCTGAGCATCTGACTTCAGCTCAGGTCATGATCTCACGGTTCATGGATTTGAGCCTTGTGTCAGGCTGTGTGCTAACAGCAAGAGCCTGGAGCCTCCTTCAGATTCTGTGTCTCCCTCTCTCTCTGCCCCTCTCCCTCTCACACTCTGCCTCTTTCTCTCTCTCTCTCTCTCAAAAATAAACATTTAAAATAAAAGAAAATAAAATATAGTAATGTAAAATAAAATGGATGACAACAACAAAAAGGTCATGAGAGGAGTAATGGAAATATACAATTCTAAGGTTATTTTATTATACGTGAAGTAGTGCTATTCCTAGAAGGAAGATTGTGATTAAGATATATACTGTAAACCCTGAATAAGCTAGCAATGAAGATATAATGTAATCATAAAAAGTATTCAATACATCCAATAGAAAGCATAAAAAAAGGAAGAAAAGAGCAAAGAATCAAGAGAATAGGAAACAAATACCAAGATAATCGATTTAAATCCTACCACATCCATAATCATATTGAATGTAAATGGTCTAAACAGCCCAATTAAAAGGCAGAGATTATTCCATTACATAAAAAAAGCACAACTGAATTGTATGGTGACTACAGGAAACACACTTTTAATGTGAAGACACAAATAGGGTAAAAGTGACAGGATAGAAAATGATAAATCATGCTAATACAAATTGAAAAAGCTAGAGTGGCTACATTATTATCGCCAGATATATTTCAGAGCAAATAATATTACCAGGGATAAGGAAGATAACTGCATAATGATAAAGGTGTCAATTAGTTAAGAGGATATAACTCTAAATGTTTATGCATCTAATTATAGGGCTTCAAAATGCATAAAGCAAAAACTCACAGAACTACACTAAGAAATAGACAAGTCCACAATTATAGTCAGCAATTTCAATACCACTGTCCAAAACTGACAGAATAGGCAGAAACCAGTAAAGTTATGAAAGACTGGGATAATGCTATTGAACAACTGACCTAATTGACATTTATAGAACATTCTACCCAATAACAAACATTCTTTTCAAGTGCTCCTGGAACATTTACCAAGATAGATCATTTAATCCTGATTAGGTAGGTACTATCATTCTTTTCTCTTTTTTTTTAAGTTTATTTATTTTTGAGAGAGAAAGAGAGAGAGAGAGAGAGAGAGAGAGAGAGAGAGAGAGAGAGAGAGAGAGAGACTGAGCATGAGTGGGGAAGGAGCAGAGAGAGAGGGAGACAAAGAATCCAAAGCAGGTTCCAGGTTCCTTGCTGTCAGCACAGAGCCTGACATGGGGCTCGAACCCATGAACTGCGAGATCATGACCTGAACCAAAGTCAGACGCTCAGCGAAGGTGCCCCATCATTTTTAGTCTTTATGGTGGAATAAATGAAGGTATGGAGTTAGGTAATTTACTAAAGATACAGTTATTGTCACAGCTGGGCTTTTAACCCAGGGTATCTGACCCAGAACTCTTAATCACAGGCTCTATGACCTTCCTTGAACACCTGGAACAGCTCAGCTCTCAGTGAAAACTCTAGGACTTATAATGCAATCCTTTTTAAATAAACAAAGGAGGAGGCTACTCAAATAGCATTCTGTAAATACTACTTGGAAAGGAAGTACTTTCCCCATCTCCTCTCATATTCCCACTCAGCCCAAATGGCCTGTCTGCTTCCTTGAAGTGACATGACTTATAGGTATCATAAACTCACGTCCCACTGCTGTCGGGTCTAAAAAAGAAGACAGTTGTAGACTGTAAAATACTGGTGAGAGCTGGCTCTTCCTCAGGCGGCCTCTGGGTGAGATGGGTGGTCTAATGCACAAACCAACATCGATCAAGATGCACGTTTGCCCCACTTTAGAATGTCAGGATCCAGACAACTCCTTTTCCACAAGGGAAGCACGTTTTCATTAAAATGAAGAAAGGAATCCCTAGCTTATGGTTGATTTTCTTTGTCTACCTTCTTATCTCTGTTATTAGTTCTAAAATGTATATAACAATTACAACACGGAAAGCCTTTGTGATGTTTTCCAGGGCGAGGTTTCCTTACTTATCAGCAAGAAAATGCCATGGAGGGGGAACACCTTTTTAATGCATCTTTGGCTAAGACTTGGCACCTGGTTGTTCTATGGGAGGAAATGTGAAATGGGGATATTATTCGGCCTCACCGTGCGAAGGAGAGGATTCAGACTGCTCAGGAGCATGACCCTTGCTGATGAAACTTTAAAAATCAGTTTTCTCTTCAGTATGCAGCCTTTCTCTCTCCTCATCCACTCCCCTGAACTTCCATCCCGTCTTCACATCCAGCTTTCTTCCCTTCTCCTGCCTTTCCTAACTACAGTCAGTGGCTCCCCAGTTCCTGCTGTGTCTCTCATTTCCCTCAACAAGCCCCTTTCCTTTTCCTCCCGCGTCTGGCCCATCCAGCTCTCCCCTCCCTCCCTCCGCAGTCCCTGAGGAGATCAAAGAGTGACAGTGAGGCTGCTGCCGGGAGAGACGTTTCCAGCTCCCCCTCCTGGCTGGGCTGAGCCTTGGGCTGAGAGACTGGAGGCTGGGCCGGGGCGTCTTGGCTTCTGGGGAGGGGGAGATGAGGAAAGAAGACTCTGCAGCCGCGTTGCACACAGTAGAAAAGTAACATTCCCTTTGTGCTAGTTAGTGCGGCGTCCCCTCAGTTTGGGATTTTGCCACACATTCTTGAAAGCCATTGTTTGCACTGGGGTCCCGTAGGTTAGGAGCAGCGCCGGCGGGAGCAGAGCCGACCCTGGGAGAGCTTCCCCCGTCCCGCACTGACCCTACAGTCGGCGGAGAGCGCAGTCGCTCTCCGGGAGTGGGGCGGTGGGGGGGCTCCAGCGCCGAGGAGTGGGGGGGGGGGGGGGGCCGCCGCCGGCCAATCAGGAGGCGAGGCCGCTCCGGGCTTGCCCTCCTTGCTCCGGAGCGAGCGGCGCACAGTGGAAAGTTGGGAGCCCGAGTGGCTGGCCCCGGCGGAGTGCGGCGCGGCGGCGGCGGCGGCGGCGGCGAGGGCGGCCGGACTGGGCGCGGCGCCGTAGGGCTCGGGCGGCCCCCGGGGCATGGGCCGGGCGCGCTGCCGTCTCTCCGCTACACGCCGCGCGCGGCCCGCGGGCACCTAGCCGTCCCGGAGGAAGCTGCGTCCAGACAAAAGCTGCGGCATCTCCGCCCGCTCAGCCCCTGCAGGGCTTCGGGGTTGGTGCCGGTCCGCATCGGACTGTCGCCTCCACACTGTTTTGCTGGGTCAGAGAGCTTTCGAGAGCCTAATGAGTTACTCTGAGAGGAACCCCTCTGCGTGTTGTTGAGGAAGGCTAAGCACAGTGCTTAGGCGCCCAGGAAAAAAGGAAAAAAAAAAAAAAAAAAAAAAAGGAAAGAAAAGACCATGATTTTCTGGGACATCGTCCACACCGTATTCCTGTTGGCTCTTCTTTATTCTTCCCTAGCTCAAGATGCAAGCCCCCAGGCAGACACCAGGGCTGAGGAAATTCCCGAGGGGGCCTCCACCTTGGCTTTTGTGTTTGATGTGACTGGTTCCATGTATGATGATCTAGTTCAGGTTATCGAAGGGGCTTCCAAAATTTTGGAGACGTCTTTGAAAAGACCTAAGAGACCACTTTTCAACTTTGCTTTGGTGCCTTTCCATGATCCAGGTAAGGGGAATATTTATTCTTTGTGTTTGTTGTTTCTCATGATTACATGTCTTATGCTATGAAATCGTTAAAGTGTTAGGAAGTTTCAAAACTTTTTTTTTTTTTTTTTTTTAATGTGTAGCTGAAAACCATTGTAACAAAGAATTACTCTCTGGCATCTGGGTTTGCTCCCTGACCCGTACTCAGGTCTTGTAGGTGCTGGTACCCTGGTCCCCAAACCTGGAAGTGTGGAATTACAGTAAATACCAGAACCCAGGGCCTTGGGCAAGGACATCGAAATCGGAGTTCATTGACTTTTTAATTTTAGAGCTAAAGAATGCTTAATTAGGAAGGCAGATTTGGAGATGGGTATCCAGCAGCATTACCCCAAGGAGCTAACATCCTGGTTGAGAGCACGCTCAGGATAGCTCTCACACAAGAGGGGGAAAACCTGTTGTGTGAGACACAAGGAAGCTTGTGAGTAATTTGCTAGTGGAACTGAAGAGATGAAACCAGGAGAGAAGCCATTCATTTCTTAACTGAATCTATTCATCTTTGCACCAAGTCCTCATTACTTAGGTTCACAGATGGGCATAAACATCATGTCCCTGCCTCATCCAGTAGAAATGCATGTGATTTGGTTGTCGGTGCTCTTTTAAAGGTAGCTGAAGCAAAATAACTGTATTTTTCCCCCTAAAGCCATGGGCTTCAGCTGCTCCACGGTAATATGATCCGGTATACTTTTTTTTTTTTTCAGTTTCTATTTAAAGTGGCACCTTTCTGTGAGGCTCAGAGGAGCCCTCATTGTCATTGCTGAGGGCAGCATTGCAGGGGGAACCCTGGGGCTTGCTGTCTGACATCCACCTGAGTTTCATTAGCGCAAGTCCTTGCCCAGTTTCTTAAAAGTCCTCTCCCACTGTTCTCCCACATTTTCCCTGCTTTGAAAGTCTCTCTCTTCACTCAGAAGACCTTGACACAACCTCTTCACAATGGGAGCTTCATATTGAGAATCTCAGATTCTTTCTTTGTGCATTTTGACAAGCACATGAGTTCAAATTATCTCTAGGTGTTAAAGAGGGCAGGTTTTAGCTGTCTAAAAGAAAATGGCACCGGGAGAAGTTTAGAGGGAAGTAGAACTTTCTGGGTTTTTTTTTTTTTTCCTTCAAATGATGAAAATGAGAACCTATCCTACTTTCCTGGGACATGTGGAAGAGTAGGGTAGGTTTTTCTACATTCCTACCTTGATGAAACACAAAATGTTCTTTATATTTGAATAAAGAATTAAGTGGTCATTTACTGCTTTTACTGTCTTAGTAAGGCACCTCATGTGTTATGTTTCAATTTATTAAATGTCAAGATGCCAATTATGATGCAGCACAAGACTTGTTGTTTTGGAATAGCCTAAATATGTTTCTTCTATGGGGATATAGCTGAAGTTGGCTGAAAAACAAAGTCAAAATTGTTTTCTCCAATTAACATCACAATTTCCTCTTCCCCAAAAGACTCTTACGAGATGATGTTGCTGCAAACAATACACAAATTGCCTCAAGACATAAATGGAAACTGGATCGTCATGATATTTTGATGTGATATGAAAAATTATTGGAATAAACTGTATTCTGGTGTGCCTCTTTCCAATTGTTACCAAATGGGAAAGGGTGCTGTGGTTGACTTTCGTATAGTTTAGCAATCTTGTTGCAAAGTGGGGGAAACTTGGCATGCTAATAACAAATGACTAGTAAAGTAGAGCTTTTTTGAAATAATATGAGAAAATGATTCCATTGGTTCATAAAATTAATTGCATGTGTAATTCAGCAAAATTATTAATTTTATTGTAATTCAAAGTAGAAGTGGCCAAGTATTTATGTTATCTAAGACTATTGAAAGTATTTCTGAAGATAAAGAGGGAGATAGAAGTTAAAACATACTAATAACCTTTAATTTAGTTTGCTAATTCACTTTACTGAATTATAATATTATCTTTGTGTGACATTTGTGTAGTGTGTGTGTGTGCGTATGTTGTGTATAGTTATTAAGAGTTTTTGATTCTCTTATACTTTTGATTGATCAGTGTGGGATGACAGAAGGGGCCTTGAATGGGGATTGGCTGTTTCAGTGTGTGACATTAGAAAAGTCAGTTTACTTATTTCCTCATCTATAAAATGAGAGAATTGAATTTGAACATCTCTTTTTTTTTTTAAGGGTTTCTTCTCCTTTTTTCTTTTAGATTTGAGCATCTCTAAGTTCACTTCTGACTATGACATTTTATGGCTGTCTGTTTTACATGTGGTTGTTTTCATAGCTCCTAACACATATTCCTATGATTGGGTGCTACAACTGACAGGGAGAGAAATAATGTGTGGAATTTAATATAAATAATTATAACTTTGACCACCCACAGCTTTTCAAAACCCTTTGACATCTGCTGTCTCATGTAGCCAGATGAAATAATGGACAGGATCTGAGATACACTCTGAGGCATTTGACAAAAACCCTTAGGCCTTTGCACATGATTGCTTTGGACTTCTGCATTAGGGGGCACCTGGGTGGCTCAGTTGGTTAAGTGTCTGACTTCGGCTCAGATCATGATCTCATGGTTCGTGAGTTCAAGCCCTGCGTTGGGCTCTGTGCTGACAGCTCAGAACCTGGAGCCTGTTTTGGATTCTGTGAATCCCTCTCTCTCTGCCCCTTCCCCACTCATACTCTGTCTCTCTCTCTTTCTCTCAAAAACAAATAAAAAACATTTTAAAAAATTAAAAAAAATTAAAATATGTAGAATACACAGACATACATGAGGTGGAAGTCCAACAAGTTAACAAGGAGGTGATAAAATCCTTCAGAAAATGTGTGTGTAAGGAAGCTGGTGTTGAAGGACCAAAAATCCACCCATGGTTGGAGGAAGTACCAGAGAGGACGAGGACCATGAAAAGTCAAGCCAATCTTGTGAGGCTAACTGTGCCTAAGATGGGCTTTTCACTTCTGTGATTACATTTAATGTATTAATTTCTAACAGCTTTATTGAGATATAATTCCCTTGCCATATAATTATTCATTTAAAATGTATAATTCAGTGGGGTGCCTGGGTGGCTCAGTCGGTTGAGCGTCCGACTTCAGCTCAGGTCATGATCTCGCAGTCTGTGAGTTTGAGCCCTGCGTCGGGCTCTGGGCTGACAGCTCAGAGCCTGGAGCCTGCTTCCGATTCTGTGTCTCTCTCTCTCTCTGCCCCTCCCCCGCTCATGCTCTGTCTCTCTCACTCTCAAAAATGAGTAAATGCTAAAAAAAAAAAATTTTTTTAAATGTATAATTCAGTGAGTGGTTTTTAGTATATTCACAGGTACATGCAACCATCACCACAGTCAGTTTTGGGACATCTTCATCACCTCTAAGAGAAACCCTGTGCCTTTTACTTATCAGTCCCTTAGCTCCCTTACCATCCTCCTCCCAGCGCGAAGCAAGCACTAATTTCCTTTCTGTTCATTGATTTTCTTGCTCTGGCCTTTCATCTGAATGCAGTCATATAATATGTGGTCTTTTTTGACTGGCTTCTTTCACTTTAGCATGTTTACAAGGTTCATCCATGTTATAGCATGTGTCAGTACTTTATTCCTTTTAATGGCTAAGTAATATTCAATGTGTGGATATACCACATTTTGTTTAACTGTTAATCCCTAATGGATATTTAGGGTTTCGGCTATTATGAATAATGCTTCTATAAACATTTATGTACAAGTGTCTGTGTGGATGTATGCGATGTTATAATTTATATAAGAAATATATGTTGGGGCTTCATTCCCATTTCTTACTTAGAGCTCCTGAAACCCTTATAGTATCCTAAGTGATGAGAACTATAAAATTGTGTTTTGTTATGTTAACGGAGTGACTTTTGGATCCCACCTAAGGATGGAGGCTGGTTTCCAGGAGATTCAACCATATGATTAAAGGGTTGGAACTTTCAGTCCCACTCCTGACTTCTTTCTGGAAGGGGAGGGGGTTGGGGGTTGGATCAACTGCCGGTGGCCAGTGGCCAAAGATTTAATCAGTGATGCCTATGTAATGAAGCCTCTGAAAACACATATGAGGACAGCGTTTGTATTGCTTTTGGGTTGGAAATTTTGGGAAAGTGGCATGCTCAAAGGGGGCATGGGGGCTTTGCAACCCTTTCTGCATATCCTATGCATCTGGCTGTCCCTAAGTTATATGCTTTTATAAAAAATAGTAATCTAGTGAGTAAGTGGGTTTCCTGAGTTTTTTGAGTCACTCTGGCAAATGAATCGAACTTAAGGAGGGGGTCGTGGGGACCTCTGATTTATAGCCAGTTGGTTGGAAGTACAGGTAACAGCTGGATGTGCAGCTGGTCTCTGCAGAGGGTGGCAGTGGGGGTGGGCAGTCTTGTAGAACTGAACCCTTCACCTGTGGAATCTGGTGGTATCTGAGAATAGCTTGTTGTGATATGAGGAAACCCCTCTTTCCCACATTGAAATTGGGTGCTCACAACACCAAAGAATGTATATTTCATTTCTTTTGGGTAGGTACCTAGGAGTGGAATTGCTGGGTCACAATAACTCTATGTTTAATTGTTTGAGGAACTGCCAGACTGTTTTCCAAAGCATTTGTACCATTTTACATTCCCACCAGCAGTATTGAGGGTTCTAATTCCTTCACATCCTCACCAACACCAGTTCATTATTGAACTTGTTGATTCTTACATATTAGTTTTTACTGTGCTTTTTACAATACTCAAAATGTATTTCTGTCTTCTCAGAACACAACTTTGAGGAGAGCTGATGGTCTTCCCTTAACTACAGCTCCTTTTATCGCTCAGTCTTCCAATTCCCCTGTCTGTAAGACAGGTACCAGAGACAGAGGAAAGAGAATAGGGCAGTGTATTTTAATGAGTCATTTTATATAAAGAAGAATTCTCTTCACCATGTCTCTGGTTTTTTCCCCAGGATATATTTTACCTGTCTACATTCATTCATTCATTCACTCACCTATTCTGTTTCAAGCGTTGCTTCAGACACTGGGCCTACAACAGGGAACAAAACCGACAAAAGCTTCTGCACTAATAGAGCTTACATTCTACCAGGGAGGCAGGGGCAATAAAGAAAATCATTAAAATACATATGGTGTGTTTGTTGGCACTGATTGGTCTGGAGAAAATAAAAAGCAGAAAGAGAGCATGAGGAGTCTGAAGTGTGTTGAGTGTGTTGACATTTAAAATATGGTGGTCAGGGAAGCTCCCAATTGAAGAGGTCACAGTTGAACAAAGACCTGAAGGAGATGAGGGAGGGAGTAATGAGAATGTCTGAGGAAAGGCTTTTACAGGCAGAGGAACAATACATGAAATGTTCTTGAACATGCAAGAGCATCCTGACATGTCCGAGGAAACTTGAAAAGATCAAAACACACCGGGGGAGAGGGAGCAGTTATGAGGTGAGATTAGAAAGTTGATAGGCTACATCATGAAAGGGCTCATAGGCCACCATGACTTTGGCTTTTCTCTAAATGAGACGTGGAGCCATATTAGGGTTTTGAGCAGAGTAGTGACATGATCTGACTTACGCATCCACATAATCATTCTGACTATTGTTTGAAAATACTCTAAAGCAAGGGCAGAAACAGGAGGACAGGAGACCATTGTATTATTTGGGCACAAAAGGATGGTATATCTTGGGTGAAGTTGGTAGGCGTGGACGTTTGGAAAGAGAGTTGGATTCTATTTTGAAGATGAGATCAAAAGGATTTAATGATATGTGAGGAAAGAAGAGAAGGCAGATGCTGAGGATTTGTCTTGAGTGAATGGAAGCATAAGATAGCCATTTATGGAGCAGAATGAGCAAGAAGCAGGTTTGAGAAAGAGTTTGGAAGAATGAGGCTTTTATTTTTTGATATGGTTAAGTTTGAGATGTTTTTTGGTACCCAAGTGGGGATATTAAGAAGGCAGTTGGATATATGAAATTAAGGTTCAAGGCAGGAGGCCTTGGTCAGAGATAAAAATTTGGGATCCAAAGGTATACATAGAGATGGTAGTTAGGGTTGTGAGTCTCAATGAGTCCCTAAGGGACCAGTTACTTGAAGAATAGCAAGGGTCTGAGGACACAGGCCTGGGCCATCAGTTGTTAGCAGTCAGAGAGGTGAGGATAATCCAGCAAAGTAGCCTGAGAAATTGAAGTCAGGGAGGAGAAGAGTATATTCAACTAGAAGTCAAGAGAGGAAAGTGTTTTCAGGAAGAAGCACTAATTGGTTAATTGTCATTGGTGACTCAACAACCATAGTGGAGTGTAGCGATGGGAGTGAAAGCCT
Organism: Felis catus; assembly: GCF_018350175.1. Classification (NCBI taxonomy): domain Eukaryota; kingdom Metazoa; phylum Chordata; class Mammalia; order Carnivora; family Felidae; genus Felis; species Felis catus. The sequence continues at coordinate 22,670,522 of NC_058384.1, read as the reverse complement.
GTTTGGAGAGAATTCAAAAGAGAATGGGAGAAACATAATTGGAAACCTTTGGAATTATATTGTTGTTTCCAACTACTGGAATGGTTGCTTTGTTCATGAAGCTAAAATTCAAATTAGTTTTGATAAATGATTCAACCAGTATTTTACAAAGTGCAAATTCAATGTATTAGGAAGAACATCCAACTTGGAACAGAAGATTTGTGTTCTTTTCCTTATTCTGTCATTCGAGCAAATTATTTAACCTTGCCAGACTTCTTTTTCTCTACCTATAAAATTAGTGCCTTGCGATGTAATTACCAAAGTTTGTGATTTTAATGACTATAATATAGTGAAAGATAAGTGACTGGAAAGAGATTCAAAGTAGCAAGGACTTGATCCATTGGTAGACATATCAGCATTACACATCTCTGCACTTGAAGAATTTCATTGTAATAAAACCTGGGAGCCCTCAGTGACTTTGTATGATTCTTTCTGCAGGACTTACACGGTGTTAAGAAAGCACTCTAAGACTTTTATGAAAAGATTCTCTTAGAAAATTTTTCTCAGCAATAGTAAAATCACCTGAAGTCATCATGAATGGAAAGATTTTTACAAGGAAAATATTGCACATTTAGACTTCGAAAACCTTTACAAATTTATATGAACCAGACTTCAAATTGAAATGTTTGGGTTTCAATATGTGTCAGAAAAAGAGTTACAAAGCTATCAGTCTCTTTTTGCTTCTAGCATATTCAACAGGAAGAAGGGTTTTCATGAGGAAAAGGATTGGTCTTCAAAGTCCCGAGAGAAATCCAACCAAAGGCAATGAACTAACATTAAAGAATGAGATATTTTGGGTGGACAATGATAACTTTGTTTCCTAGGATAATAGAATATTTTAACCTGGGAGAGTGGATACTATGTCACTGGATGTTTTCTGAGAATATGTAGAGGGTTTTTTTTTATGGGCAATGAAAACTTTCTCCCAAAGTGTAAGGACCAAATTTTGATAAATATGTTAAATATGTTAGGGATATTTCTTTTTAAAAAAATCAGTTTATTTTAAGAGAGAGCACAAGGGGAGGGGCAGAGAGAGAGAGAGAGAATCCCAGCAGTCTCCATGCTCTGTACTGAGCCCTGATGTAGGGCTTGACTTGGGGCTCGATCTCATGCCCATGAGATCATGACCTGAGCGGAAATCAAGAGTCTGATGCTTAACTGACTGAGCCAGACTGGTGCCCCAGGGATGTTTCTATTTAACCATATCTTCTCTGACTTCCACAGAATGGTGAGCTTTTTTTTTGTTGTTGCTGTTAAGTTGAGGAGCAGCCTTCTAATTGTTGGAATTGTTGGAAAATCAGGATTTGGTTTTGCTTATGGTTTGTCTCTGGTCAAACAAATAATAACCATTCTCAGCGGTCTTTTTTTAAAAAAATATTTATTTATTTATTTTGAGAGAGAGAGAGAGAGAGAGAGAGAGAGAGAGGGAGCGGGGGAGGGGCAGAGAGAGAAGAGAGAGAGACTTCTGAGCAGCTCTGCGCTATTAGTGCAGAGCCCGACACAGGGCTTGAACCCATGAACCATGAGATCATAGATCTCATGAGATCTTATGACCGTGAGATCATGACCTGAGCTGAAATCGAGAGTCGGATGCTTAACCAACTTAATCACCCAGGCAGCCCTCCCAGTGGTCTTTATAATTTTGCTCACCTATCTTTCTCTCTGACTAGACATTAACAGGGACTGCTCTGTTAATCTCACAGGCCTGGAACACAGTAGACAGGAAGTGTTTCATGGAATGAATGCTGGGAACAAGAACCAGTGATTTCTCTGGGTATTTTAATCTTGCCTTTCATGTCTGTGACTTTGCTTTTTAAATCCTACCAATCAGAAGAACAAATCTAAACAACATAATAAGTTATTAATTAAGCCTTTTTGGTGATGCATATGTCCCGTCTAAGATTGAGTATGATTTGGAAATATCATTATGATCCAGGTAATGTCTGAGTCTTAGATAGTCATTGAATGTTTGTATAGCAGGTGAATTTCAGAAAGGGTGGATTTCTCTGCAGTCTGGAATGTCAGAGCTGAACTACCTTTAATTTTTAACTAAACTGGCCAAAAGAGTGTGACAACAAATAAATTAATTTCTAAGTAGCACTGTAAACAAAAGATCCACATTATAGTTGGCTTTCACAAGTCTACAGGGATTCTCAACCCTGGTTTTATCTTTTTTTCTGGTAAATTTCTGTGAGGATTCCCATATCTATGGAGAATAGGAAAAATTTAAAAATAGACTTATGCCAAGTGTAAGGTGTAATGAAATCAGCTTTCCCTACTTGAGTAATGTTATGGTTAAGTAAGACAATATACATGAAAGTCCTTTACAAGCGGTATAGAATCAATGGGGTTGCTCTTGATTATTGAATAGCTCATATTTGTCTATAAAGATTGAATAGGTGCTAGAGTGAAGCTGGTGATGAAAAAAATAGTAGAACATTTATACAATAAGACTAAAAAAATAAAATAGAAAAAAAAATGTACTTGATAGTGTGGCTCTTACCGTATGGGCAAAGGACAATTCAGATAAGCTCAAATCTAGTCCTATTCTAATAACAATGTTTGAGAAACATGTATTTTTTGCTTCATTGGCCCCTTGAGCCCTTAACCACTGCTTCATAATTGGGAAACCAGCAAGAGAATTAAAAAATCCAAAGATAAGCCATCATATTCATTGATTCATTTATTCACTCATTCATCAGTCAATAATAGGCTTCTTACTATTTGTCAAGGATTGTGGTAGGTGCTTTTGATTAAACAATAACGAGGCATAGCTTACAAGAAGTTAACAGTCTATGGGGAGAAGAGCAAGAGAAACAGCAACATTATATACCAATATCTAATACCAACATTAGCTACATTTTATAGTAGAAAGAAGCACAGGGAGCTGTGTGAGCCCAGAGCAGTGACCCTGATACACAATTCAAAAGGTGATGGTCCCCGAAGAGTTTCTGGAAGTGTAGTCTGGGCTGAAACTTGAACAAAGTGATGAGTAAAAGCAGTTTAATCAAAATATTAAGGAGTTTGGATTTCATCCTGGAAGCTATCAGGAGCCTAGAAGGATTATATGTGAGGAGTGACATAATTGGGTTTTCATTTTAGATCTCAATCTCTTGGATGGATTGGAGCAAGGCAGTCCTGAGAGCTGGGATGATCCATCACAGTAATTCAGGGGGGAGATATTGAGGTAACTTGGGTATAGGAAGAAGGTTATAGATTTGTGAGCTATTAAGAAAGTCCAGTGGACTGGACTTGGCCCTAAGAACATGGAGAAAAGGGAAATAGGATTCCCTGCTTAGGTTAAAACATGAAATTGGCATTCAGTGGAAGAGAAAATATATGTAAATTTAGCTTTAAGAGATACCATTACTCTCAGGCCTCTCAGGCTGATAGCCTTGAATATAATAAGCTCCTTATACCTTAACCTGCCTAAAATAAAATACCAACCAAAAGTATGGGGGGGTCAACGATGAAAATGAGAGCCACAGAAACAGCTTAGGCATGGTGCAACCCAGTTCTTTTTTTAATTGAGGTATAATTGACATATAACATTATATTAACTTCAGATGCACCACATAATGATTCATTATTCGTATCTTGTGAAATTATCACCATAATAAGATTAGTTAACATCTGTCACCATACATAGTTATAAACATTTTTGTCTTGTGATGCGAACTTTTAAGATTTACTCTCTTAGCAACTTTTAAATATGCAATAGTGTTTATTGCAGTCACCATTCTGTACAGTATATCCTCGTGACTGACTTATTTTATTATTGGAAGTTTGTTACTTTTTGACTCCTTCACCCATTTGACGCCCTCCCCAACCTCTGTTTGGCAACCACCAGTCTGTTTTCTGTGTCTGTGAGCTTAGTTTTGTTTTTAGATTCCACAGATAAGAGAGATCTTATGGTATTTGTCTTTATACGTCTGACTGGTTTCACTCAGCATTATACCCTCTGGGTTTATCCATGTTGTCAAAACTGTCAAGATTTCCTTCTTTCTTATGGCTGAATAATATTTCATTATAGATACACCACGTTTTCTTTATCTACTCATCCACTGATGGATACTTTGGTTGTTTACATATCTTTAAAAAATTTTTTTTTTGAATCCTTATTTATTTTTGAGAGAGAGAGAGACAGAGAGAGCATGAGAAGGGGAGGGACAGAGAGAGAGGGAGATACAGAATCTGAAGCAGGCTCCAGGCTCTGAGCTGTCAACACAGAGCTGGACGCGGGGCTCGAACTCATGGACCGCAAGATCATGACCTGAGCCAAAGTCGGACACGTAACCCACTGAGCCACCCAGGCACCCCATGTTGTTTACATATCTTGACTATTACAAATAATGCTGCAGTGAACATGGGGTCCATATATCTTTTTGAGGTAGTGTTTTTGTTTTCATCATACAGATTTCTTAATGGAATTACTGGATATTATGGTTGCTGAATTTTTAATTTTTAAAATTTAAAAATTTTTATTTTTCTCAGTTTTTTTTTTAAATTTTTAACTTTTCCATACTCTTGTCCACAGGGGCTGCACCAATTTACATTCCCATCAACAGTGCACAAGGGTTCCCTTTTCTCCACATCTTTGCCAACACTTGTTATTTTTTGTCTTTTTGATAATAGCCATTTTAACAGGTGTGAGATGATATCTCATGTTGGTTTTGAGTTGCATTTCCTTGATGACTAGTGATGTTGAGCATATGTTCATGTACCTGTTGGTCATCTGTATGTCTTCTTTGGAAAGATATCTATTCAGATTCTCTTCCCGGCTTTTAATTGGATTGTTTGGGTGTTCTTTTTTTTTTTTTTTTTTTTTTGCCAAGTTGTATCTAGGGTTCAGAATGTTAGTTCATCCTACACTTAAATAGCCAGTCAACCCATCAGTCACATTCTAACCATGGCGATAGCCTGTTTACCTTTATAAATATGTAATGACGTCATTATATATTTGGATCATACTATTAACTCTCCTTGTTTTGGTTGCATGCTCACCGAACAGCCTCCTGGTAGTTTAACCTCATGTGCTTTCCTTATGGGGAGAATATGCTCTGGTCAGACTGGCACATACATCAGGTTCACTAGACAGTCATATTCCTCATGAGTAACTCATATTTTGGCATACCAGTTTTATGCGTCAGTCTCTGTTGTTTAAAATGTTCTGAAAGTGTCAAATTCAGGTTTTTGAGTTTGCAAGTCTGAGAGCCAGACCTTGGTTGCTGGTGAATTTAACAAAGTAAACATCTCCCTGTGTGGGTCTGTTTGGGTGGCCTGTCTCCAGGTATCATGCCTCAGCATCTCCTACTGTCAGTGTTAGTATGAATAGTGCCAAGTAGCTGTTCTGTCCACTTGAAACTTACATAGATGACAGTTGAAGCCATTGGAATAAATGAGATCATCCAAGCAGAGTATGTACCCTGAGAAAAGAAGGAAGACAGGGTAGAACTATGGAGAACACAAGCATTTAAAAGACAGGAGAAGAAGGGAAGTACATAAAGGATTCTGGAAAGGAGAGTCCAGGAAAATATGAAGAGAAACTTGAATAAGCAGCATTTGGAAATCTAAAAAGTTAATAGTTTTAAGCAGGAGAAGTTGTTAGTCTGTCCATTTATAAGGTTACTGAAAATAAAGGCTAAACTCACAGGCTAAAGTGGACAGTTCATTGGGGGTAGGGAGCCAGGAGGTTAAAATGGTGGGTAAGAAAATAGAGCTAGCAAATGCAGTCTGTTGATTTCGTGAAATGTAACACTGTGGTTAATAGCATGAGCTCTGGAGTCAGATGCTTAGGTGGGAAGCCTGGCTCCATCAATTACTTGTTGTATGATCTAATTTCTTTGTGCTTCAGGTTTAGTAACTGGGAGTAATATTATCTACTCTATAAGGCTAATGTGAGGATTGATGTCCGAAACTTAGTACAACCCTTTGCACATAGTAAACTCTCAATAAACATTAGTTATTGGGACTTAGATTTGAGAATGGACATTTTTTTAAGATGGGAGAGAGGGGCAAGAGGAGAGATTGTTTACGTGCTGCTGGAAAAGAGTCAATTGAATAGAAGACATAGAATAGAAGAGATAGAAAATGCCAGAGAGAACAGATAATTTATGAAACTAGGACTCTGAGGAAGCAAGAGGAGATGGGATTTGAAGTAGAAGTATTGGTTGATGGAAGGAGAAGACCTTCAGTTTTTTAGAGTGATAGAAGAGAAACAGATCACAGACAGGCATGGTCATGGATGAGCTGGTAGGTGGGGATATAGGATGCTGGGTGACTTCCTGTCTGATGGATTCTTTTTTTCTCAAAGAGACAGAACAGAGAGTCATTTGATGAGAGGAGGGAAGTGGTAGAGGATAAATAAGGGACTTTAGAAGAATAATGGAATTTTGGAAGTAGAAGGTGACTAGAGACACACAGATTGTTTCTCAGGATGAGTTGTGGTTTAGAAGATGAATTTATAATGCTTGAACACTGCCTAGGTCTGTGATTTCTTTATCAGCTCTCAGCAGCTTGGGCATAACTTCTGAGATTGACCATTGGTTTGATCCATGACTGGGATTTTGTTGAACAGATGTGACTAAAGAAATAGGCTATGGTTGAGAGGGATACTGATAGGAGAGAGGCTGAAGTGACAGGTCGTAGAGTCAGAACTGGATATATCAGATTGACAGGAGTTGAGATTATGCTGGTGAAGGACAATATGGCAAGGAAGCTGAGGTCATTGGTAAGAATAGCTAGAGTGATTGACCATAGACGTTAGCTTTCATAGAAAAGGAAGTTTAACCAGAGTGAAGACCATGGAATAGAGATCAGAGAACTTGAGTCTGCAGAGTTGAACATGGTTGTTAAAGTAACACAGATAATAACAGCTTACAATGGTGAGGAAGATAGTGAGTCAGGCATTGAGTCTTTATTCAGTAAGAATTATTGAGCTGTCTCCAGGTGGCAGCTAACAATGAAGAGGGTTAGAGGGCGTCATGAACCTCAAAATGGCAGGTGTTTTCTCTGAAAGTAAAGACATATGGACTGGGAATGGGTAAAATGCTGACCCACCTTCTGCCCCTGGTGTATCTGGAGTGTTGGAGAATGAGCAGACCCCACAAGGGAGGACTATGGGGGCGGTGGTCCCATCCATGGACAAACCTGTTTCAGCTAAAGTGGGAGGTAGATGGACAGTTCTGTGGCAAAATGGGTTGGAAGTTCATGGGATTTGCAAGGACATAGGATGGGGAATGAATGGGTCAAGAGAGGAAACGGAGTAAGTGAGAAGAGGAATGGTTTGCATTGGGGGCAGCGACCAAAGACGATGGTAACATAAAGCAGGGTGGATTGCTAGTTGCAAAGTCTAACTTGGATAGGGTTGGATATAAATTCAGATGCCAGGTCAGGCCCTGGGAGAGTCAGAGCCCAATGAAGTTAGCTGTTGGCAACTCTGAGGACAGCGTGGCAGGTAGGGACTGCTGAGGAAACATCTCATCTCACATGTCATATTGACACAGGTGAGGTAGCATAATTTTTATTTCTAATAAGACCAGCCACCATTTTATTTATTTATTTGTTTGTCATTACTATGGACCAGACACTGAACTAGATACATTCCATGCTTTATCTCATTTAAGCCTCACAAAAACTCTTAAGTGGTAGATGTTATCTTTATTTAATATATGAGGCACCTGAGGCTTATATTATCTGAACTCCCACAAAATGGAAAGCATCTCCTGAAAAAGAATAGCTTTCTGTAAGTTATTTTTTTGCCACCTTTTGTTTTGAGAAATGTGTAAGATTGAGAGAATGTACACAAGAAGTCATGGCAGAGAGACCACTGTGTTGTTTTGCTAAGGCTGCCCTAACAACGTACCACAGACTGGGGGGTTTAAACAGCAGAAATGTATTGTCTCACTGTTCTGGAGGCTAGAAGTCTGAAATCAAGGTGTTGGCAGGGTTGTTTCCTTCCAAGGACTGCGAGAGAGAATCTGTTCCCTGCCTCCCTCCTAGTGTCCGGTGCTTTGCTGGCAATCTTTGGTGTTCCTTGGCTTGTAGATGCACTGATCTCTGCCTTCATGTTCACAGGGTGGCCTCCCTGTGTGTTATGTCAAATTTCCCTTTTTTATAAGGATACCAGTCATATTGGATTATTGGCCCACTCTACTCCTGTATGACCTCATCTTAACTAACTACATCTTCTACAACCGTATTTCCAAATAAGGCCGAATTCTGAGGTACTAGGGGATAGGACTTTAATATGAATTTTGCTGGAACACAATTCACCCCATACTGAGACCACTCGGTAATTAACATTAAGAAAACAAAAGTATTTAAAGTATTTACTCTTTTACTAGAAAGTCAGTTTGTTCTAGAAGTTTCTGATAAAAATGTTTGTGTTAGGCAGGGAGTATCATGGACTCTAAGCTCTGACCTCTTTTTAGATAGGAACGGGGTTCTTGATGGGAATTATTGACAGGGGCATTAATATTTTGGGTTGCTATTTAAGTCCTCAAAATAATTTGAAATTTTAAAAAAAGTCTGTGAATTTTACCCTTAAATCATTCGATACTTTAGATCCTTTACTCTTAAAACATCGACTTATGCTTTATTGATTTTTTTTGGAGTTGACACATTTACTTGTTTGAAATGGGGAAAATTATATAGGAGCTAGGAATTCTGAGAATTACGTGTGGGTTCCAAAGTATTTTGAGTTTGTATACCTCTAGGTTTCTTTTCTTGGAAGCTTCTAACACACTAATTGGAGAAATTTTTCCACAGCACGAAATCTCTATGAGCTTACCTTTAAGCACTGTTTTATAGCAGGTGGGAGGAATTCCTTGAAGTTCCCTGGCTGGAAGGAACTCTGATTACCACTGAAAATGCCTCAGGGCAGTGGTAGCTGGTTTGTGCCAACATCTGACTGAGAGAGGCTGGTTAAAGGAGACCAGTGGGTGATGGAAAGAGATAAATGCATGAGATGGCTCTTGTTCTTAAATTCTTTTTTTTTTTTTTTAACCGGGTGGAAGATCAAGACAATAGGTTATTTCATGAAGGAGTAGAGAACAAAATTCTAAAAAGATATTATAGTATCTGGAATATCAATTATTGAGATTCAAAGTGAAATCTGTTTTGTTTTTAGTTTAGTTCATTGTTTTCACTTCAAAGCCCTTTGCCAGAGCACACAGAAACCTCATTTCTATTGTTTCCTATTCCCCAGAGGGTTTTCCCTGCTCTTCTTAGGTGAACTTGTTCACCACCCCCTGGATCAGATGATCACACTTTAGCCTTTAAGTTTTCTCCTAAGCCACACCCTGTGTTGGAATGTCTCTCTGTGTGCCAGATATTTTTGCTTCTGTAATTAAGAGTTTCTTTAAAATTTCACCTCTTCCAAGGAATTTTCCTGGGTTATTGGAAAAGTGGCATTCAGTATTGATATTGCCCTTTACATTTAATGTACCTTTTATGGACTTAATTTGTGCCTTTGATAACTTCACTCCTTTTTCCCCCTTCTATATTATGAAAGAAATTAACAGTTGATTTATCTTGACAAAGTAGAATTTGATTGAATTGGACAGAATTGCATAGTGAATGGATTCTACTATCAAATAGACCAACGTTTGATTATTAGTAAGCTACTAAGTTCTCAAAGCCTTAGTCTCCTTACTATTAAAGTGAGAAAAACAATCATACTGCCTTGTTGAGTTGTGAGAATTAGAGGGGAAAACGCACTAAAACGTTTGGTGTGAAGCTTGACATAAAGTCAGGACTCAAGAGGATTCTGCAAGGGAAATAACACTTGACATAGAGTCAAAACACCTGGGTCCTGGCTCTGTACCCGGACAGGTCCCTTGACCTCTTAGAACCTGTTTCCTTCTGTCTGAAATACGGATATAATCAGTGTGTACTTTTAAATGGTAAGCCACTGGCTCTGGAGCTGGGGGTGGGGAGGGGTCTTTATTTGTAGCATTTGGTGGTTTCCATGGTGTAAATACTCTACCAGTGCCAATTTCAAACTACCACTGTGATGTCACTGGATGTGGAGCTGAGAATAAATGTGCACGATTGTCTCACCCACCCTTCGACAAAGGGGGATATTTATGTTTAAATGAGACGGTATTTGGGGAACCTGGGTGGCTCAGTAGAGTAAGCATCTGACTCTTGATTTCAGCTCAGGTCATGATCTCATGGTTTGTGGGTTCGAGCCCCATGTCAGGCTCAGCAGTGACAGTGTGGAGCCTACTTGGGATTCTGTCTCCCTCCCTCTCTCTCTGCCCCTTCCGTGCTTGTGTGCACACACACACACACACACTCTCCCAAAATAAATAAACTTTAAAAATAAAAATAAATAAATGAGATGGTATTTGTGAAAGGACTTAGTGTAATAGGTATTCACTAAGTGTTAGCTTAACTTTGCTTGGAAAAGTCCTTCAGATGGGTAGAATTATTGAGTGTAAAATGAATTCTATGTTGGAGGAAGCAGATTGAGCATTTCTTCTCCATAACAATTTGAGAAATTTCAACAGTAAATACCCAGAGAGGCCAGGCAGACAACATCAGCACAGAAGGGGAACAGGAGGAGCCTGCCACTTTCTTAAATATCCACCGGGGCATCTATGGAGCATCTCACGTTTATTAGCACCCCCCACTGCCCACACCACATGTATCTTTTTCTGTGTTCTCGATCTCAATGTGGGTGCTACCATTTTCTCAGCTGTTCCATACAACACCCTTGGAGTCATCCTGGACTCCTCTCTTTTATACCCCACATCCAGTCACTGCAAATTCTTTTGGCTCTATCTTCAAGATTTAGTTTGACCACTACTTACTCTCTCTGCCTCTGTGTCTGTAGGCTGAGTCACTTTAACTGGCATCCCTGTTACTCTCTCCAGAGCTGCCAGAGGAGCTTTTAAAATGAAAGGCAGCTCCCATTATTCCCAACTCCCTTTTCTGACTTCCTTATTCATTTCACTTTTAGCATACTGGCTTCTTTATTCATTCCTACAAGCCAGGCACATATCCTCTCTGGAACCATTGCTCTTATTCCTTCTTTCTCCAGAATCTTGAATGGCTCATATCATGACTTCATAAATCTCTTGGCTCAAAGTTACCTCTTCAGAGAGGCCATCCCTGACCACCAATCTAACATAGGTCCCCACACTACTCTGTCCTGTCAACTTGCTTTATTTTTCTTTTTATAGACTTAGCCCTGCTTGACCTTAGAGATGATGTGAATCCATTTATTTGAGGTCTGTTTCTTCCACCAATAGAAACTCCATGAGGGGAGAGACTTAATTTTCATGGCTGAATTCCCAATTCCCCAGAGCCTCACAAAGAAGGCTTCCTGACATATAGAAGGCACATCATACATAGTTATTCAATGAAAGGATGAATGTTTGTGAATGTGTTCCATGTGTACTTGAAAAAAATTCTCCAGTTGTTGAGTGCCAAGTTCTATATATGTGTATAAGATTAATCTTGCATATTCAATCTCTTTATTAGTGATTGCCTGATTGATCTATCAGAACAAATTAAAGTTTTCCATTGTGATTGTGGTTTTGTTAATTTCTCCTTGTAACTCCAGTCAATTTTTGCTTTAAGGACATGTTGTTAGGTATATACTAATTTAGGATTATTCTATGCTCTTAATGAATTGTTCATTTTATCATTATATGGCCATCTTTATCTCTAATACTTTTGCCTGTAAATACATTTTGCTTGGTATTGATAATGCTGTTCCATATTTGGTTGGTATTTTTGATAAGTATCTTTTAAACTTCTCTTATTTTCAAACTAAAGATTTTTTTAATGTTTATTTTTGAGAGAGAAAGAGAGAGAGAAAGAAAGGAGGGGGGAGGGGCAGAGCTAGGGAAGCACAGAATCTGAAGCAGTCTCCAGGCTCTGAGCTGTCAGCACAGAGCCTGACAGGGGCTTGAACATGCGAGCCATGAGATCATGACCTGAGCTGAAGTCGGACGCTTGACGGACTGAGCCACCCAGGTACTCCCAAACTATTTTTAATAGTAAAGTTTAATCCGGTTACTTTTGTTGTGATTATTTATATACTTGGACTAATTTTTATTATCTCATTTTGTTTTCTATTTACTGTGACTTTTTTTTGTTAATCCTTCCCCCTCTTTCTGCTGTTAAATTATTATGCTATTAGTTTGGTAATTATAGGTTGCATTAAATTTTTTTCACCCCTACTCTTAACTTACTTGGCTTAATGAAGTTAATCAGTGTCTATGCTCCTGTGTAATGCAAAAGCCTTGGAATGCTTTACTCTGATCATCTTCCTCCTACTCTCCATAGTATTAACCGGTGTATTAGATCCATCTTGTTTTCAAACCCCAATGAGTCATTTTGTTTATATAGTCAATGTTTGTATAGGTTTGACTTGTTTACTAATTTCTTTATTCCCTGTTATTTCTAGCTTCCCACACCTTCATTTTGGATTCTTCCATTTCCTCCCCCCCCCCCCATTCTTTCTTAAATTCTTTACGTTCTTTAGTAGTTTTTTCAGGAATTGTATATCAGTAGGTGTTGGTTTGCAATCTCAGTTTTGTTTCTCCCTGGGTGAAATTCTATACTAGCCCCCCAGTACACAGAGGGTAAGACCAAAGAAAGAGGTAGGCCACTCCAGATTGGTAGGTGGCAGGTTTAATAAGGGAACTTGCAATACTTGTGTTGGGCAGCAGCAAGATGAGTAGATCTCCACATCCACCCCCCAGAATCTTAAGAGTTTATGTAGAGGCCTTAATGGGGTTCAGTCATGTATACAGTCCAGATGGTCTCAATAACACATGATTCTCTCAAGACTTCATCCTTGAGTAGCTCCTCGTGCCAGAGCAGTGGGCCAAATGTCCATTCCAAGAATGGGGAGAGGGTGAAAAGCCTCTGCCTTGTGTTTCAACCTGCAGTCACCTCCTTTCCATGACTTCCTCCAACAGTAGGAAATCCTTTTAGTCTTTTTTGTTTGTTTGTTTTAGAATCTATGTATATAGCATCTTAATTTTTGATTAGTAGTTTAGTTAGCATAGAATTTTGTATCTACCTTAGCCCACTAAAATTATTTTATTGTTTTCTGACTTCTTTTGTTTGTTGTTGAGAAGTCTATTGTCAGTTTAATTATCATTCCTTTTTATGTAAGCTGTCTTTTCTGTCTGGTTATTTTAAGATGATCTCTTTGCTTTCCTGTTTCTACAGTCCCTCATTTAGTGTCTAAGCATGGATTTGATTTTGTTTTTTCTGCTTGAAACCTAGTTTGCCTCCCCAACTAGAGGACTTAAGTTTGTATTCAGTTTACTTCCAGAAGTTTAGTTTTCTCTTTTAAATCTGCCTATTTTGTTTTGTATCATATACTCTTCAATAGTATAGTCTCTTTAATACTGTTGTAGAATTTCTACCTCTTAGAGTGGCGCAAATTTTCCCAAGTATTTGGTGTACTGACTCTCCCTCATTGTGGTTTGTTTCCTTGTGTGACTGCTAATTGTTGACTGTGAATACATCTTTAGCAGGGAGTCTAGTGTGCCCTGGATTGTGCACTACTGGTGTTTATAGAGAGGTTTTGCATTGGGTTTTGTTGTTGGGGTCCTAAAATTAGTTTGTGGGCTAATTTTTTTGGCTTTGGATTCTTGCATCATAGAGTTAGTACAACTCCTACTTACTCTTATATGTTTCTGGCTTCGGGTTTCAGTTTCTCTCAGGAGATTTATTTCCCCAATTAGGGACCTGGATAGATGGCAAGTTTTCTTGCCAATTTTCTAGGTTAGTGGGAGGAATTTTTCCTGATGCCTGTTTCACTGATAGGGCTCAGCTTTAAGCAAGGTACTCTGTTGTAGTTCTCTGATCTAAAAGAGGCTGATACCAAGAAAACTGTACCTACATGGCATTAACATTTTAGCAGCCAAACCCTATATCAGGCCCTGATACCCTCTTTTACTGACATGGTGACAATAGAAAATTACTTCTGGTTTGAGTTTCCTTTTTATTTTAGGTAACTGGAAGATTTCCCATTATTTTTGTCATTTGAGTTTGGCTGTTAATTAAAAGGGAAACTTTATAATTTATCCAGTTTTTCTGTTTTGTAGGGGGAGTGTCTTCCATGTCAACTTAGTCTGTCACTTCTCATATCTTCCTGCTTTCCTTGCCTGTATATATTTTCCCATGTCCAGTTTACTCCCATTAAAAAGCAAAAGGTTTTCTTCATAGTAAAATATTTGCCTACAAAGAAAACTCTAGGCCCAGATGGTTTCTCAGGAGAGCTTTACTAAGTTTCAAGGAAAAAATATCACAATTTTACAGAACTACTTCCTGACAATAGAAAAAAAGGGAACACTTTTCATGAGGCTGGCATGACTCTTATACCAAATGACTAAAATAAGGATAATACAAGAAAGAAAAATGATAGGTCAACTTCCCTCATAAGTCTAGCTGCAAAAACTCCAAATGGATATTAACAAATCAATCTAACAGTATATAAAAAGAAACTTATGTAATGACCAGGTTGTTTTTATTGCAAGATAAAAAAGATAAGTTTAACACTAGAAAGTAAAGTATTATAATTTATTATACTAGTAGGTAAAAGGAGAAGAATCATGTGGTCATCTCTACAGATGCATTTGATGTGTTTATATATTCATTTATTATCAAACAAGGCAACAAACAGCTCTTAGAAAACAGAGATATACAGTAAATTTTTCAATCTAAAACAAAAAAAAACACATTAAAAAACCCTCTAAAATTATCATATTTGATGGTGAAACTGAAATTTTTTCCATTGAAATTGTAATCAAGATAAAGATGAAATATAGTATATCTATACCAATGACTCAGTTTTCATTTCCAGTTTTATTTACTTATGCCTTCTCTTTTCCTTATGATCAGTTTAGATCAATTTGTCTATTTCCTTTTGTTTGTTTTTTAATGTTTACTTATTTTTGAGAGAAACAGAATGTGAGTGAGGGAGAGGCAGATAGAGAGGGAGACAAAATCTGACACAGGCTGCAGGCTCTGAGCTGTGAGCATAGAGCCCGATGCAGGGCTCGAACCCGTGAACCGCGTGATGATGACCTGACCGGAAGTTGGATGTTTGACTGAGCCACCCAGGCGTCCCTCAGTTTGTCTATTTCAAGGAAACAGCCTCTGGTTTTTTGATCATCTCCAATTTTTTTTTGTTTTTTGCTTTATTAATTCATGGCCCTACTTTAATTATTTCTTAGCTACTGATTTCCTTAGTTTTGTTCTGTTGTCCCTTTTTTTTTGTTTGTTTATTTACTTATTTTGAGAGAGAGAGAGAGAGAGAGAGAGAGAGAGAGAGAGAGCAAGTGGGAGAGGGGCAGAGAGAGAGACAGAGAATCCCAAGCAGGCTCTGCACCATCAGCACAGAACTGACACTGGGCTCGATCTCGCCATCTGTGAGATTGTAAACACCTAAGCCATCCAGACACCCCTCCGATGGCCCTTTTTAATTTCTAAACTTAAATGTTTATTTTTACCTTTTTTAGTTATGATACAGATATTTAAGGCTTTTAACTTTAATTCATACGTTTTCTATATTTCATGACCCACTTTAGTTACATCTCGGAGATTTTTACCTGTTGTGTTTATATTGCCCAATACTATATACTTTTTAAGTTCCATTGTAATTTCTACTTTAGCCTTTTTTTTCTTAATGGGATGTTGCAAAGAAATTTTTTTCTTAATTTTATTAAGTTTTTAAGTTTAATTCCAGTGTAGTTAATGTTGATTATTAGTTTCAGGTGTGCAGTATGGTGACTGAATAGTTCTATACATTACTTAATTGTGATAAGTGTACTTTTAATCTCCTTCACCTATTTCACCCATCCCTCCACCTACCTCCCCTTCAGTTTGTTCTCCATAATTAAGAACGTTCTTGGTTTATCTCTCTCTCTTTTGTTCGTTTTTTAAATTCCACATATGAGTGAAATCACATGGTATTTGACTTTCTCTGACTTATTTCACTTACCATTATACTCTCTAGGTCCATCCATGTTACTGAACATGTCAAGATTTCATTCTTTTTATGGTTGAAAAATATTTCTGTGTGTGTGTGTGTGTGTGTGTGTGTGTGTATGATCTTATTTATTCATTCATCTATTAATGGACATTTGGGCTGCTTCCGTAATTTGGCTATTGTAAATAATGCTTCAATAAACATAGCATATATCCTTTTGAATTGGTGTTTTTGTATTCTTTGTGTAAATACCCAGTAGTACGATTACTAGATCATAGGGTAGTTCTATTTTTATTTATTTATTTATTTATTTATTTATTTATTTATAACAAATATTTTTTAAATGTTTATTTTTGAGACAGAGAGAAACAGAGCATGAACAGGGGAGGGGCAGAGAGCGAGGGAGACACAGAATCTGAAGCAGGCTCCAGGCTCCGAGCTGTCAGCCCAGAGCCCGACATGGTGCGCAAACTCACGGACTGTGAGATCATGACCTGAGCTGAAGTCGGATGCCTAACTGACTGAGCCACCCAGGCGCCCCAGGGTAGTTCTTTTTTTAATTTTTTGAGGAACCTCCATACTGTCTTCCACAGTGATTGCACCAGTTTGCATTCTCGTCAACAGTGCGTGAGGGTTCTTTTTTCTTCACATCCTTGTTGACCCTTGTTGTTTCTGTTTTGATTTTAGCCATTCTGACAGGTATGAGGTGATATCTCACTGTGTTTTTGTGTTTTTTTTTTCCCCTGTGGTTCTGATTTGTAGTTCCCTGATGATGAGTGATGTTGAACATCTTTTCATTTGTTGGCCATCTGGATGTCTTCTTTGAAGAAATGTCTGTTCATGTCTTTGGCCCATTTTTTTAATTGAGTTATTATTTTTTTGGGGGGGGGTATTGAGTTGTATAAATTCTTAATATATTTTGGGTGCTATTTATTTATTTATTTATTTTTAAATTTTTATTTAATTTTGAGAGAGAGCATGAGCAGGGTAGGAGCAGAAGGAGAGGGCGGGGGGAGAGAATCCGAAGCAGACTCCATGCTGTCAGCACAAAACCCACTGAGGGCATCCAACCCACGAACCATGAGATCAAGACATGAGCCAAAATCAAGAGTCGCTGCTTAACTAACTGAGCCACCCAGGCGCCCCTGGACGCTAACTCTTTATCAGATATGTCATTTGTAAATACCTTCTCCCATTCAGTAGGTTGTCTTTTTGTTTTGTTGATTGTTTCCTTTGCTGTGCAGAAGCTTTTTATTTTGATAGTCCCAATAGTTTATTTTTTCTTTTATTTCCCTTGGTTCAGGAGACATATCTAGAAAAATGTGGCTGTGTCCAATGTCAGAGAAATTACTGGCTGTGCTCTAATCTAGGATTTTTATGGTTTCAGGTCTGGCATTTAGGTCCCTAATCCATTTGGAGTTTATTTTTGTGTGAAGTAGTCCAGTTTCATTCTTTTGCATGTGGCTGTCCAGTTTCCCAACACCATTTGTTAAAGAGACTGTCTTTTTCCTATTGCATATTTTTGCCTTTTTTGTTGAAGATTAACTGACCATATAATCGTGGATTTGTTTCTCGGCTTCCTATTGTGTTCCATTCATCTATGTGTCTGTTTTTGTACCAGTACTGTACTGTTTTGATTACTACAGCTTTGTAGTATAACTTGAAATCTGGAATTGTGATATATTTAACTTTGTTTCTTGGTCAAGATTGTTTTGGCTATTTGGGGCCTTTTGTGGTTCCATGCAAATTTTAGGATTATTTTCACTAGCTCTGTGAAAAATGCTTTTGGTAATTTGATAGGGTTTGCATTAAACATATAGATTGCTTTGGGTACAATGGACGTTTTAACAATATTTGTTCTTCCAGTTCATGAGCATGGAATGAATATTGTTCCATTTGTTTGTGTCGTCTTTAATTTCTTTCATCAATGTTTTATACTTTTCAGAGTACAGGTCTTTCATTTCCTTGGTTAAGTTTATTCCATAGGCATTTTGTTATTTTTGGTGCATGGCCATCTGTTATTTAAAAGTGTGGGTTTTTTAGTTTTCAAACATGTTTTTTCTTTCTCTTTCTTCTTTTTCTTTTTCTTTTTTTTTTTTTTTTACTAAAAAAACTGTTGGAACTTCTTTTGTGAACCTGTTCGGTCAGTTATTATGTTCTAAATATTTGAGTGTGTTTAAAGATCGAGAGTATTCTCTGATTTTTGGATGTATGATTTTTTTTACGTGTATTTTAGTTAAACGTAATGTATGGCAGGGCAGTATAACATGGTGGTTAAGAACATAGGTTCTGGAATAAACTGCCTGGATTTCAGTCCTGGCTCTGCAGCTTACTAGCTCTGTGAGCCTGGGCTTAGATAATAATAGTACATTCTTATAGAGGTTTTTGATAGGGCTAAATTATTATATACTTATTAATATATATTCTAGTATATATTATACTTAATATATATTAATATGTTATATGTATTAATATCAGTGTCTGGCATATATTAAGTACTACAGAATATAACTAAAATGCTATTGTTAACATCTATATTTCTAATTACTTTTATGTGTTTGCCCTATCCATTTGAGATAGAGGTAGGTTGAAATCACTCATGTGGTCTGTGTTTTTCTCCTTGTACTTTGATCAGTCTTTGCTCTTTGTTGTGATGCTATAATGTGTGCGTATAAAATTATTATAATATTTACTTGCTGGATTTATTAACTTTTAGTATCCCTTTTAATCTCGGGCCTCTACCTAATCCAGGTGCCTTTGTGGAGGTTAGAAAAAGGCACATCCTGTGCGTCAGGCAGCTTGACATAGGGCCAACTAGGAGGTTGTTCAGGACGCCTTGAAGAATCCCTGCCAAACAGCATCACAACTGGCCAAAACCTGTCTAAGGCTGTATTTCATTGGTTTTCCACTGGAGAGTGCTGCCAAATCTCAGGGTACAATGCTGGGTAAGAGCTCTAGAACTCATCCTTAGCCACTGTGCGACCATCGTGTACATCCTGGATGAGGTTAGGAAACCTGGGGTGTAAAGCCTCAGGTGTTGCCTCATCAGCTGGCTGAGGAAATCACAGCTGCTCTGACAACCACACCTGGAATTCAGGAACAGTCTGAGGACTGTGGCAGGCCAGGGTAGCCATCCTGATGAGAACTGGAGGAGATTGGGAACTCCATGATTCTCTGGGACTGGTGGGGCTCCAGGGAGACGGGCATGGGAGTGAAGGGGCTACCCATGAGTGCAGCATCCGCAGCAACCTCAGAAAGCATGGGCACTTCTAGGATATCAGGTCTATCGGAGGGACAGAAAGTGCTGTCCAAATGAAAGTTTGTCAGTGGAAGTTAATAAGACAGTGTTAATGGGTTTGGGAGGAGGAGCCTGGAGAGATACTTTAAGCCAGGATTTTTGTAGACGCTCCATGGTGAAAATCTGAACGAGGTAGTTGTTAAGGGCTGTAGCCATTTCAGTTTCTTGCTGTTCCCCTTTAAACATTCATTCTCTAGTCAGAGACTTCAGTTGCCTGTGCACACCTTTTCTGCCATTGTGTCTTTACCTCTCGCCTTTCTCATAACCCAGTGGAGATACTATATCATAAAGGACACTTTTCTGTCTCAGGAAAAAAAAAAAAAGGAGGGTGTGATGATATCTATCTCTGCAGTTGTTGTGAGGTTTAAATTAAAAAAAAAAAACAATAAAGTACCTAGATGTAGTAGAGGACCAATACATGTGAATTTCTTTCCACTTTTCTCTCTTTTCGGTTGCCCTTTTTTGCTGCCAGTATTCTCAGTGGTTAGGTGGAACAGTTTTACACATAACCACCCAACATGTTTTGTTTCAGTTCCAAAATACAGTCTGGATCTGCCCACCCTAGTCGCCACCACTGGCATCCTCTCTCTTAACTTCTTCAGTAGCTTTTCCACCTGGTCTCCATGCTGCCCGTCTTGTGTCTATCCACACAATAGCCATGGTAATCTTTTTATTTTTAAATGTTTATTTATTTCAAGAGAGAGAAAGTGGGGGGAGCATGCATATGCGTGGCGGGGAGGGGGAGAGAGAGAGAGAGGGAGAAAGAGAATCCTAAGTAGGTTCTGTGCTGTCCGCATAGAACTCATCTCAGGGCCCCATCTCACTAACAGAGCTGAAACCAAGAGTTGGACACTTAACTGACTGAGCCACCCAGATGCCCCTGATAACCTTTATTAAAATGGAAATAAATAACATTAGAAACCTTTCAACAGGGGCACCCGGGTGGCTCAGTTGATTAAGCATCAACTTCAACTTGGGCCATGATCTGGTGGTTTGACAGCTCAGAGACTGCTTCAGATTCTGTGTCTCCCTCTTTCTCTGCTCTGCCCCACCCCCTCCACTGCCCACACACTCTGTCTCTCAAAAATAAAGAAGCACTAAAAAACAAAACAAAACAAAACAAAAAACACCTTTCAACAGTTTCCCCTAGATTTTATTTTATTTTCCTTTTGTTCCCCATAGATTTTCAACAAAATGTAAATTTCTTCCTGTCAACTGTGAGGCCCTGTGTGATCTGCCCCTGGACTATTTCCTGTTGCATTCTTCTCATACCCTTCCCCTTTTGCATTTATTCCAGCTTTTTATGAACGTTCTATTATCCTCAGCTCGTTGTCATTTCAAGGCTTTTGTGCTTCCTAATCTCTATGCCAAGAATGTTTTTGGTTCTCAGCTCAAATGCTAGAACCAGAGGAATCCTTTTTGGCCACTTTCTCTTAAGTTGCCTCCTTTGGTCCCAAATTGTTCCCCATCAGATTACCCTATTTTAATTTATTTGAAACCAGTTGCCATTATCTGCAATTATTATATATGTATACATGTAAATGCTTATTTGTTGTTTTCTTCTAGAGTGTAAGTTTCATCTGTCTTGATCATGGATCTGTTTGAGTCCTTAAGTAATATGTAGTATAAGATAAAATGCCAAAATATATTTGCTTAATGTATGAGTGAATGAACCAAAATTATTTTCTTCGTGAAGTCTTTTCGGAGAACTGCCACTGAAGGTAATTCTTTCCTCCGTGGAGTCCCTGTTGTATTTCATTTGCACTTCTTACTATATTTGTCACATTATCCCCTGCATTTGGTTATTTATGTGTATTATCATGTATCCTTTACTAGACTGTAGAGTGCTGGAAGGCAGAATTGGAGGGCAATGGTTGAATACATATTAGTTGAACTGATGAATTAGTTACAAACAATAAAGTCATCCTTATTTAAAACACTGATAAGAAGAGGCAGTCCTGGCCTTACCACTGCTTCTCAGCACACTTTGACAGTTGTGGCATTTGGACTGTAACTATGTTTGTTGGAAGGGATATACATTCTCTTGGGATGCTCTCCACATGCCATGCCCCTTCTCAGCCCTGTTAGGTTTGTACAATCAATTCATTCTTTATTCATTTATACACAGCATTGGAAGCAAATTCCCAGCTCCTAGCTTGACTTCTTTTTATTCTTTGAATGTTCATAGCTGTTCTGATTTTGCAGCCAGAGGGTTATAATTTCCATGCTTGACAACATTCATGATTTAAAAAACCTTTCCATTGCATTCCTCTTCTTCCTTCTGCTTTTTCAAAAATTAATTTTTGAGTCAATAGAGAACAGAATTTGTTAGGTACCTTTTAAAAAATCCTTATATGAGATCTGTGAAGTAGCTGTTATTTCTGCCATTCTATAGACGAAGATCAGAGAGGTTATTACACAGCTTGTCTAAGACCTCCACAGGTGGTGGAGGTAGGATTCAAACTCAGGTTTCCTGCTTCTACAGCCACAACTCCAGACTAACTCAGCAGTGTTCCTTGGCACTGTATCAATAGACAAAACATCAGAGACATTACTGAAGGCCATGGTTGGAGATTTAGTAGCACAAATTACATCCATTCCTGACAGGCTACATACAGCTATATTGGAAGAAAAATGTGGACGTGTAAACATAGCGTGACCAGAACCTGTTTTTTGTACTGTCTATGATTGTAAACACTTGAGAATGTTGTCCTTTCCCATGTTTCCTTCTTGCTGCATGAACGCATTTTCACTGTTTTAACCATAGCTGTAATGTGAGTGCACTGTACAGAAGAGGAGAATTGTGCAGGGATCAATTTTCTGGATGTTGCAGTTTGCTTCCCTTCCTGCCTTTCCTGGGATGTTTCCTGGAATGTTAAGACCAGTTATTAAAATGAATTGGTTATTCTATTAGACTGTATTCTGACCTAAAAATGAAGGGTGATTAGGAGAGAAAGTTCTTTTGATTATGTTGTGTGTGTGTGTGTGTGTGTGTGTGTGTGTGTGTGTGTATATATATATATATTTAGGAAGATTTAATAGAAACAGTATACTTCAAAAGAAATGATTTGAGCAGCCATCCTTCATGGTCATGATAGCACCATTTTTCTGGTGAAGAGCAAAATTGGAAAACAATGCTTTTATTTCAAATGCTTAAGTATTACTTTTACTGAAATTTAAATCCACTAAATTGTGACCTTTAAAAAGCATGAAATATGATTTATTCATCTTTATATATTTATCCTTTATTTTATGTAAAATTTTTAAAAAGTTTATTTATTTATTTTGAGAGAGAGAGAGAATGTGCATGAGCATGAGTGGGGAGAGGCAGAGAGAGAATCCTAACCAGGCTCCATGCTGAGCCCGACATGGGGCTCGATCTCACAACTGTGAGATCATGACTTGAGCTGAAATCAAGAGTTGGACGCCTGACTGAGCCACCCAGGCACCCCGTCATTTATTTTAATACATGGCAATATAGTAGGAATTCAGTGCATGTTTTTCAATGTTTTCAGTGAAATAACATTGTTTTAGTACCCTTGATGGGGACTTGTATATAACCCATCAGTATCATCCCATGATTTTGTTAATATGAAAAATTTTCTGTTGTATTTCATGGGGTTATGAACATGGACGCTTCTTAAACATTACAACTAATAAAACACAGAAGGGTAAAGTGATACAGACCGTCTCCAGTTAAAGCGTTATTAACAATACCACTTGTCACTGTACCATGATAAGATGTAAGTAACAAATAATATAATTCTAGTTGATATTCAGAACAGATACTTCTTTTCTTTAGAGCTACTTTGGTGAACAGTCATATTTTGGGGTGTTGTCAATTGTCAATTTCCTCAGTTACAGGTGGGAACAGGAGGATATAGACTAAATGTGAGGAAATAGTTGTCCAGGTGGTTACCGACAGCAGGTATTTCTTATGTACAGCTAGAATACGAAGTCCGATAAATAGTCCAGGAAACAAGAAAGTCCAGACACTCATCAAATGTAAGAATTAAGTAGTTTAGTCCAGGAGCCAGATCATCAAGTTAGATGGAATATTCCAACAGCCAACTCAAGTCCAGAATCTGGAAGGTAATACACAGTGGAACTGAGCGTGAGGGAAGCCAAAGAGTAATTCCAGAGCAGGCAAACCCCTGTAGTTGTTAGTGGAGGACTTCGGCTTGTAGGGATACAGTGACAGTCCCCTAAAATGGAAGATGGAGCTCATGGCTTGGAGGCAGATTCATTTTCTGACAACAATTCACTTATTCATTGATTCATTAAATACTTATTGAGTGAGTATTCTATGCCTTATACAATATGTGGTGCTTAGGATGCAACAGCTAACAAGCCAGACAAGATCCTTTTCCTTAGAGAGCTTGGAGAGTGTCATGTTAAGAAAATAAGAATCATAGTACAATAATAATATAATATATCATGTAGTTTGTGGGAAATCCAGATTTTGTGAAAATACTACTAGTAGTTAATGCTTATTGAATAGTTACTGTGCACAAGGCATTATTCTTAGTGCTTTATGTGCATCAACAGATTTAATTCTCACAACTCTACAAAATAAGCATTAATGTTATTTATATTTGATGTATGAGGAAATGGAGCTTCTGGAAGGTAACGTTTTCCTGCTCAGGAGCTCACAGCTGGTCAGTGGTAGATTTAACATTTGAAATCTGTGATTCATTTCCAGAATCCAAGGTCCTAGTCATTACATTCTCCTGCCACCCTGTTGCCTGTTAATTTCTGGGGTCTTCAGTGGAAGGTGGGTGTGGGACTGGGACAAAGAGCCAGGAAACATTTCCCCAAGCAGGGACATTGCAGTATGACTTGGGGAAAGGGATGGAGGTATGGTTGGGGAGAAAGGTAGGTGGCACAGGGCACCAGGGAAGGGGAAGAGAGGTGTGTGCCAAGACTCAAAGGCAAAAAGGAGATAGTGAAATTGGGGAGCACTCAGTCAAGGTGGGGTGGTCAAGCTGTTTTTGTTGGCTGATATGTGAGCTTCAACATGAAGTTAGTAGGTTCATGGAGAGAGGCTTTTGACTGTAGACACATAAAAACTAAAGAACGTGATTAGGAGAATGGGGTGGGCAGGTAGTGTCTTAGGAGAGAAATGCTTGACTGTTAATGAGATTATAAACCCTATATAATTAATCTCAAAAAAAAGAATGCTCAATATAAATGTTTTAGCATAGGAGAAAGAGTAGCGATAAATATGAAGGCATGTGTTAAAATGGTATCCGCCTTTAAAATTGTGTTCAAAGGATAATTTCCCAGCTCGTTAAGCTATATAAACAGGCATTTCAGCTTTACCAGCTGTGGGGGACCAGAATTTCCATGTAGAATACTTTGTGTGATTTGCACCCTAGGGAAAAAAGAGGGGAGGGGTATCTTACAATGATTGCCTCTGTTTTTAGGGGAAAGCTTAAACTCTACCCAGAGTTTCAATTCTGTCTGGAAAGGCATAACTGTCACTATTATTATTTTTAAAAGGAGTTTCTTCCTGAGAAGTTTAGATGTCTCTACACTTAAAAAAAACTGCAATGGTTTATTTTAATGATGTTCTAGTTTTAGCAGGAGAAGATTTACAGATGTTATGTAGGACTTGCATTTACAGACGCCTGAGTGTACATGGCATCTTTTGAGTGCACATCATCTGGGTACTTGTAACTTGTGGCTAGGTGCTCAGGTTTTGCTTGGACATTGGTGTAATTATCATGAATGAAATTTGTGCTTGTGTTTTTTTATCCTATGACTTCAGTTGTCATAGTTATGGTTCCAAATAAACAAGAAAAGTAGGGAAACTAGAAGCTGCCGTGCTATCAGTCTATCAGTAACTAATCAGAGGAAAAGGAAATTTTAGCCCTCCAAGTGATGAATTCAAACAGAGGCACTAACAAGACAAGACAAATGGATTTCAGCAATACTGACCTTTAAGCATAAGACATGTCATTAAGTGAATCCATTTTAACACTGGTCTGGATAATAAAAGTGTCAACAATATTCTAGAGGAAAAATACACCAGGAGCTTGAATTGAAAGCTTTTAGTGTAGAAGAGATTTAGATGTTGGCTAAGACCACAAGATCCCAGATGTTCTAATACTGAGGATGTTTATGCAAAATGCTTTAGACTTTTGAAGTAATTTTTGTTCTTTCCTCTAATATTATTGTCTACCTCTGTCTTATCTTCCTCAAATGATAGAAATTTCTCCCTTGGTTAACTTATTTATCCCTTTTTTTTTTTTTTTTTTTTTTTTTTTTTTTTTGCACTCACAGCTATTATAGCCGAAAGGTTAAGAAACAGGGTTAGGGGATTGAGAAGAACAGAGGAGATCTGTCCTCTGGGGGAGGTTGTTTGGAAAAGGGCAGCATTGAGTGAGGAGTACCTAGGCCCCCAAACCCAGGGACACTGGTAAATTGATCATGCCTGGAGAGATTCCATTTTCTACAACAAAATGTGAGAGAGTTGATACCAGATGTGGTATCAGACACCTGAGAACTAGCACTGGGACAGCCAGAGATAGACTGACAACCACAGAGATGAATTTAGGCCTGCGGGAAAATTCCAAGGGTGAAGTGTGGGGTCAAGAGCTGGCAGGAATTACAGAGAAACAAAGGCAGATTCCAAAAATGAGGATTTAATTGCTGAGAGAGAGACAGAGGGAGAGAGAAGAAAAAACAAGTTAGTAATAGGGGCAAAACTGGACATACACAAAAAGCAAGAAGGATAATAGATACTGAAATATGATTTATTTAAAATAGGTGAGTGACAATAATAATAGCTGATATTTCCAAGCATTTGCTAAATACTGGCACTGTTCTAAGCATTTTACATCTTTTATTTCATTTTATTTGCTCAATAAACTCTTGGAGGCGGGTACTACCAGTTTACCTATTTTACAGGTGAGGAATCTGAGTCACTGAACCAGGAAAGTGAGGTATGGAGAGGTAAGAGAGCATGTCTAAGTTCACACATGTAGTAGATAGGGAGCCAGGATTGAGATCTCAGCAGTGAAACTCCAGAGCCTTCATTCTTCAACAATGATGCCATAGAGCAGTGGTTCTCAAAGGGTGGTCCAAGGAACAGCAGCACCAGCATCACCTGGGAATTTAGTAGAAATGCAAATTCACAGGTCCTACTACAGAAACTGCTGGTGGGACCCCGCAATCCATGTTTCAGCAGACCTCTAGGAAAATCTGATTCTGTCTGTAGTTTGAGAACCCCTTAGGTTGAGCATAGGCCCACAGTCTCCTATGGTTTCCAGCTCTTCCTGTCTGTATATGGCCCATCATAAAAAGCTTCTTTTCTCTCTGTGGTTTGGATTGTTTAATTGCTTCAGGGGTCCTATGCACCCATACCCTTATAACTTCTCTCAATTATTTGAATTAGCTTGAAACTTGTTTGTTCCTTGCAATTAAAAGGTATAATTAAAGCAGACACTTCACACACCTGGAACATGTTTGCTTTAATGAGACTTATTAAAGCTGGATTAGGTTCTCTTTCTGGAAACATAGAAGGTTAGGATATTCAGACCAATCCTGTCACTGGAACAGCTTTAAAAAAAAAAAAGCCTAGATAAACACATATATAACCTTAAAAGCATCCAAAAGTTAAAAAAATA
This sequence comes from Felis catus, assembly GCF_018350175.1. Taxonomy (NCBI): domain Eukaryota; kingdom Metazoa; phylum Chordata; class Mammalia; order Carnivora; family Felidae; genus Felis; species Felis catus. The sequence continues at coordinate 22,643,590 of NC_058384.1, read as the reverse complement.
ATAATAAGGAATCCCCTGGCCAAAATCTCAGAGGAAAATGAGAATACAGAAAGGTCACGGGAGCACTGAAGGCATTCTGCTAGAAGACATTGGCCAGGTATTATTCTGTGTTGCAGAATCTGGTCTCCTTGAGCTCAGGGTCCACCCACAGATGGGAGTCTAAGAGGAGACATTCTCTTTGCATAAAGCTGAGACCCCCAAGGACTGTACCCTCAGGATAAGGATGAACACTCCCTACCCTCCCGTCCCAGGGGCACTGCAAGACGAGTCACTTTAGTGCTGAGTAGGAGAGGGCACAAAACCCAAACCAAAATGAAATAAACAAATCATTGAGAAGTTATAGCCAAACACTGATGTTCTCAAGGAAGTGCTGCTTAAATACACCTCAGCTAGGCAGTTCAAGTGTGAGTTTGCTTTAAGGTGGTCATGAACTGGTAGTGCCCCTGTGTGTTCTTAGTAAAAGTAAATGCAAATCCTAGGCCTCCAGGAATGCTCACAAATAGGTCCACAAGTAAAATGGGTTAATCATAGCCAAATTTACCAGGCATGTAAGGAAGCCAGGCACCAAGGACGAGAACCAGCAGAAACAACCAACTGCCAAAACAGACCCATAAAAAATGTAAGGTTTTAGAATTGTCAGATTATAAAGCACAATCCTCTATTTCAAGAAATAAGATGAGCTTGAAAATATTTTTTAAGGGAATAGAAAAATCTAGCAGTTTAGAGGAAAAAAAATTTTAAAGAAAGGAAAAAAATTAAACCAAGGGACTGATAATAAAACATTAATGTACACTATTTTCTACTCTGAATAACCTTACATATTTTTATTAAGAGTAGGTTTTGTGAGATATTTTATGTAATTAACTTACAATTTAAATTTATTTGAAAATGAATACATTGCATGCTTAGGCTAATATTTAAATTCTAAATTATCAGTATATAAAGATATTATAAGGTGCATTAAACTTACATTAAACCTGTCTTTTTTTTTCCACATGCAACTGAGATAGATATTGAATAGATATATGAGCAAGCTCTCCAGAAGGTTAAGCAATGGCCTAATTATTGGTTTTGATTATCTGAATATATCACAAACACTTGTGGATTTTGAGACTATTTCGGTTAAATGGTGTCAGTTCTCCATTTTATTATCAAATTTAATTAAAATGTTTTAAGGAGTATAAATAACTTTGGAAGAAATGCAGAGATATTACCACAAGGTCAATTTTACAAACGTGCAAGTGGAAAGTTTCTGGGCTCCACTACTAGTGTGCAGCTCAGTCAGCAGTAACACAATCTGTGTTCCCCAGAGAATAATTTCAATTTTCAGGACTGGTAAAACTTACAGCTTGAAGCTTACTGTGTGGAAAGGATCACTGTTTTCTAACTGTGAATAAATGTATCTGCAAATGTTGGATATGTAATATCTAATTCATCCCTAGAGATGCTAATTATTCTTTAAGAATGTGGTAATGAGATGAAACATACTGTTGCCAGCAGGCAGAAGAGATCATATTTCATATCGTTCATTTAAATCAGGGCATTCATTTTCATTACAAGATAGAGTCAGCGATAGAAACAGAGGCAAACTATGGGGAAAGTAAAGTTTTAGCAAGTACGGACAATAAGACACACAATAGTTGGCTCTTGAAGTGCTGATCTCATTTACTTGCAGCCAGACTTGTTGAAAGATGGCTATCAGAAGAAAAACAAAAATCCCCTCTGTGGTGCGATATTAATGTTAATAGCTGTTAGCAAGGAAAAACCCAAAGTTGAAGTTAAATGCCATAAAAGTTAATTCTTTTGCATGCAGAATAAACCCAGGGTGAGGGGGTGCGATATGACTTCGACTTTTGTGTTACTATTCTTCAACATTCATTTATTGAACACCCATCATGTCAAAATATAAAGGAAGAAGCAGACCTTTTCCAGAAAGTTTGCAATATGTGTAACCAAGAGCCGGGGATGAATCCCAGGCAAAAGGACATTGGCATCTTACCTTTAATGGATGTTTTCATGTCTTGATTTGCATTCCATCTTTCTTCTCCTCTACTTACTTCAGTCAAAGATTCAAAGGCAGGCTGGAAAAAGTTAAGGACTTTTAGAGAAGATGGCTGATTTGTTCCATAGGAAAGCACACATAGAAATGAGTAGTTGAGAGGGGCTTAGCCTGTCATCACAACCTCTGAGAAGTGGGAAAAGCAGGAAGGTGCACAGGTAAACCCTGAGGTTTGGTGCTCAAGAGTCTGGTGGAGTCTGGGAGTGTGTATTTTTATGTTGCATCTGCCACTTGAATGAATGAGTAAACAAACTTAAGGATTTTGGTTTAAGCTGGTGTATACAAATTTTAGTATATCTAAGGCTTTTAAGAAATTAGCATGTTAGTCAATACTCTCAAAGTGAAAATACCCAGTATGATTTGATGGGAGAAGCATAGGCTCTGGAATAAGAAAGACATGAAGAAATGAATCAACCTTTTTTTCTCATAGAAAAGATGAAAGGAGGGGCACCTGGCTAGCTCAGTGGGTGAAGCATGTGACTCTTGATCTCGGGGTTGTGAATTTAAGCCCCATGTTGGGCAGGGAGCCTACCTGAAAAAAGAAAAAAAAAAGATGAAAGGAGATATAATCTGGTACATAGCAGATTATAATCCTAAAAGGAATAGGAGCAGATTTGTTTCTATATTACCTGAGAATTGTATGAATTAATATAATTTAAATGCTTGAATTTATTGATTTTACTAATGATTGATTAATGCTTGATATTAAATGCCTGAGAGAAATTTTACATAATACCTCCTTTGATATCACTATGGTAAGAACACCCTTGCCAGATACTTTGGGAATGAGAATTTTTGCATTGAACTATAAGAATTTATAGTATGTGCTTAGGTGAAAGAATAGTCTAACTGATTGGAAATATTTAACTTATCATATAAAAAGAAAAGTAGCAGGGTAGAGAAGAGGCTTGATTGTTAAGGAATGTGTATGAGCAGCCATATTAGTTAACTTTTGCTGTATAACAAATTATCCCAAAACTTAGTGGTATAAAATAACCATTTACTAAAGTTCACTGTTCTCTGGGTCAGCAATTTTAGTTGAGCTGGGTTGGTAGTTCTATTGGTCTTGGCTGGCCTCGCAGGTGCTTCTGTGGGCCTGGCTGTTCTCAGATGACCTCAGCTGGGATGGCTTGCAGTGCTAATTGTGGTATCCCATCATCCAGCATCTAGCTTAGGCTTCATCCAAGAGATATGAGGGCTTCCAAGAGAGTGAAGAGAAGTGTGCAAATCCCCTTGGAAATGGTACACTTTTGCTTCTCGCATATACTGTTGGCCAAAGCAACTAGTAGCACCAGTTCAGATTCAACATGGGGGAGATAGATTCTGCTCCTTAGTGGGAGCCAAAATCATGTTGCAATTTTGCTCTTTTTGCAAACTGCTATAGCAGGGAAGTGAGTTCTAGTGGACTTTATGATGAGACAAAAGAATTTGAGAAAGAATAAGAGACTGATTCCCAAACCCAGCAATTTTCTGAACAGAGGTGGTTAGAAAGGCCTGAAAGGGTGATAGGGAGCTTGAGAGGAGCTGCATTTGCAAAGACTACTGAAGAGAGGAGCGAGCAGGGATTTCAATTTTTTTCAGAGAGATTATATGTTAGAGTTATTCCACAGAAAGAAGAAATTTAATTTTAAAGAAAAGGCCAAATTATTTAGCTTTAAACTATAAATTAGAGAAAAATAAATTATTTAGCTTTAAAGTTTAGGTTAGATAAAAATTAGTCAAGTGGACTGTATAAATCTTGAAAAGAAAAGAGAGAGAGAGAGAAAGAAGAACCACGTAAAGAAAAATGAATTCACGTTCTGTCCAAAAACGCAACTATGACATACAGGTATCTCTCCTTTTTTATTTCCTGTAGAAATGTAACGCTTTGTTTTTGAAGGCATTAAGCCTATTTTAGCTTACCTAAATACAAGCAGGACTTTCCGAGAAGTCTGATCTTCTTGCACTTGTAAATAGGATGGTATGTGGGGAGTAGAAGTAGTGTCTTTCAGCCCTCCAGACCACCTCCAGTTCTGCAGCGTGGGAATATGCTTTAGCCTTTTACAGAATTTATACTCTTTCTGTGCCCATAACTAATATTCAGTTGCTTCCACTATAGAGCAGTCACTGAGCACCAACTCTCATTCTGTTCCAGCTGATGGACCAGGAAATGAACATAAAAGGGACATTTAAGTGCATGACCTGATGAAGGCAATATTTGTGGTCACCAGACTGTTGGTTAAAGGCAATAGGGTCATGCCACACCCAGCTCATCTTAGGCCCTCTGGTTGCCTCTTGCCCCTTTTCTTGGTGCATGTAGCAGTTTCGTGTCATTACAGATGAGAGCTAGATCCTGGGCTGTTCCTAGCAAATGGGGCTAAATAGAAATCTAAGGGACAGGGAGGACAAGGGCCATATTATATAGCATTTTTATACAAATTTCACTGTGGATATTAGATTTAGTAATGTGTTATTGGTGCACTAATTAAATCTCTTTAAATTTTAGAGATTGATTTTATGTGTGCACAAAAGGAGGAAGCCCTTGGAACAGCAACATTCCAGAAAGGGGTCACTACCCCTTTGCACGATGGCCAATAATAGTCTAATGCTGTTAAGGTCCTTTATAAAGGACAGGAGGGGTCAGCAGTGTTTGGCAGGTAAACCACAGGTGCTTCTTCACCCTGACCAGACAAGGTAAATGTCCAGACTGAGGCTTGCTGTGGGGTGCCAGAAGCAGCGAATTACAGATTTTTTCCTGAAGGAGACTTCATAAACTACTCTTAGCTAATCCATATCCTTTTGGACAATGCTGATGAAGCTTATGACTGCAGTTCTGAGTTGAATTCCAAGCTCCTAGTACTTTCTAAGAAGTAAGATCAGACTGGACCCATGCCTCCAACAGCCTGTGTAGACTTTCCTCGGTGTCAATCCATCCAAACATTGGCCTTTCCTGAAGATGGGTGCTTTGTGCTGCCTGTGCCTGAAGGCACATAAATGGATGATATTGTGACTTAGCCTTTATGGTGCTCTTGCTGACATGAAGTGAAAAAGTAATATAAGCACAGTATAGAAAGTTTGGAAGATAATGAAATCATGAAGTTTACAGACTGCTTATACTCTGGCATAGCCATTATCTTTTGTGGTGTATTTAGGTAGAGCATTTCTGCATCCGATTTTTTTATTAATATAATTGTGACTAGAACATAGGTATCAGGTGTCATAAACATCTCCATGCTTTCAGATAGGTATCACATGGTCTTCAGAGCTAGTTTCATTGAATGAACGTAAAAAGATGTAATCAGTATTTTATGATGGGTCTGTATGTCACTTCCATTTTGTTTTTCTTGTTTATAAAGAAGGGTATAGACACATCTTTGTGCTTACAGACTTCTTTCTGAGTTTTTGATTATTGGTCTGGCAAAGATTACCAAAGTAGGGCCTCTGTGACAAAGAGAACACACTTCTTTATGACTCAACATATATTGGCACATGGCTTTTCCAATTAACAGGTCTTTATAAATTCTATACTTCATATTTATTTTCTATTCAGGCATCCTGTCTGGTAAGGAATACAGCATACTAAAAGCAATTATGCCTGTTGGTGACTCTCCCCAGCTCGTCTTCATTTACCCTGACTTCTTTGCTTCGTACTCAGTTTCTACTTTGGTTTGACTTAAAAAACAACACCATAACACAACGCAAAACAAAACTTTCTTCTTGCCTTCTAGAAATGTGGTTTTTGCTTAATTTCTCAGACCTGGTTGCTTGTCTAGTGTGGCATCTCTTGGGATCTAAGGATCCCCTAGCCCCACCCTAGCCCCTTTTCTCAGAGACCCCATCCGTATTCTGTTCATCATCATTGGGTGTGAGGTTGAGGAGGGGTTTGGATGGTATCCAGGAATGCACATGTGTAATGGCCTCTCTGAATCACGCAGAGACTTGGAAACTACTATCCCTCTTAACATTGTCATGATTTTATAGGTGATGTTGCATTTTTATTTGTCACATTGATTTTCACTTTTTTTTTACTTATTTGACTATTAAGCAAACATTTATTAATATTTCATATGGTATATAAATTTTTCAGATAATTTACCATTATTAAAGATAAGTAGTGTTAAATAACAAAATTTAGCCAACTAAATTTGAAGATCTAATTGCTTTATTAAAGGGTTTGTGAATAAGGAAACATCCCATCTAGCCAGTAGAGAGACACACGAGCCGCCGAGGAGTTCTATGGAATGGAAAGTTTTTGTAGATGGAGGGAGGGGGCAAGAAAGTTACTAGCAAAACAAAAAGATTTTTCCAGACAAGGCTGTTTGCTAGAGGAAAAAGCAACTGTCTTTATCATACAGAGGGGGAATGGAGAAAAGCCGGGTAATGGATTCATTGATGCTGATGGAAAAAAAAAAATCCTGATTAACTGGTTAAGGCCAAATTTCTGGGCGAGGTTGAAACTGCAATTAGATTGGGTATTAAGCCCCAGCTTAGGAACTCATTCTGAAGGACACCATTTTGAGCCCGTGGTTTTATTTTTTTTAACAATACTTTTAACTGACTAGTTAGAATTAGTCCCTGAGACTTATTATAATTTGGGGTACATACATTCAAATCAGTTCAATTCAACTCCTTCATTTTAACAGCCCTTCATTTAGAGCTGTCCTGTTATGTTCTAAGAAATGTGCTGGAAACTGTTGATAAAGAGAGAGATAATACCTCATCTTGGTATTAGCCCATGATCTAGCTGGCAGACTGAATAAAGCTGTAATATGATGCATTAAGGGCCTCAGTGAGAATTACATTTCTTTTTCTTAGTGCTTTTTTTTCCCCTCTTATGCTGTGTATTCCCATAGAGATTCAGTTGTTAGAGTAATTGATTTTCTCATGAGGAGAATAGAAGTCACTAAGAAAGAAATAATACCTGAGAAGTGGAAGGACTAAAAGTGACTGGTGTATATCTGGTGTGAGGAATAGTAAATACTCTGTGGAGTAGCTAAATAATAAGATAAGTGAAGTAGCTGGAATGAGATTGCAGCAGTGTGCAAGGGATACATCACTAAGGACCTTGTATGATAGGTTGAAGCTTTTCAATTGAGTTGTGTGGGTGATGAGGTATTAAGCTGGAAATCGAATTGATCAGATTTGTTCTTTAAAAGATAACTCTCCAATTGTAGGAAAGCCAATGAGGCAGGACACAGAGTGAAGAGGTGACCACTGAGATATTTAGGTCATGGTGGAAATGAGAGAAGAGAACAGAGCCACAAGATACTTCATTATCAATATCGATAGGAACTGTCGATTGGGCATCGACAATAAGGGTGGTATCAACATGACTCCAAGATTCTTGGTTGGGGCCACTGAGTACCTAGACCATGATATGTTAATCAATAATGGGAATTTAAGAGAGGAAATATATTTTGGAGGTAGAGAGTAGAAAACAAGTTTTGTTTTGGACATTGTTTTGGTTACTACTGATTGCCTAGTCAACATTTATTTCCTACCTTCTTTCTTAAGAGAAGATGGCCCTTATTTGTGTTTTAAGGATATATCATGGTTTGTCTAACTCAGCAGTTCTCAAACAGGGGCGATTTTGCCCCCCACGGGGGACATTTGGCAATGTCTGGAGACGACATTTTTGGTTGTCACAAGTGGGGAATGCTGCTGACATGTAGTAGGTGGAGGCCAAGAATACTGCTAAACTTTTTGTAGTGCAAAAAGCAGCCCTTACTATACAGAATTATCTGACCCTGAATCTGAATAGTTCCAAGGCTTAGAAAACCTTGTTAAGTTAAATATGGTAATCTCATTCCATTTGCTAGTGTTTGGTTTAGGAGTAAGCATGGACCTCATTCAATGGGACTTCTAAATAAAATTTTCCTGTTAAGGAAGTGAAACATTTCTTTTTACGGATGATCTTATGTTTGAATATGAATTGCTGCATCTACCAGCTGCCAGCCTGAGGATGAAGCCCGCACGCAGAAGAGGGCAGAGCCAAGAAAAATGCAGAAAAGAAGATCCAGAGTCTTGATGCACATCTAACAGTTGTCTGTAGCCTGCTGTCTCTCTCGTTACATGGGGCTGTGAATTTACTTATGATTTCAGATAGGATAAGTAGAAGTTTCCCGTTACTTGCAATGAAAGACGTTGCGATATGGCCATGTTGAATTGCTTATGAATGATTCCAAATGGTAGTGTTAAGTAAAGTGTTGAAAATGTGATACTGGAGCTTTGCAAAAAGGTTAGGTCTGTAGTTAGAGCTGTCGGAGAGTTCATATAGAGGGACAGGGCCTGTTGTGGAACTGATGATCTAAACCAAGTAGGGCTTAGAGAGCAAGAAGAAAGGCAATTAAAGTAGAATCTTAGAACACAGCTCTTCAGTTGTGAGTCTGAGAAGAGGAAGATTTAGTAAGTCTTGCTGAAAGGAGTCCGAAAAGCTAAGTGCTGAACCTAGTGAGAAATGATGTGTTTTTCTATGCTGTGGAATCATCACTGGGATGCAGATGCTCAACTAGAAACTACATTTATTTCCCAGACCTCCTCTAAATTAAAGAAGTCTAATGGAGGAGGATTTGTTTGTTATTTGAACTTTGGATGAGTTTTGAGCACAGATTGCTAGCAGAAGGGGAAAAAAAGGCTCTGGAGTGGAAGAGAAACATTGATAAAAGGAAGGTGTGATTGATAGATGGTTTTGGAAGCTATGTGGAGAGCTGCATTTGAATTCACGGAAGGATGGCATCAGTTTGGAAAAAGAAGCAACACTCATAGTTTGTCTGCTACAGTAGGGCAAATGGAAATAATACAAACGAAGAGGAGGGCAGTTGAAGGAGTTCTTGGCTAGAGTCTTCTATTTTTTTCTGACAACTGTCTGCTGAGAATGAGGAAGAAGCAGGGAGTGTAGTGCTTGATGTGAGTGATAAAGGTTTGGAATAACTACTTTTGGGCAATGAAAAGGGGAACAGAGGAGAAATGAATTAATGGATTGCTGAGCAGCTGGGGTTGAATCTCGTAAATTTGTGATGGATCCATTAGCATATTTATGTGATTCCCCAGGCAATGCTCAATGACTTTTGAGAAAAAATAGTTACGCTAATCCAAGCTTGGGGATTGGAAAGAGGAATGGAATAAAAAGTAAGCTGACAAAGGAATAATTGAAAATGCTGGAAGAAATGCTGCTGAAATTATTGAGCATCACATTGTCAGATAAATTCTGAAAGTTAGGGTATTGAGGAAAACATTAGGAATTATGAATGGTTAGAATGGATCATTAACCATCAGTCTTTCAGGGATGAGGATTATGGGGCGGTGTTGGGGCTTGAACACTTTTAAGTAAGCGTGGGATGGAAGCGTAATTGAAAGTGAACAGATCGCCTCTTGGACGTCCTCTGTTTCACAAATTAACAACGTTTTGAAACATTATTCCATTTCAGAATTCACTCAATTTGTAGGTGAAGAATCAAAGCCTCAGAGGTGCCAAGGGCTGATACCCAAGACAAGGTAGCTGTTAATGACTTAACTGAGATTATAACCTGGATCCCTCTTCTCAGCCTAATGCGCTCTTCTTCCTGGAGCAGCTCTGGAGTATACGAAAGAAAGACACACGGCACGACTTCATGAAAAATACAAGAAAGGGAACAAGTGAGCTTTCTTCAATTAAATATTACAGATTCCTCATTTTCCCTGGGGAATTATTTTAAAAACATTATTTTAATCTACCATATGATGTAGAAACTCTAGCTCCAGTAGGCTAGTCACATCTGTATGGGCTGGCTCTATATGGGCTGGGAGGGGCATGCTTGGCTGGGAATCTGGATGAAAGCCAGGTGAGGCATTTGTTTAGGAGTCAAATAACAGGGTGGCAAAAAGTCACTGGAGGGAAACAAAAGGGGATTTGATGTAACTAATTGATTGTGAATGTGGCCTGAAGCGTGCGAATTGGGTGGGGGGGACCTTCACAGTCCACTGGCTAAGTATGTGCTTTCTAATCAAGAGGTTAGTGTTCATGAGTCCTGTTTCTCTTTTGAAAGGGGCTTATTCATTGGGGGAGTTATTGGGAACATGTGTTTATTAGGCGGGTTGGTGAAAGCTTTAACATTGTTGAAAGAGGTCAGCTGTGTTACTCAACTGCTGCTGTATACTGTAGTAATTGACAGTGCTAATAGCAGTGGGCTGTATAGAGAAGTTGTTTTTCCCTTCGGGTTTATTGACTCTTCTATATGTTGAAATGTAATGCTGTGAAGTCTGTGTTTGTTTTTCTATTTGACCCAAATCATGGCTCAAAGCATACGGTTTACTAGGTGATAAGCCGTTGGTATTTCCTGTTTGTATTTATTAGTAGGTCTAGTTTATTGTTTTCATATTTAAATTCTTTGTAAGCTCACTCTAGTTTTCTTCTTAGAGTTGTTTATGAACCTTTAAATTGTCTCTTGTGTATTTGATAGTTGGAGAGCAGAGCTGTCTTTCTGCATTCTAATTAGATTGTTTTCAGGAGCCATTCGCTTTCTTCACTCAGGGAGGAATGTCAATTGCTGTCATTGAATTTTCCCTCACATGGGCAAGTGATGAACATGCCCTTCAGGTGGGGATTAACTTTCAGTATCTATAATTGTATAGTTTTTTTTTTTCTTTTTTTAGTCTTTACTCAGTAAAAATAGCCAGACTGTAATGTGGAGTAAATACAAGAAATAAACATCTCTCTCTCTCTCTCTCTCTCTCTCTCTCTCTCTCTCTCTCTCTCTCTCTCTCTCTCTTTTTTTAGCAATTACATTCTTGTGTCTTCCTTTTTCTGTAATTAAAAAAAAAAATCTCCGTAAGAATGCAGCTTGATGCATTAGAACTCTGCTGGAGGTAAATTGTTTTGGAAGCTTGGTAAAATAAATAGGGTCATTATGAGAGTGGAAAAATATATATAAGCTTTTAGCATCAACAGATGCTTTACTTATTGTAGAATAACATAGCGTGAGTACATAAAAATTGCATAATATAAATGGCACATATTCTGGTTGCCTGTTTAGGATGCTTGTTTTTCTTTTATCTCCTTCCTGGCAGAATACTCACTTTTTATAAGAATACAGATTTTCTTTCAATAATTGCTGCTTTTACCTGGTGAACTCCACTTTTTTTGTATTATTGTTTATTGTTAAAAATAGGGTGTGCATTGCCTTTGAAAGTATGTTTGCTCATAGCCAATTAAAAATCCATGTAAGAATGCAGTCATGCATCATGTCTTACTCTTTAGACTTACTCTTATACCACAATTTGCTTATCCATTATTCTGTTGATGGACATTTGAATTGCTTATTGTTTTTGGGTATTCTAACTATTTAAATTTTTTTTTAAGTTTATTTATTTATTTTGAGAGAGACAGAGACAGCACAATTGGAGGAGGGGTAGAGAGAGAGGGAGAGAGAGAATCCTAAGCAGGTTCTGTGTTGTCAGTACAGAGCCAGATGTGGGGCTTGAACTCATGAAACCATGAGTTCATGACCTGAGCTCAAACCAAGAGTCGGATGCTTAACTGACTGAGCCACCCAGGAGTTCCTGAATATTCTTTTGCAAGTCCTTTTGTGGACGCATATTTTCATTTCTTTTGAATAAATATCTGGAATTGCTTAGTCATAGAATCAATATATATTGCACAGGCTGCTTCTTTAAAACATAATTGGAAATATTAGTGGAAAACTTGGGAATGTTGTCTACTCACCTCTCTTCCTCACTGTTCTGGTGTACACAGGATGTGTTTTGGGATGACTGAGCCACTTTCTAGAATCTTCACTTTCTCTCCCCTCTGGCCGCATTTCTTGAAAAGAAAGTGGCATTAAGATTGTGCCTCCTACTTCATTTGATACATTTCTTGGTTAGTTTTAATGAATTCTTTTCTTTTTTTTCTTCATTTGTTAGGTTTTTAGGAAGGAAGATTCTGGGACCTGGCTTTAAATTACTAATTTTCCTTTAAAGCCAATTTATAGTAGAGAAAATACTGAAAATTACTCAACTAATTCAGAGTCTTTCTCCCTTTTGTGTTTTATATATATATATATATATATATATATATATATATATATATTTGTATGTATATATATATATTTGTATGTATATATATATATTTGTATGTATATATATGTATGTATATATTTGTAAATATGTATGTATATATATTTTTCATTTTTTATATTTTTAAATATATATGTATATATATACATATATGTATATACACATATATATATATTTCTCAAAGCAGATAAATGTTTTAAAACCAAATTTGGCTTTATTCTGCCATGTTGCCCCAGAAGTCCAATAGTTCTGTTTTGAAAGCCAAATATGGAGAATTTTTCTGCAGCATGACAAATACCATCATGTCTGTGGCTAATAGGAGACTCCCTGTCCTTAAAAATCAAATACTTCATTAACATGAACAAATCCTAGGAGAGTTCTGAAAAAGATTCATCTTCTTTAGTGGGATGTTTTAAAAACACATATATTCTTCTCACTTATGGTATTTTAACTAATTCTACTGTGAATATACTTGACTTTAAAACAGCATTGACTGGGGCACCTGGCTGGCTCAGTGGGTAGAGCATGGGACTCTTAATTCAGGATTGTGAGTTTAAGTGTCATGTGGGGTATAGAGATAAATAAAGTAAAGTAAAATAAAATAAAATTAAACAAAACACCATTGCCTACTGGATAGAAATCTGTTATATAAATTGGGTGACCTGGTGCCTAATCCTGTCTTCGCTTATCAGCTATTGTTGGCAAGTCATTACTTTTTCTGTAATTGAAATCCTCAATCAGTAAAATGCTGCATGTGCACGTCAGGGAAGCCCATGTAGATTAACACAAAGATGTCTGGAAGACATTTTGAGGTATTTTAGAAAAAGAATGCATTGTGATTTTATAACATCATGATGATGTTGTTATTTATCTGGCTCCAAAGAGGCCTCTTTTAGTTTCCAAATTGAAGGCCCAGAAATCATTTTCCCTAACATGAGGTTTTCCATGGAAATGCAGAAAATAGTATTTGGAACTTGTGTTTATGCATATTCTTCTATGTTTTCTCTTCATGCCCATTATTTTGTATTTAGCCTTATTTTTTCCCCCATTAACAATTACTCCTTTCTCTTGTCACTTATTTCTTTGTAGAGGGCTATTTGGCCAGTAAGAAACAATCTTAAATTTTGTTTCAGTATGAAACGCACATGGGCAAAGGGAGGCTGGGCTTTGTATTAAAAATGGCGTCTTGGCTCCCTTTGCCTCATCTGGGGTTCTCTTGCATCTTGGCTTTCTTTGACTTCCTTGGAAATCTGTTCTATGGCTCAGTCTGGTTCCAGCAGTTGCAATGTATCATTGTGCAAACCTTTGCTAGCTGCAAATACCCTCTTAAAAATGTATTTAACCACAGATTTCAATCTGCAAATTATTAATGTTAAAACTATTTGAAGAAGGACACATTTCCAGATACCAAGCCAGCATGAGGCTTTTACATAAATCAAATATGGCAGAACCAAATTAATACTATTGAATTTTTCCCAACATCTAGGTTTGGGCCATAGCGATGGCCTAATTACCCATTTGTGGTTAGCATCATCATATCGTATACCATGTGTCACCCTAATGCTACATTTGCCAGCATTGCATATGGAACCTTTCCCCCTTCAGGCTTGTTAAAAGTTAAATGGAATGAAGGGACGTGCTTTTTTGACTTGCCTCTGGCAACATGAGATGATTTTTTGTTTTTCAATGTTTTGTTTTTCTCTTCCTCAGTTTCAGTATAATGTCACCAGCTAAAATATGTCCCTTTAAATTTGAACCTATGAGGTATATGTGTGCATGTGTGTGGTAGAGTAGGAGAGAGAAAAGGTCATGGAGCACCATGTTAAATGTAAGTTTTATTGATGAAAAAATTGGCCTAAAAGACAGATGGAAAAGATGTACCTTCTGGAGTACTCCCTTTATCCCATATGAGAAGAATTAGGTTAAGATTGGGCTTGGATGGTAGTACAGAATGCCCTTCTGAGAAGTTGCTTTTTAAACTCTAGCTTGGCTCCGTCTCTTACTGTGGGCTGGGAGACTGGGGATCAGTAGGTGCGTGCCACACTGACTTAGAGTCCGGAGAGATTGGCAGGAGCTCACCCAGCGCCCAGGGTTGCCCACTTGACCAAAGCACATGGTATGCTAACATTGCAAAATCAACTGTCGTGATTTTGAGAGCTCACAGGGAAGTATGTTGGGGAGAGAGTCACCATTGTGGGAACAAAGAGTACAGAAAATCATAAGAATCCTCAGCATGGCCGTTGTCATTTTTCAGTTCTCCTTGGCAAGTCCTTATTCTCTCTTTGACCAAAATCCTCCATTAGCAAAATGCTAGAATATATTTTACCTGTGTTTCTTGGGGTAGAAGGAGCAAATGTTGGGAAAGAGAGAAGGAGGGAAACCAACCTTCATTGTGCTTACATGCATTTTCTCTTTTAATCCTGTGAGGTAGTCTTTGTTTGTTTATACCATATATCATATTACAGATAATAAGGTTAAGCTCTGAGAGGTCTAGTAACTTACTGAAGGCCAAATAGCAGCAAAGTGGAAGCTGGAGTTCTGGCCCAAGCGTTTGGATTTAGAGTATATGTTTGGATTAGTATATACTAAACCTTTCTCTCCCACTCACCCTCAAATACTGATATCCAGAGTAGAAGTCTGTCTATATTAAAAATCACCTAAGCTTGTTCTCTTCTGTAAGCCATTACTCAGTGAATTAAATTTAATTGATTTTAGCCTATTGGTTTCATGAGTTTGAAATGTATGATATTGCCTTCTATTTTGATTTTTGTTTTTAAAAGAGTTCAAGGATTATTGCAAAGTTTTGACATTTCTCTAATGCCAACACAGCGGACCTAAAGAGGACATAGTTTCGTCTATGCATTTATTTGAGTGACATTATAAAATACTCAATTCAGCATATCTGTACACACATATGTGAGACATTGTGCCCAGCCTTCCCTCCTCCTCACTTCTCAACCCCCCCCCCCCCGAGAGAGAGAGAGAGAGAGAGAGAGAGAGAGGTAGTGAAAATTAATATTACATTAGAATACATGATGGTTTTCTTTTATTTTTGTGGAATATGTAAAACATGTGGAACCTGAAATAGAATTTACTATTGACAGATAAACACACAGACCAGCTTTTAAGTAATAGATGCTTTAATCTATATTAGAGGTTTGGTTGGAGTTTTGCCATATTGTTTAAATTAACCCCATAGTTTAGAGTGGGCTTTTGTAGGGAGCCATTGTAATTTTCATCCCTTAGACACTGGTATTTTCATGAGCTGAAGTTAAATGTCTCAAGGGATAGTGAAATATCATTAAAACATTTCCTGAGCTTGCTTGGGCTGTAGACTGGTATGCCCAAGTCTGCTCTTAGAAGAACAGAGCTTTTGTTTTGTTTTGTGAGGAAATGATCTTGCCCCCAAATGCAATTTTTCTTTTTAATGGAGATTTAAAAAAATATTTTTCAGAAAAAAAATCGTTCAAGTTAATTCACTAAAAATGTTTCATACTTAGCTTGAAGAAATCATGGGGATTTTATTATTTTTATTTGCCTTTTAATACCTATGTAATAGGCAACAAATTCAAAATATTTGGTTAACCCAAGATTTTCTGAAAAATTATGAAATAAAGCTTCTTAGACATTTTGAGACAGAGAAATAAAAACATTTAACACTTGTTTTCATTAGAAATTCAAAGAATTCTAAATTATTTTTATAAAATTAAAATTCACCTGTAGTATTTGTTACGACTCTTCCACCACTGATATCTATAAAGCAATAAAAGGCAGTAAAGAGCAGGGTACCTTATTAATGTAACTTGACAGACGTATTTTATGTTCTAGCTTTGGCAGCTGGGTGAATGGGAGGAAGGAACAAGGGTGTGTGAGAACACAGTGAGCTGTTGGGGTCTTAGTAATTTGGTAGTTTTTGTAATCACACAAGCTAGTAATCACAGAGACACTGGCAAAAACTCCAGGGAGGTTTAGCATGACATGGTATTCGGACCTCAGTATGCTTAGGTAACATTTTGAAATCATCATAATCTCACCATGATATAATAAAGAATGATTGATTACACTAATTATAAAGCATGTCATACACATTGATTACTTTGTGATGTTGTAAAATAATATTGTAATTCTTAGACAATAGGAATATCGTCATAGCATTTAACTGAGTTATGCCACCAGTTGTAGCAATTGGATGACATATGACATAGATATTTTCTCTACCACGTTTCTAAGTGGTTATTTCTGTGACTGTGGCCCTGTGATTACACTAGAGGTACCTTGTGATGACCTTTTAATAATTTCAGTGACTCTGCCCTGGTTGTTGGCAGAGGCAATTTTATATGGTACCTCTTAGCTTCTGTGGGCTCAGGCAAGACACCTCTGGTCCAGAGTTAGAGACAATCTCTGGCTTCTTACCAGTGTAGTCATTAACTCTATGCTTTTCTTTCTTTCTTTCTTTCTTTCTTTCTTTCTTTCTTTCTTTCTTTCTTTCTTCTTTTTTCTTTTTCCTTCTTTTTTCTGTCTTTCTCTGGGCTTTACCTGCTAAGAACTATGGGATCTGCAACATTAAACAGTCTTTCTGTTTTACAGACCTTTGGTACTTGAGTATTTGTCAGATCCTTCCTTCTTCAAAAATATCTGTTCTGGTTCCATTCCTCTGAGACACTCTTCATTCCTTTTCGATTGGTCCCTGCAAACAGTTCCTCCTATCATTCATGAAATACACACACACACACCCACACCCTAAAAAGTCTCCTGATCAAAACAAAAACAGTAAGAACAAAAACTTGCTGTTCCAACCTAACAACTCTTTCAAACTGCTACTTTAATATCATGCATTCCTTCATTGTCAAATTTATTGAAAGCACATTTTAAACCTACTCGAAATTTCCACTTCCTAATCACCCCTTCCTGTATTCTTTGTAATAAAGCTACTATTCTCCAGTGGTCGCCAACAACATACTTGTTGCCAAAGCAAACAGTGATTTGGTCAGTCTCATTCTCCTTCCCTTTTTTGTAGACTGTGATGCTACTGACTCTTTCCAGAACACTGTCTTTATGCTTGATTTTCATACCACCGCTTTATCCTTCTTGTGGAGCTTTGTGATAAGACAAATTTGGTGGGAATCTCAGACTCTCAGTGTGATTCTTAATAACTGCATATGGGCACCTTATTTAACTGGTAGGCCTCCATATCCGGAGGCATAGAAGAGAAGAGAGGAAGGGCTGTTTGATGACTTGATGAAGGCCTAGAGGAGTGCTTTTTCAATAGGGCCCCATCAGCATTTAGGGTTGGACAATTTTTCCTAGCGAAGGACTCTTCCAGGCATTGCAGGATATTTGGCATTCCTGACCTCCAGGCACTAATTGCTGGTTGCACTCCCCACTGCTCTAACCGAAAAATGCCCCACACATTCCCAAATGCCCTCTGCTGAGGTGATACTCTGCTGGGTGAGGCGAAGTCATGGTTAACTTTTTTCTTCTGAAAGTCCTTGGCATCACATGGAAGCCCTTTCTTACTTACTTCTTTTGAGAGGCTAGGGTGGTGTGTAAGGTCCAGCATCATTTATTTCTATTACCTGTATCGTAAAATGTGCACCTCCCATATTATCCTATTCAGACTTTTCCAAACATACTTTTCCAGTTCCAAGTATCTATCTTTATGGATGTGGTAATGTCATGCTTGAGAAGTACCTGCTCATATTTGTTCATATTTTGGATTTCACTTAGACCTAAATGCCTTGACCCCCAGATATAGGAGCTGCTCCTGTGAGCTCCTTTACCACCTGCAGAGCATTTATCATAGTGGAATCCACAGCTCCTTTTCATATCTGTCTCTCTCGGCACACTGCAAGACAGAGACTCCATCTTGTTCATGCCTGTTGTAGTGTTTGGCACATGGTAGGCCTTCAATAAATATTTGCTATTATGTGAATACAACAAAAAGGAAGGAAAGTATGGTAAGAATCAGAAAAATGTTTAGGTAGAAAAGAAGTGGAAAGAGCTCATGTTAACTGGCCACACACATTGGGGTGATGTGCATTGTGTTAAGAAGTTCAAGTGTAGAGGGAGGTTTCACTGCTCTGTTATCTGGACAGAGCCAACAAGGAAAAAATGGGCGATGAAGTAGCACATGCTCCCATTTGCACTTAGAAGGGATGTCTTTGTGGTAAACTTAACTTTTTATGGAAGTAATTTTCAAAAACCCCAGAGCAGGATTGAAGAAAATGTAAAGTTGAAATCAGAAACATGGGGGATTGTGATTATTTAGAAAGATTTGCAAAGATCAGGCTTGGGGAAGGAGGGAGAGTTAAGATTTCTTGTAACAAAAGTAAATTAAAAAAAAAAAGCAGTGTGCTGTATATCTTTAATGCAGAGATTTAAATGGATTTTGAGAATTTCATTTTTCATAATCTCTCAACTCCTTATCTTTATCATTGAAGATATTTTTAAAATAAACCCTTATTTTAAAATTCAGCCTTTTCTGGTTGCCAGATTACATTCCCAAAATTATTCTATATTCTCTTATGAGCATGTCTTCAATTCTCTATCCATTTACTTTTTGTAGCTATTATTAGTTGGCACAGCTGGTTTGCATAGAAGCCTTTTTCCCCTCAGCCCATAGATAGATATTAAGTGCTACTCAGTGGACACAAACACATCTGGCCTTAAATCTTAACTTTATTGATGCTGTTGCAGGATTTTTTTTACCTCAATACCCGGATTTGTTGTCTCACTGCTTCGAAGAATGAAGAGGTGAACACAGAATGAGCAGCAGGCAAAAGTTTATTAGAGTGTAAGATCAGAGAAGTATGAAAGCTCTCTTTGCAGAGAAGGGGACATTGGAAAGTGAATGCCCACGGACTATAGTCAAGGATCCTTGTTTTATATGTGCTTTTCCCCACCTGGGGACCTCAGGTCCTATCCTTTCCCTCTCTATTTTATCTTATCTTTTCCTTTCATAATGCTGTGTAAGCTTTTATGTGGTTCAAGAGACAGGATACCAGTTTGCTTTCCTACTAATGTTCTAATTTTGTCAGTACAAACTGTGTTCTGTAGCTACTAAACCAAATCACTGGCCAAGGGTCTTTGCAGTTTTCTTATGCTGTAGTCAAGAAAGCTAGAAAAGAGACTTAGGACATTACAGTTAACTGTTTTTATACCTCTTGTTTGGAAACAAAAATTTAATTAATGCTTAAAACCAGATGAATTCACTTTTTTTCCAAATACTTTTTTTGCTGATTTTATT
This sequence comes from Felis catus, assembly GCF_018350175.1. NCBI lineage: Eukaryota > Metazoa > Chordata > Mammalia > Carnivora > Felidae > Felis > Felis catus. Next base: position 22,624,256 of record NC_058384.1, on the reverse strand, counting down.
CAGTAATTTTTGAGCCATTAGCTTCCTGAGAATATTTATGTCTTTGTATAAGAAAAAACCACAAAACTGGAGTACTCAGAAGGACTAAATTAGCCATGATTGGTTCATATATTCAGATTGAATGTTGTAATTTTTAATACATCATAAATGTAGAGACAATCCTAAATAGTTCAAGCAAACCCATGTAAATCCTGAGCTTGGAATAGGTGATTTAGTCTCTTTTGCTCTGGGATATGCTTCACCCAAGGATAAGCCCAGATGAGAGTGAAGAGTGCTGATGGGTAGATGGATTGACTAATTGAATAAACATTTATAAAATGCATTGTATAAAATGGAATGTGTGTTGCAGGCAGTGAAGGTATAAAAATGAGTAAATAGATATGAAAAAATAGCAGTAACAACAATTCAAAACATATACGATAGAAGTTATTTTATTTTTTAATGTTTATTTATTTTTGAGAGGTTGTGAGGGAAGGGGAGGAGAGAGAGGGAGACAGAAGATCCAAAGTGGGCTCCATACTGATAGCAGAGAGCCCTATGCGGGGCTCAAACTCTTGAACTCTGAGATCATGACCTGAGCTGAAGTCAGATACTCAAGCTCAACCGGCTCAGCCATTCAGGGACCCCTAGAAGTTATTTTAGAAGGACAGTTCAGAAGATAGTGATAACATTGGTTGGCTCTCTTGGTTAAGGGCCATCACCATGCTAATAACGAGCAATTATTTGTGCTTGCATGGACCGTATAGTCTAAATCTTTAAGAATTGCTTAAACTAACATTTTAAGTGCTGATTGATGTCAAAAGAATAGTGATAGCAAATATTGAAATTAGTAATTTTTTAAACAGGGGAAAGGGTGGGGCACCTGGGTGGCTCAGTCAGTTAAGTGTCTGACTCGTGGTTTCAGCTCAGGTCATGATCTCACATTTTGTGAGTTTGAGTCCTGCATTGAGCTCTGCACTGACAGTGTGGAACCTGCTTAGGATTCTCTCTCTCTCCCTCCCTCTTTGCCCCCCACCCCCCACACACTCTCTCTCTCTCAAAAAATAAATAAATAAACTTAAAAAAATAAACAGGGGAAAGGAAAGCATTTAAAAAATCATCCAGGTTTTAGAGGGACATTTTTCAAATAATATGTATGTCCAGGAAGATTCTGGTGCACTCCACCTGAGGGTTAAGCATTACATTTTCTTTCTCTCCATCATTTGAGAATCACTGCATATAATGTGAGATATTTACTGATTGGAGTGTCTTGTGCAGATGGTCTATGTGCAGACCTAAAAGTTGGTTCAGAACCAGTACGTTAAGTTTTTGTTGAGAACTATCAAAAGGTTGAGCCACAAAAAAAAAAAAAAGTTGAGCCATTAACTGTGTTTAATTAGAAAAGTAAAACCTATGCATTCCAAATGCTATTAATGTCTGACACTAATGGCATTAATTTACCCCCACCAATGCCATTTCTTGATATCTGTGAGACTTCTTTATAATTCAGCAGCTCTGGGAAGTGTTATTATTTGCTTCGATGATCCAGTGTTTTGTCTTTATTTGATACATATTCTTGTCATTTTTGTTTTCTCCCTCTAAAAGGAGGGTGCTGTAGCATGGACACTCTAACAAGTTTGTAATGCAGCCATATTCCCAGACCCAGATGATGTATTTAGTCATGCCTTATTGAATGTATGCAGGACACTGATTAAAAAAAAAAGTGTTGTAATAACATGGCCAAAATATGACTTTTGTAAGGAAAATGAAAGCAGTACCACTATATTTAGAATTCTTAGATTAGAACCTTAGCAGGAATTTTTAGATTAGAACCCTAACTTTTGGAAGATTTGTATTGGTCTGAAATTGTTTCCATTTCCCATTAGAATCCACTCTCTATTTCTGGGGAGCAGCTAGAAATCTTGGCTTTCTGTTGAAGGAATAATGTGTGTGTACGTTGCATTAGAAAGAAGTAAGCATACCTTAATAAGCGTGCTCCCTACTGAACTTTATACAAAATGGGCCCACGACCGAATGTCAAATAAATAGACTTTGAAAGGTAGGAGTGGTCATAATTGAGATTGTGAAGTTTCTTTCCCATAGTAATTGGCCACTATCTGACAGAAGCTATAGTGCCTTTGACTTACTTATAACTTTCTGTTGCCAATCCAAATATTTCAGTTTCCTGGCTGTCCAAGAAATGTGCATTTTTATCTTGTTACTTCATATAATCACAGAATCCTAAAAAAATAAATTAAAGAATCATTTTAGAATCTTTTCCCAAGAGAAACCTTTTTTTCCCCCAAGGAGCTGCACGTTGAGTTGGTTGTATAACAAATCATCAATTTCTGACTGTTGAAATGACCTTGTAGTAACATACTGCATTTGGTGCCCTCATGCCAAGGACGCAACTCAAGAAGTCATGATGAGCATTCGGGTGCCAAATTCTACTTTACAGTTCCTCATAGGAATGTCTTGAGTGTGGGGATCTCTCCTCATTGCCTAAAGTTCTCAGAAAAAGATGTGATCTCTGTTTATATTGATAGGTCGTAAAGAGGAACATGTCCAGCATATGAAAAATAAGAATTTTCTCACCTCTTCAATCCTAGAAAAAGAACTAAGAACTACTTAAAGAACTGAGGTTTTGGGGTTTCCCTTCTATTTTATTTATTTTGTTTATTTTTTGGTGGGGGAGAGAGAGTGAGAGTGTGAGCAGAGGAGGGGCAGAGGAAGAGGGAGAGAGGAGAGGGAGAATCTCAAGTGGGCTCCACACGCAGAGTGGAGCCTAACTCAGGAGATCTCAGGACCTTCAGATCAGGACCTGAGCTGAAATCGAGAGTCAAAAGACTGAGCCACCCAGGTGCCCTGGGGGGGGGGGTTCCCTTTTAAATTGCAACACTGATTTCTTCCTCTTATAGGTTTTAAAAGATACATTACTGGAGGGGTTGTGGGAGGGGGGATGGGCTAAATGGGTAAGGAGCATTAAGGAATCCACTCCTGAAATCATTGTTGCACTATATGCTAATTTGGATGTAAATTTAAAAACATATAATAAAAAAAAAGATACATTAAGTAACTTCAATGAAGGTGAAGGACTGTGTCTGTTTTGTTCCCTATTGTATCCCAAGGTCTAGCATATAATAAATGTTCACTAAATATTTGTTGACTGACTAAGTGAATAATAATGAATAATGTTAGTGATGCCTGCCATAGTTATGGTGCCTTATTTTTAACTATGTGTTAGAAATCATCCTCATCTGTATAGACTTTAACAGTTCTAAGCTTTGATTTTTTCTTCTGTAAGTATGACTAATTTATATTATATTTGTTATAATATTAGTTGTTTTAAAGATTAGTGATAAGCACCTATTACATAGTAGGTACTTGTTAAATTGTTGGAAATCTTATGAATAATTATAAATGGAATAATGACAACTTTAGTTATTTCATGTTTCTGTTGTTTTGCAAATGAATTAGATCTTGTAGTAAAAATTTCCATGTGTCAAAGTATTTGAATTAACCGTATCCAATTTTATGAAATGTTCTACTCTTTATGAATGGTTTATGTTAAAGAGAAAGTAAGCGTCACCTACTGAAAATACGTTAGGCCATGAGTGAGACATGAATATTTGATAACCTCTCTTTCTATTTTATTTTTGTGGAAAATACAGCAGATTTGTATGGCTGCTAGGAGAATAAACTACATTGCACAAAGCAAAAGATGAACTGGTTTGGAAACATTTAAAAATAAAACAAAACAATCACTGCAACAAAACAAATAGGCACAGAGGCATAGCACCTGGTGAATACTTGGGAGACAGGAGACGATATTTGTTTTCAGTTGAATTGAGTAGGACAACTCCTTACTGAATGGAAATCATGTACTGCTACTATGAAAGGCTTGCCTGTTTAGAGTTTGGTCAGTAATTCAGAATGATTCGTGTTAGTGATGAGCGCTGAAATAGAAAAAGCCAGTTGGCTAAGATATTATCACTTGCGTGCTAAGAAAAAAGAAATGTTCTGGAAAAATAACAGCCAAATGACTGGATACACTTTTCTTCCCATTTTTTTTTTTCTTGAATTTTCCAGAAACTCCAGGTTGTTCTGATAGTTCAGTGCTCTGAGTTTCTAGTTTGGTCATTTACTCTTTTATTCAACAAATATTGCTTCCATAACGTGCTAGGCCCTCACTTGGCATGGGGATGGTTGAAAAACAAAAACAGATGAAGTCCCTCTCCCTTTGGCTAACAGTCTTGTGGAGTGACCAAAATTGATTAAATAGTCAAACAGTTGAAAATGTATAATGTAACTTAGAGAGTATGATAGAGTTGAGGCATTCAGGCAAGACTTTCTCAAGGTAGTGAAGGCAGAATTCAATGCCAAGGAGGAATAGGACTTAACCAGAAAAGAGAGTAGAAGGGAGAACCCTCTAGAGTAAGGACAAAAGGAAAGGTCCTATTGAATAAAGGTGTGTAAGAGAAGCTGAAAGATACGGAAATAATTAGGAATTGCTGGGGAGTAGGTAGAAGCCGGATCATGCAGGGACATTGTATTTAGTCAGTGCTTTAAGAGCTTCAACTTTATCCTAAAAACAGTAGGAAATTGCTAGAAGGTTTAATTGGTAGATGATGTAATCAGATTTATGTTTTAGAAAAATAGCCTTGGCTCCCTGGGGGGGGGAGTGTAGTTGAGAAGAGCTCATAGTAATTGATGGAAGAACTGTTAGGAACTGTTGCCATAGTCTAGGTCCTCTAAGACATAAAAGATGGTAGAGGTAGCTGCTAGGACTAAGGTGGTTGATGAGATAAGGAAAAGTGGAAAGATTCAAGAGTTGTTTTGTGGGCAAAATGGATAGGGTTTGGCGATGGTTTAGGTGATGGAGGAATGAGGCTGGAGGGGCTAAAAAATAACTCCTAAATTTTTGTATTGTACAGCTGGATGAATGTAGGTACTTTATGAGATGAGGGACAGTGGAAGAGAACTAGATTGAGGGGCGAGGTAAATCATAAATATTTCTTTTACATATTGAACTGTGTGTAACATAGAGACATTTTAGTAAATGTGTAGACTAGAGATGTACATTTCTGGGTCACCATTGCATATGTTTGAACTGAACTCATTGGCATGGATGAGATCAGCTAGGGAAACTATAAATAAGGTGGCCTAGAGATGAGTCTTTAAGAACCGCAGAATCTTTACTGGCCAAGTAAGGAAGAATGAACATGTAATGGAGACACCCAGAAACAATGATAAAAGAGGAGGGAAAAAATCAGGACAATATTTTGTCAAGGTCACTAGGGACAGAGAGAGTGCTTCGAGATAGAGGGAGTCATGCCAAATGCTGTTGAGAGATCTTTCAAGATGTGGACTGAAAAGCGCTTATTTGATTGAGTGTGTGATGAAAGTCACTGGTGACTTGACCCAGAGCTCTTTTGGTGAAGTGTTGGGAGGAAGAAGCCAAATTTGGCTAAAATTTGAGGCTTCAAGGGGAGATGAGGGAATGGTGAGCATAGACAAATATTTTGACAAGTTTGTGTATAGAGGAGAAGAGAAAATAGGTGGTGAAGAAGAATAAGGGGCACAGGGAGGTGGTTTTTCTATTTGTTTAAATTTGAGAAATTTGAAAGATTTAAGAGCTAAATGGCCACTTTGGTTAATAATACTGTATTACATGTTTGAAAGTTGCTAGGAGAGTAGATCTTACAAGTTCTCATCACAAGAAAAAAAAAGTCTGTAGCTATGTATGGGGATGGCTCTTAACTAGACTTATTGTGGTGATCATTTCATAATGTATACTAATATTGAATCACTATGTTGTATCCCTGAAACTAATATAATGTTGCATGTCAATTATACCTCAATTTTTAAAAAAAAAAAAGTGGCAGGAAAAAAAATCCAATGGGAAAGAGAGAGGAGATCAATCTTAAATATATATAGTAGAGAGAGTGAATAATCCAGAAAATAAGGCTCCTACTGCATGTTTGGAATTCATTTTTTCTTTTTGGTTCCTAGAATTTGATTGCTTATTTGCACCAACCTTTAGGAAGAGGAATGTCAGAATTTTCTGTGAACTTCTTAGCACCCCCAAAGTGACCTTTACACAAAAGAAATGCCCTTTTTATTAAGTGCCTTCACTAAAATTAGCAGAACCAAGGAAATGAGGAGGAAATGATTTAGGAGAGTAAAAATGATGAGATAAGAAATAAAAAGAAAGCTAAATTCCTGTACACATACTTTAACTTTCATAATCCTCTTCAAGTGTGTGTGTGTGTGTGTGTGTGTGTGTGTGTGTGTAGATAGATAGATAGAAAGACAGACATTTTTTATAACTATAAAGGAATTTCATTATAAACACTTATTCTTGTAACTCAAGTCTATAGAAACAAAGATGAATATTTTATCTGTGGAATGGAGGCAACATCTGGTCATTTAAACTGAAAGATCCATTATTTTTGTTTTTGATAACATTTTTTTCCAGTCAGTTTTACCTTCCAAAAGAATTTGGGGTGGGAAAAAGAAAAGGAGTTGAAATACAGATTTCTAGCAGCAATGTTCTTCCAACATTTAAAGAATGAGATAGACATACGGCACAGGGAATATAGTTGACGGTACTGTAATAGCGTTGTATGGCGGCATGTGGTAGCTACACTTGTGAACACGGCAAAACGTACCGAGGTGTCGAATCACTATGTTTACACCTGAAACTAATATAACATTGTATGTCAACTCTACTCAAAAACATTGGGAAAGTTTTCAGCTAGCAATAATCGCACCTCGGATAAACCTCGGTGGCTACGATACTGCCACTGTGTAAAGCTCAAATAAAAACATTTAAAAATAAAATATATAAATAAAAAGAATGAGACGGAGAAAGGATGGGGCAGAAAAGGTACTTTTGAATAGTCTATCCATACCTACTTAGAGAGAGGAAAGTAGAATTAAGTAGAATTCCAGTTGTTTTAAAATTTTCTTATACTACAGACACTGCTTTTTATGCCCATCTTTTTCATTTATGTTAAAGCATTCTGACCCTCTCCTGTGATGCCCACTAGTTGTGAAAAGTTGGGTAAATCCACCCTTCAGCTTTGTCATCTATAAAACAGAGATGGAAGAGATGACATCCAAGTTTCCTTCTGATCCAAGGTTCTGGGATTCAGCAAACTTTAGTCATTGCTTCTTGGCTATCACTTAGTAGTTGTCCTCAGAATAAGTCTTCTTGGATTCTTAAGTTATCTGTCAACAGAAGTAAATTCTTTCTCTTTATTTTTGAAATATCTCTGTTGGAGCCCCAGATACATGAATGGATACAGAAAAAAGACATAATTTTTATTTATCTCTTCCCACACTTCCTGAACCAGGTGGGTCACAAGAGTTTGCAAGTCAGTGTGTTTTTTTTAATACTTACTTATTTTTGGGAGAGGGAGAGAGAGTGCAGGGAGGGGCAGAGAGAGAGAGGGAGAGGGAGGATCTGTAGTGGGCTCTGTGCTGACAGCAGAGAGCCAGATGCAGGGCTTGAACTCAGGAACAGTGAGATTATGACCTGAGCCCAAGTGGGATGTTCAACCAACTGAGCCACCCAGGTGCCCCAAAGTCAATGTATTTTTTACGTTCATTTGAAAATTGAGATTGCTAAAGAATGCACACCATATACTCTATGCTTTCAAAGTAAATTTTTAGTAATGAAAGTATGATATTATACATTATATAATTCCAAAAGTGAGTAACACTAATAATTAGCCATTGAGTATCACAAAAATCATGCTAACACACCCTCGGTCTAATATCTGCTTACTGAAACTTTGACTGCTTTTCACATTATAAGTGAAGTCACCGTGATTCTGACGTTTACTGAGTTGTTGTCTGTTTGACAGTCTTCCAGAATGCTTATTACCTAAACTAAAATATCTAGATCTTTTTCTTGTGAATATCACAAGAGTGCTTCCATGACTAAAGAAAAAGAAAGGCTGATTGATCTCGCATTCATAGTACATCTTCACCTCCTGGAAGATTTCAGGAGTGGCCATGGAACCCCACAACCTAAATCCTTAGGAAATTTTGTTGTAAATGTTTAAAAACACTTTTATGACTTTCAACTCAAAGCTTTCATGTGCTTGAAAATGGGTTATTTTAGCATCAAATACATCTCCTACTCTCATTTTCACCCATTACTTCATTATTCATCTGTTAGTCTCACCTTTAGGGCAGTTCTTAAATGTGTCCTAACTTTGACCTGATTCTGCCAAAATTCTTATTTATGCCTTAATTGTTTCCTGTCCTGACTGTAGCAGTTCTTTTTTTTTTTTTTTTTTTTTTTAATAGTCTTCCTAAGTCCCGGCTCTCTAAACTTCAGAGGGGTCTTAGAGTGTTATGGTGAGTCTACAGATTCCTGCTTTTGGAAAGAATGTGCGTAGTATTGAAGTAATGTCTATTGACCTAGTGTTTTGTTTTGTTTTTTTTTAAGTATACTATTTCCCTATTGACTTGTTATGATTGGTTAGAAATGCATGAGCCTAGCATCTGGAAGGAATAGCACATCTGATAGATTCTATTGGAAACTGTACCCTGAATCATTTCAATTAGATTTGCAGTGGGGAAAAATTATTATGGTGGTAGATGTTCCTTAAATTTATGGTAGACTGTTGAGTTTCCCTTACCTAGCTTTAGATTAGGGTGTGAGAAAAGTATGTGAGATATAATTACATCTTTCTTATTCTAAAGGCATTAAAATGCTTTTCACAGTTACAATTATAGTAGAATTTATAATATTTTGGATCATATTTTCAAAGTATTTTTTAATTAGTAATCCAATCCCCCAAATATACTTATGAAGTGAACAGCTGACAGTTTTGCACTCCCCATTCCACAATTATCAAGTGGAGAGGTTGAAGGTCAAATATTTTACCTTAGGAAATAGTAAAAATGTCATTGTTACCTAATAACGTTTAGGTAGAACTGTCAATTTTTTTATGTGTGAACTGAAAGTAACTGCTTATCAGATACAATTTGGTGGACACTTCCAAACTTTATGGGATGCATTGTTGATTTTTGTCATACCTCATTATTAATAAAGAACAAAAAAGGAACGTGTATTTTATCTCCTTCAAAAAAATCCTTAGGGAAATCTCTAATTTTTGTGAAAAAAATTTAACCATTTGATCTTTTTGAGAATTTATTCTGGGAAAACGGGATTTTGCTGTAGCATACACGTTATTTCTCTCTCCATCTCAATCTTTGTCTTTTACCCCCTATGTCTAAGTCTGACCCATTGTTAGAAGTACAAAAGGCATTCCTGAAGATTGTTTGGGTAGTACAGCATGTCAGGTGTGTGTTCTCCCTGAAATGCTCATGTGTTGGTAGAGCCAATAGTTGAGTTGATGCTGGTGCAGGCAAAATATGTACCTTAACCATTACTATTTAGTGCCATATTCATGATTGTGGCATGGCTCATTTTCTATTAACAAAATGGGCTAACAAAAGAGAATCCTGTCGTTTTTATTCTTGGGAAAAAATTCCCCATTGTAGAAAAGTCATTCTAGCTGAAGGAAGTAAGAGCTGACTGTGGAGTGAATCCAAGCACAACAAACTTGACATCATCATCATCATCATCATCATCATCATCATCATCATCATCTTTTACTGAGAGCTTATTACATACCATTTATCACTGTTTTAACTCATTTAAATGCACAATAACTCTACAGTGTGGTTCTATTATTTTGTAGGTGAGGAAACTGGCAGTACGAGGTTAGATGCTTGGACAGAGAGATAAAGAGGATTTGAATATGGTCTAACTCTAGAGCCCACATTCTTAGCCAGTACGCTTTCTGCTTCTGCTGTCTGGGGAGTGCTTTTCTCAGATTTACGTTATATAGCAGGTCCAACAGGAGAAGTTTCATTCAGCAGTATTTACCAAGCATCTCTCACATACATTGTCATTGTTTCTTGCTTCATTTCTCTTCTGCAAATTGTCTTCTTAGAAAGGGTCTTTTTATGTTTCAGAGTTTGAAAATTAAATGTAACCCATTCTGAAGATTTGTATTGCCATAATATTGTGAGGACATAAGTAAAATGTCCACTGTGTTTTGGCTATGTGTACTTTATTTTATGTGGCTTGATGCAGGCAATATATTGAGAGGGTTGACTTATTAGCCTTGTTAGGAAAGGCTTCCCATTCTCATTTCCTGTGTTACAATTTTTTTCCTTAACATTTCATCTGTGAAACAATTGGGTTTTTTCCTCACTGGTTGAAAATACTTAAAATCATGCACTTGATTACAATAGTAATTCGTAAAAAGAGGCATGTGTAAGGTTTGAGCTACTTGGATGTTGAAGATTGTAAGAGAAGCTAAAACAGGTTTTCTGTTAGAAGAAAGTCTTTATCTAAATGACTTAGGAACATTCAAAAACCTTGAATGATATGGAAATTTTTCCGTGTGACTTCAGTTTGACTGTTTCCTGTTGCAGATTAAATCGTCCTTGTAAAATAAAGGATTATATTTTGGTACCAAAGAGTGAATATTCAGACTTTATCATCCTGCCACTCCTCTACCCAATAGTTGCATGTAATACTTTGACTCTATTTAGCTGTTATATATTCTACATAGTTCACAAAAAAGATTGCTTCTCAGAACATGAAGAATAAATCTAACTGAGGAAAGTGAACTAGCACACTCACATGTGTACCCACATGTACACACGCACAAGCACATCATACACATGCGTGTCTACGTACACTTACATACATATACACAGATTCACACAAGTACTCATGCACACTCACACACTAACCTACAAATACATGTGTGTACACACTGTTTATGTTTACACTTGCTCATATACATACACAGTCAAAACCAAATATACACATGTGCACACAGATACGTACACCCATATGCACACATGCTTTTACACACGCATGTTTGAGAGTAAGACAAGTTTTAGCCAAAAGGCTACTCTTGGGTGACTTTATTTTGGTGTTAGGATTCAAAATCTCCTTTAAATAAGCCTTCCAACATTATTTATAATTTGTGAGAATGAACTTTGCATTCCTGTCTTTAGTATCACTTCCTTCATGTTTATGAATTTTATATCCTTACTTTGGATCCTTTCTTCAAAAATTATTTTATAACAAGACTTTTTTTTCCCCTTGAAATCTGAAAGATAAGAGATAACGAATTAAGTGGTATAACTTTACTAGTTTTCTAAAATATCTTGGAAACATTAGTATGCTCAAATGTTCAAGTGACAAATATTCTGCTTTAAAACATTTAAGGCATGGAGCTTTCTGATCCAATTTTTGGATGTTTAGAGACAGTTCTGTTTTGAAATTTCCAAATAATTATAAAAATAATTAATTGAAAGATCACTTAAAAACTGACAATTTATTTCTGTTTTTGTTATTACTTGTGTTATGGAAACTTATTAAAGTTTTGAATGGGTTGTGGTGCTTCCTACAAAATTATTTTTTGTGGGAATAAACGTACATCTGTATTTCATATTATAGTTCAGTCTGACTTGATAAACAATATAAAATAAGGGAATCCTTCAACATTTGACCTTCTCTACTCTTCAGGCATCTGAATGACATGAGAGGTTAACTGTTCCATTTTTCTTGGCAAATCAATATTTCTTTCTTTGACCCTTAGTAATGTGATGGCATCCAACATGGATCTTTTGGGCAACTCTTACAAAAGTCAAAAGTATTCACAAGGGAAATAGCAATAGGCAGTACGTAATGGATTAGCTCTTTGGAATGGATAGTTATTAATTTATACCAGATACTTGTTCAAGGTTACATTACCCACCCTCCTTTCCTATGATCTGGAGCCAAAGGATTCAAATGGGTAATTACCTTTTCTCAAATTATATTTGACTTACCTTATGATACCACATGGTATAGAATTTTTCCCCCAAAGGACATATAAGCACTTTATTAACATCTTTTTCATTCCTAACATATGTCTAAGAATAAGAAAGAGCCAAGCATTTTCCTTCACCATAGTAAAAACCCCATTTTACAGACAGGGTTGGAGACTAAGGACATTTTCTGGGAAACAGATTTTGGCAGTTTTCCCCAAGAATTTTAATTTTGAAAGTCTCTTTTATTAAACTTTATTAGTAAGAATCTTTAAGATACTCATGATTAATAAAATGTGTTTTCTTCTTCTTTACTCCATTAACAATTATGTATATATGTATATATGATTATATATATACATACATGTATACATATACACACATGTGATTATATATATACATCACTGGAAATTCATAGGCATTATATACACATATATGTAATAGTTTCAGGCATTCCTGAAGTCCCTGTTATGCATTTTGTATTCGGTTGGGTTATGAGGATAGGAAAATAATGTTGCTAAAAAGGTGATCCTTACCCTTGCACAGTTTGCATTTCTGGAAGTAATAGTAAGTAGAATTTTAACATATTTTCTGATAAATGGATGTTGGGATTAGCCAGGTATGAAGTACTCCAAAAGTATTTAGATCTTGTCTGCATTTAAAAGATTTATAGTAAATTGCTTTCAGTCACTACTCACCACTCTGAAAGGTTTAAGATACTTTTTGAAGTACTTCAAACTCCTGCCACTACCCAGTAGAAACTTCAAAATATTTGTTGGGGAAATTAGGTCATCCTTATGGTATTATTTTTCTCCTTGGTACCAATTCTTATTCTGTAATCTGAAATTCCTTTGGCCTTACTTATTTTAAGTCTTATCTAGTGAGGAGATTACAGGTGAGGAAATAAAATCTTGGAAAGATAAGCTCATCACTGAAGCTCTTTTCAAGGATTATTGATAATTGAGAAATAATCTTTTGATACTTTGGTTTTAGCACTGAAACACAAGAGTCTTTGTCAACCTGTTTAATGGAATGAGGAGGGAGACATAGTCTGCAGTTAAATTATTCAACCTGGGTCCTCTTTCATCTGTCAGTGTTTCCATTGATCCATGAATTCTTAGTATTTTGATAGGGCTGCTGTGTTATAACTGCATTTAGAAAGTTGTCCTACTGATTGAACAATTTTGTATTCTGCAAACAGAGTATGGGAAGAGATGGAAGTGAAACTTATCAAATATAATCAATGAACATTTTTAGTTTAAAAGGGAAAAAATATTTAGTTCAATAAAAAGATTCAAAGGTATCACAGTAATGACTGAAAATGGAACTTAAATATACTTGCATCAGTGTTTTTCTTGTTGCATATTTTTTCTGATTTGACGGTGAATACTTACACATGGGTAGTTCTGTACATTACATGAAGATGGGTCCAAACTGCTGTATGGAGTAAAATGAAATATTTCATCCCATAATCTGTTTATGAACAACTTTCAATATGTTCCTAAAGAGTCACAGTTGAACGAATACCAACTTAGTGTGTGTTCGTGTGTGTATATGTGTGTACAACATGGCAAGACCATGAATTCTTCCCATAATTATTTAAATTTATAAAGGCATGGAAAATAAGTTAAAAGTTATACAAAGAAATATTGGTCAGAAAATATTAAATGTATAAGCTCATTAACAGTAAATTGGTAAATTCTCGTTTTCAGAGTTCAGCTGGGTGGTGGTTTAAGAAAAAAATATTCAGACATTTCAACACTGTTTGCTTATGGAAAACATTTGCAATTTTGTTAGCAAAGAACAGTGTCAAAAAACTAAACATTTTTCCCTCAACATCTGCATTTGCTTATTAAAAAACACCCCACACCCCCAGTCTCTCAAACAAGTTAAGTTTGTCACGAAATGTTTTTCAAGTGTCATGAAATTCAATCTCAATTTTTTTGTGCGTATCCATGAGTTTTAGTCTATTTGTTGATTTCATTTCCACATGTCCTTACATTTAGGACTTAAGATAGGAATAGTTTTATAGAATTTTGAAAAAAAATGCTTTAAAAAAAGTCATTTGGGGTTCTCAATCTGAGCAGGAGTTGTTAAGGGACAGAGTAGTTTCTCTTATTCAGGCTCCTCAAAGAAATCTGTGTGTCCCGCCCTCAGTGGGTGCTTCTATTAAAATGCACGTATCTATTTAGGGCTATGATGTGTGGCATTCTCCATTTATCAGGCTACTTGAAACAGAAAAAAGTGTGAGGGTCTGTTGGTGTAACCTGTTTCTCCCATAGATCTTTCCCATGGAAAGAAAGGGCAGTGTGATCTCTCTCTCTCTCTCTCTCTCGCTCGCTCGCTCGCTCTGAAAAGGTAAATGTACGTATAAACACAGAAGCACAAGCCTTCACTGGATTGTTTAACAAAAAGATTGAAAGAAAATGCTGAACGTACTGAATTAACTACAAGACCTTCCTTCTTGGAATTATTTTTGCACATTTTTCTTCCTAATACTTGTTAGATATTTTAAGATTGTCTCAGTTAATAAGATGAACTAATTTCTAGGGCATTTCTGTACAAATGGTGATGTTACAGAAAACTGGAGACAGATTTAATAATGTTTATGAAGGTCAGTTGTTTTCTATTTAAAGCAGATCCTGTTAGAGTAAGAGTAGTCAGCTTTTAGTAACCCCATCAGCTAATCTCTAAGTAGTACATAGTTGTTTCAGATGGTCAACTTTATAAAAAATTTACATCTGCTTAGTAATATATTGTTATTTTTAGGGCAATATTACAAGTGATGATAATAAGGAAGGAAAGGAATGAGTGTTTGGTGAATGGGCTCATTGCTATGTCTTGTCTAAATTATTTGGCCAATTTCCTCTCAATACATTTTTAAAAGATTTTTAAATTAAATTAAATTAAACTAAAAATTTTAATTTCCTTCCAAGTTAGTTAGCATATAGTACAATAATGATTTCAAGAGTAGAATCCAATGATTCATCCCCTACATATAACACCCAGTGCTCATCCCAACAAGTGCCCTCATCAACAATGCCCCTTGTCCACTTAGCCCATCTCCCCACCCAAAACCCTTCCAGCAACCCTCAGTATGTTCTCTGTATTTAAGAGTCTCTTATGGTTTGCCTCCTCCATGTTTTTATATTATATTTGCTTCCCTTTCCTTATGTTCATCTGTTTTGTATCTTAAATTCCACATATGAGTGAAGTCATATGATATTTGTCTTTCTCTGACTAATTTCGCTTAGCATAATACACTCTAGTTTCATCCACGTTGTTGCAAATGGCAAGCCTCTTAATATATTTCTACTGAAATAATTTTACTATTATATTTGATATGTTTGACTGAAAAGCATACCTATACTCAAACCCGTGGAAAACACATATAGAAGAGACTGGACCATTTTAAGAGCTAACTGTCATGAAAAAATAAATATAATTTTGACTTACTAGGATTGTTTCTTAAAAAAAAAAAAGATGTCTTGCCACATGCAGTTCCAAGAAAAATTAAAGTGATCTTATTTGAAATGCCTTTTAGCTTTTTCACATTCTCTTCTTATCTATTGGTTATAAAACCCATAATATTTGAGATATTAGAAGTTAGGTCTCTATATATGATCTGTTTCCCATTACTGAGCCCACTTTGTGAATTAAATTTAAAAAAATTTTATATTTATTTATTTTTAAGAGAGAGAGAGAGAGAGAGAGAGAGAGAGAGAGAGAGAGAGAGAGGCAGACTGCAAGTGTGGCAGAGGCAGAGAGAGAAGGAGATACAGAATCCAAAGCAGGCTCCAGGCTCTGAGCTGTCAGCACAGAGCCTGACTCAGGGCTCAAACTTACAAACCGCGAGATCATGACCTGAGCTGAAGTTGGACGCTTAACTGACTAAGCCACCTAGGCGCCCCTAAAAAATTTTTTTAATGTTTATTTATTTTTGAACGAGAGAGACAGAGTGTGAGCAGGAGAGGGGCAGAGAAAGAGGGAGACACAGAATTAGAAGCAGGCTCCAGGCTCTGAGTTTTCAGTACAAAGCCCGACATGGGGCTCGAACTCACGAGCTGATCATGACCTGAGCTGAAGTCGGACGCTTAACCAACTGAGCCAATGCTTAACTGACTGAGCCCCTCACATTATGAATTTTTAAAGGTAAATGTTTAGTGCAGATATTAGGCTTTTCAAACAGTTCATATATTTGTACATGAAATAAGAATAATTGAATAATTAAGGGAAAGTATTGAAAATGTTTTTGGCAATTTAGTTACCCGCTAGTTGTTAATTAGCCCAATATTGTCACTTGCTTGTAATATATTTACGTATATTCACAAACCCACACACACTTATTCCTTCATTGATATGCATCGTGCTCAGTGAGTTGGAAATGAGTGCTAACTCCTTTTTTATGTAAGAGAGAAAATACATAGCATAAAATTTCCAAATACACAATACTGTAGTTTCACAGAGATAACTAGTGTGAGTTTTCTCTAACCCAGTATACATGGGCACACTTTCACATGCTTTCCTCATGAAAGCATTTCCTGATGATTTCCTTACTGCATCTGATTGAAATGATAGTGATATCTGAATAAGGATTTGTTTAATTATTGTGCCTCAACTATACTGTAAGTCCATGTCTACTTTGCTCAATTGTGTTTCCTAGAACCTAACATGGGACATGGTCTGTAAAAGGTAGGTGCCTAATAATATTTGTGAATGAATGAATCACATATATATAAATGTATATATACTTAATTATTTAAATTTTGTGCATTAAAATTGAAATGGGGGTGCATAGGAACAGGGTAAATTACTGGGACTTTATTTGACTGCCTAGTTAAAATATAAATAAGCCAGAATAGAAACAGTGTACTAGAAAAATTACTTCTATTTAATTTTATTTTGGGACACATTTTAAGCAAAATCAAATTCTAATTACTCTTGTAAGGATACATAGCTTTGGGTCAGCTTTGATGAAAATAAATTTAGTTAAGTCTAGCATATAGAAGATGGATCTACAATTACCAGTAGGTGGCGCTGTATTCCAGTGCTGAATAACAAATGGACTTCCAGAGGATTGACTCCTGTGGGAGGACCAAAATCCTGGGGAATAATTTTATAAGGAATTTTATATATTATGGTATGAAGCATACATTTTACCAGTCTATATATAATAAAACCATAATTTACAGTTTAATAGAAATTTTTTTTTATCCTTTTGCATTATTTTTGGATTTGAACCCTGAGATTGCTCTTCTGTAAATTGTTATAATTTTGCCATACTGCATTTGATTTACCTTGAATGTATACTGAGGAAATGCACACAGCGGAAAATGAAACAGAAATGGCTGCAAAACCAAGCTTAGATACATCCTAGGGAAGTCGTGAAGAATTGATGAGTAGATGTATAGGAATATGGAGTTTACTCAAAGTCACAGAGAAGCCAGTAGTGGAGTTTAAGATGTTGTTAGTCATGTGAGCATGTCTGGCTCACATATGACTTCTACATTTGTGGCACTTTTTGATTCACTGCTGAAGATACTGCATATTATTCTGAATGATAAGCTGTAATTCCAAAAAAGCAGAAGAAGAAATTTTAGATATGAACCATCAAGTTTAACCTCTAATTTGAAGAGAGATAGATACACAACCTGACAATTTCAAAAGAGAAGAGGCTTTCAAATTTGTGTCTTGTATTCTTCCCTTAAACCAATAATTGATAGGGTACTCTTCTGAAACAATTGTTGATGACCATAGTCTCTGACTTAACTGTTTTATTCTCTTGCCTTTTAAATGGATTATGTTTCTCTGAACATGTTTCGTATACAGCTGAAAATTAGTGCTAGAGACAGGGGTGGGGGGAAACTTCCCAATGTATACTGGTTTTCACAGTACAATAAATGCTAGTAATAGATAAACAATTAAAGCTGAGTTCTTTGGGGAAATCACTCCCAGTCCTACCTAGATATAGTGGAAGCTCATGCTTCTTATAACAATAATGTAATCTGATTAATAGAAGACAAATTTTGTGTTTGGTGAAGTCATTTAGCCACTGAGGACTCACTTGGCAACAAACGCATCTATTTTATCTTTCCTACTTATTATATCTTAGGAGGTTGTCTTTTAATTATAGTGTTGCACTTAGTATTTATTAAATATTATAAAACTAGAATAATTTAGGGGTTGTAGAGGGTAAAAATATGAGGCTTTCTTGCTAAAAAAAAAAGTGAACAATCTTTTTGGTTAGACAAGAAAAAAACATGCTTGACACCAATGGCAAATTAAAGAGCTTTGTACCTCAATAATTTTGCACTTATAATCATTGATGGATCACTCAAAAACACTCACTAGATAATTTTGAAGGAGGGTATCACAAGAATGATCTAATTAGCAATAACATATTGTTTGACATAGACCATGAGGAAATGGGGGCAAGTTATTAAGTGGGATGAGAAATGACCTGTCAAGTCCTCGAATTTAGGTTCTTTTATATAGAAAACAGGCATATCAATTGTTTGCAAATTGAACAAGTTATTATTTTTCATTATGGGATTGTAAGTGCCTATAGTTACTTTGGATTCTTGAAAGTAGATGCTATGTTTTATCATCCACACTGCCTAGAACTGTACTCACACGTACAAGGCACTCCAGGGAGTATGTAGATGAAAGAGTGACTTTATTTTGAATATGAATTTTAAATCTCTACTTCCATTATTTAGAGTATTTGCTGTGGGGGTGATTTTGCTAGTGTTAAAAGCATTTTTAAAAGCAAGAGGTATAGATCTTACTGCCAACTTTATTATTTTAGGTATGCAACTTAGGGGAAAAACCGACCTTAGTGTGCTCCGTACAAGTTAGTGACCATATTATGCAATTATTTGTTTTCTCTAACTTTAAAAATGCACGTACGCTAACCCATGAAGTATAACTAACAGCAATGCCATTAGTTTTACCGACCTGTTTATCTGTGAAAACAACCCTTCAGTTTTGAGGCTGTTGCTATTCTTACAGATGGTCACTTCTTGCAACTTGGCCACCTAAGACTTGCAGATGTCTGGAATTCCTGGCGAAATTATTTATTTATTTATTTATTTATTTATTTATTTATTTATTTATTTATTTATTTATTTTGCAGAATACCACTTTGATTTGTTTATTATTAATTTCACATACTACTGTGTATTCCATAACTTTGTGATAATGCTGTTTTTCTTTAGCAATATTGAGCCCATGAGACTGTGTAATGAATGTATCCAGGAGTTAGAATCCAGACATGAATTAATGGACTAAGTTTGACATAAGGGAAAACTTGGGACCAGTTGAGTAAGGAAGTCTTTTGCCTTGACCAGAAAAATTCCATTTTGTTTCCTGCTTAAGGAAGGGCGTCTAGCATGATCGTGGAATGTGTCACTATCTGGACAGAATGGAAAGTTGAGAGACTCAAAAGAAGAACAGATTATAGGCAGTTACTAACACAGATTTGTCAATCTATATGCTAAGCTGACTTTGTAAAGTGGTCAGTGATGTCTCCTTCTACCATGTTAATGCTTGAAAAGTAGTCACCATATATTGAAGGATGCTTGTAATATTTTAAATGGGGAGGAGGTTCCCAGAATTTTATACCAGTAGCCTGATAACAGCTTTCAAATCTCTTACATAGTGCTCATCCTATTGTGACTCCCAAATATATATTCAGTTTATTGTTGATAGGAAAAGAGATTAAAACAATTTCCTTATTTACACGTTGCTGTTAACAGAACACATTTTAGATAATGTTAGATGACATTTATATGCTAATGTCAGCTGTATCTGATTAGCAATAAAGGCAAATTGGAACATAATATGGAAAAACCAGTGGTCAGTATTGGGTAACATCCTAGCAACGAGAATGACTCAATACGGATGCTGCAATGTGGGGGTCGAGGCATTAAGTATATCTTGTCTTAGGATTGTGTGAATTTGGAAACTCCATTAGGGTAAGCCTCTGGAATTGAATACATCCATGGATCTCACTGAGAAGAAGCTAGGAGACAGAAAGAAGTGGAAAGTGACAGGGGCTTCACTGTTGACTACCATATGGTTTGATGGCTGATTACAGGACTTTCTTGATGCTGTGGCCTGGACTTCTTTCTCATCTATGTTTAGGCCTCCCTCCACTCTCCATTGGAAACTCCATGAGGGCAGAGATTGCTGGAGTTTTTTTTTTTTTTTTCCTACCTGTGTATCTTCAGTGTCTAGAACAGTTCCCAGCACATAGTAGGATCTCAGTAAATATTTATGAATAAATTGAAGGAATGAGTTTGCTGAGAGATGTTGTACGCAAGGTACTTTCCTAGGTGTGACAGAAGAAACAAAGATAAGTAAAAATTCCTTTCTTCAGCCAATCCAGAGCTGAGCAGGGAAGACAGGTTATGTACACAAAAGACAATGCAGAGCATCCTTGAGAGTGCACAGTGGCAAATGTAGGCGCTCTAGCTAGGAGACAGGGGTGGGACTAGAGAGCTCCTCATGGTAAGGGACATTCAGCTTGGTCCCCGAGGATGAGTGGACAGCAATAGGCAGTGGTGAGACACGGGCTAATGGGACACTTGGAACAAAAATAAAAGTGGAAATTCCAAGGAGATATGTGGAGAGGTTGGGCCCCAGTTAGGGAATGCAAGGGGACAAAGTTGTTGGTGAGAAGGCTGGCTGTGAAGGCTGGGGCCAGATTATAGAGGGCTGGCAAAACCATGATAAAGCAGTTCATGTTTTAGGCAGTGAAGACTTTACTTATAGTTAAAGATATGTACATGTTTGAGAGTCATGAATAACCCTCAGTTCTAAAATCCCAAAGGTCATAGGCCACAGTTTGTGCTTCTTAATATATTACATAGTTTCAGAGAATTGTCTTTAGACTGTTCCAGCCTTAAATTCACTAAAGCCTATGCAATATATCTAATATATTTATCATAAGGTGACCCAGGAAAGGCCCAGCCTTCCGTTAGACTGTCTACATCCTGGTTTTGAAACATAGGAAAGGAAGACAGAGAAGCCTGAAAGTCATCGTTGTATGTGGAGCACAAAAAGCCGTTTTGGCTCATGGAAGCATGGGAGTTGGAAGCCAGTTGAATCAGGCTTACATACTTTTGGTCTCTTACAGCTACTGTTTTCTTTCTGATGCTCGTGGTTTACCTGTATCATTTTCCCCCCCATGCGTCTCCTGCATTTGGCTAAGTCCAACTCTTCCTCAAAACTCTGATCGTTTCTGTTTTTTCTGGGCTTCTCTAGAAAGCTTCCTTCAGCTTCCCCACCTCTGTGAGGTAGGGCATACCCTCATCTGCACATGTGTATATCCTCTCTTCGTATTTCTTTCACTGCACAGTAGTTATCTTTAATTTCAAGAATGGATTAGTCAATCCAGCATTCCAGGACTTGAAGTTGATCATTTAAACTGCCCTTAAAATACTTTGAGTGACAGAATATGTCTCATATTAGCTTTAATTATTAGAAAAAAATCTTCATGATGCTATTTCTTTTAATGATCATTTTAAGTTCTTTTCTTTCCTTCTAAATGACACGAATATAAGTGTTTGAAGATGGTTATCCTGTTTCTAAATATCCCAATGAAATGTTTTCCAGATTAAGATACCTTGCAGTCTGATAGCCCTTCTCTGGATACATTAGCTGGTCACTTTCTTCTCTTAAGATGGGTAATTGTCTACAGTTGTCCAGATGTGAATCCAATTGAACTGAAAATACTGAATTCTTACCTTCCTTGCTATAATACAGTACTTTTTTTTAACACTAAGATTTTTAGCTTTTTTTTTTGTTAGTGATCTCACATTATTGACTGATACTAAGGTTGCAATTGGCTAAAGTCTGAATATGTTTTTCATAAGAATTGAAATGGTATGTGCTGCCCAATAGCTATGGTTTGAGGTGAGTGAATGGTAGCAGTTTAACACCATTTTGTACTTCTAAAAACATACATGTAGAATGTAAAATTTACCCTAACTAAATCCCATTTTAAAAAACCTTTCCCTTGGGCTAAAATTTCCATCTCATTGAATATGAGTAATTTAAGAAATTCTGCCAAAATTTTTTTTGAAATCAAGACATGTTATGCAGTGCCTTGATCAATTTATCACCATAGAAGCCATGTTTAAAAAAAGGAACTGCTGCTAGTTTGATACATTTTGATTTTTATTCATGTGTAACTACATCTTTTTCTAGATGTTCATGGCCATTTTAGACATTTTCTTGAATTTAAAATGAAGTTTACCAGTTTATATATTCTTTCTAATACTTGCCACTTCTCCCTTCTGTTTTGAAAATTATGGGTTTTTTTATTTGTCATTATCTATGACATTTTCTCACTGTGAGTTATCAGATATTACATAAATCTGTATCCTTGTGTGTGTTCTTTTAGAAACTAAAACAGTTCAGTCAGAAATTGGAGAAAAATGTCTCATTTAAATTGGTGGATTGTTCTTTCTGTATTTCCAATGATTTTGCACCAGCTCCTCTGATTATAATTTTTTATAACTCCTTATAATCTTTCTTCTTAAATATTTTACTTTAAAAGATAGTCTTCTTGGGGGGGGGCTGGGTGGCTCAGTCGGTTAAGCCTCTGACTTTTGGTTTCGGCTCAGGTCATGATCTCATGGTTCATGGGTTCGAGCCCCGCATCGGGCTCTGTGCTGTCAGCGCAGAGCCTGCTTGAGATTCTCTCTCTCTCCCTCTGTTTCTGGCCCTCTCCTGCTTATATTGCCTCTCTCTTCCAAAATAAATAAATAAACTTAAAAAAAGGTAGTCTTTTTTTTTGTTTGGGAAGAATTGGGAGAAAAACACAGTCATAAAAAATTGCCCCAAATATTTAAAAGCAAGGGAAATCCAAAACAAATGAAAGAGTTCTGTTGAAACACAGGGTGTTTTCGCAGTGGAAATAGTCAATAAGACAATTCAATGATATGAGCCCCAACCAAGACTCTGAAATGTAGTTTAATTTTATTTTTATTAACAATGTGTCAGGCCATACAGCCTGTTTAGCATGACCTCCTAAAGGTGTCACAAGACACAGTAGAAGAAAATAAAAACCCAGAGAAGGAGCAGGAAGTAGATAAAGGAAGTAGCAGAAAAGGGTGGGGGGGGGGGAGCACAATGAAGTGTGATAAAGGGGCTGAGAGGTTACTGGCACCACAGCCAATGGACTGACAAATGTGTGCATGGTGTTTGCTTTTGATTTCCCCCATCAGCAGGGGAAGTGTTGATGTAATCTCTGAGGTTACTTTGTTTTTATACTCCAAGAAACAATTCTCTTGGGGCATGGATCCCAGGTGAGATTAGCCTTCTGTTTCATTTCACCTGGGCCACCTCACTAGACGGTAACTCCATTTTTATTACACAAGGGTGATTAAAGTTATTGAGCTATGCAAGTAAGTATTTGGGATTGAATTTTGCTCCATTCATTTTATTACCCAAGGCATTCTTCATTCACGTCCTTTGAACTGGAATTTAAATTATGAAGTTGTGGGGTGCCTAGGTGACTCAGTCGGTTGAGCATCCAACTTCGGCTCAGGTCATGATCTCACAGTTTGTGAGTTTGAGCCCCTTATTGGGCTCTCTGCTGTCAGCACAGAGCCCGCTGTGTATCCTGTCTCCCTCTCTCTCTGCCCCTCCCTTGCTCACACTGTCTCTCTCTCAAAGATAAATAAAACGTTAAAAAATTATTAAAAAAAAAATTATGGAGCTGAGACAGCCTCCCAAAATAGATACACCTCATTGGTAGAATGGAGCATCAACACATCTAGATCAAACTAGTTAGAAGAAGAATCTAGATCAAATTCAAACGGAGTTGAATTTCAGAGTAATTTCTCACTCGCTGAAATTGAAATTCTTTTCTTTAATCCAAATAAGGCTACAAATAGTATAATTTAAAACATAGTCTGTAAATATATATTTGATTTGTGGTGCATGTTGTTCTTTGCTGCTTTGGGATTTAGGGGATTCGTACGATTAAAATCAAGCTGAAGGCCATTAGCCAAAAGCATCTGAATGGTCAGCGAATACTTTATGGGAAATAGTATTGATAGAATATGTAATATTTTCTGGCTATGAAATGCTTGTAATAAACTACATGTGAAATGGCTCATCTGCCTTCAGCTGGATAAAGTTACATGCTCGAATAGGTATCAACACACTGGATTTTAGATATACAACATTTATATAGACGTTTTTCTTTGTCAGTTCTGATCATCAGATTTCAAACTTAAAAAAATTTTTTTTAATGTTTATTTTGAGAGAGAGAGAGCATGAGCAGGGGAGGGGCAGAGAGAGAGAGGGAGATACAGAATCCAAACTAGGCTTCAGGCTCTGAGCCATCACAGACAGACAGTCTGACGCAGCGTTCAAAGCCACGAACCATGACAGCATGACCGGAGCTGAAGTCGGATGCGTAACTGACTGAGCCACCCAGGCACCCCTTCAACTTTTAAAATCAAACACTTACTGAGATATTAACTTACAGATCATATGCATACATTACATATTTTTGTAATAAATTGTGTTAACTATAAAACACAAAGAAATTAGAAACGATTAAGACAAATATGAACAGAAATTTCTTACATATGCATATTTTTGTGCACACTTTGGAATATATTACCTTACTATAGAGATTAACAATATAAAGGATTGTATTCTCTGACATAATTTCACTAAAGGTACATACCTTGAGAGGAATTCTGAAGAAGTTAGCTTCAAGTTTTGTTTTCTCTCTCTCTCTTTTTCAATGTTTATTTATTTTTGAGAGAGAGCATGAGTGCGGGAGGGATAGAGAGAGAGGGAGACAGAGGATCTGAATCGGGGTCTGAGCTCATATTCACGAACCACAAGATCATGACCTGAGCTGAAGTTGGAAGCTTAACTGACTGACCGACCCACCCAGTTGCCCCTGTTTTCTCTCTTTTTAAATTCATAGTAACTGTATGTCATTAGGTATTTGTCATATGTTTGGTTTAATGAATTATCTTATTAATAGGCTTAGGAAACTCATATTCTGTCATGTGTTAGGAAAAACTAATAGATTATAACCAAGCTTGAAGGGTAGCATATTGGAATCCCTGCTGAGTTGCAGACAGCAATAGACCATTTGTTTCCCCAGAATTGATACATCTAACTCTTGCACCAAACCAGCTTTCTAGAATGCAGTCCATTTATAAGATGTATGGGAGTTTGCTGACAGTTATATTCTGTGTGTATGTATGTGACAACTAGGTTCCAGCCCTGATTGGCCTTAGTATTTTCAGCCTTGCTGACAGCTGTGGGGTCATTCTGATCGAATGTTACTTTTTGAGCTGAGGAAGATGCTTAACAGAAGGGTCTGTCTGTGTCCCCCCTCTGCTTGACCAGCTTCAGGAGGGCTCAGAAAAGCCAAGGAGAAGACCTGGCATTGGGGGAAGTGCTGGGCAGGGTTGAGTCTGTAGGGAGGAGAGTGTGTCCTGTCCTGGGATGTGAAGCTATTCCCTGTTAATTGTTTTGCTGTCTATTAAGCTTTCTGTTCTCCGTAATGCCGGGAGCCCCAAGCATATAAAAGCTGGGCGCTCTGGCTCCTGCCTGCCTGGTCAATATTCTCCTATTAACCTGAAGGATTTGATAACATGTTCAGTGTAAATTAAATCCTTCCTTGCACAGCTATGTTTAGGTACTTAATTTCCACTAGAATATCCAGGAATAGAGTTTTAAACTAAAGAGTCAAATTAAAAAAAATTTACTTTCGGCTAGCATTAGGGATTATTCTGTTGTTGAATCTGTTTCAGTGAGATTGAACGGCCCATTGGTTGCTTGACAGGAGTTAATGCGTCCAAAATAAATAATATTTTAGCTGAAGATACAGGCTTCCTCATTTATGATTTCATAGTTTTAAAAATGGGTTGTGTTTTTCTTGATGGAAAACATCCGTGTAGTGGTCAGGAAGTATCCTGTCTGACAAAGAATACTTCAGATTCAGATTTTTTGTTTGTTTGCTTATGAAAGCAACTCATGTATCTTGTATAAAACTTGGAAAAAAGATATAAAGAACAACAAAATCAGTAGAATTCTAACAATCTCACTGGTAAAATTTGGTATATTTCATTTGTCAATTCTCTCCCCCCTCCTTCTAGGCTTCTCTTTTCATTCCAAATGGAGATTGTATGAAATATTTTATTTTATATTTTTACTTTATATTTTACTCCCCCCCCAGCATTACATTATAATTTTTCCACAAGGAATATTAACATTATTATAAAACATTTTTGTAATTTTTTTTCTTTCTTTTTCTTTTCTTTTCTTTTTTTTTTTTTTTTGAGAGAGAGTGTGTGCATATGCGTGTAAGCAGAAAAGGGGCAGAGAAGGGAGGGAGAGAGACAGAATCCCAAGTAGGCTCCATGCTGACACAGGGGCTCAAACTGTGAGATCAGGACCTGAGCCAAAATCAAGAGTCTGATGTGTTAGTTAACTGACTGAACTACCCAGGTGCTCCACTAAAACATTATTTAAAATATTATATACAGACCATCTTTTATTTCATTGTCACCTATTGGACGTTAGTGAGTATTTCTCCCTCCAAAAGAGAATATTTGATTAGATGTGATCATTTCTTCAGAACAGTATGTTCTTGAAGCATATTATTTCATGGAAGAGGTTCTTCATTATTTTCCCCTTACAACACAATTTAAAATCTTTATGCTGACATTTTCGCAAACTTCCTGTCATATCCAAGGCACACGGAAAATGGGCATGAAAGGATGGGCAACATATAAAACAATTGCTTTCTTGGAATTTAAAGTGCAGTTGATATTTAATGTTCATTTCGTAGCTATAAATATCAATAGGTGTTTTTTGTTTTTCTTGTTGCCTCGATTGACTACAAGTTTGATGTTGCCTCAAGTAACTACAGAGTTTTGGCAAAGATGCTTATTTTTGTGATGGAAGTTAGTCATGGGCTTCCCAGGCGCCATCTCTTGCCTTTGTGGTTTCAGCGAAATCCAAGTCAGGTCCGTTGAGCAGGTCACATGACTGAATGCCAGAAAATAGGACCGAAGTAAAATACCCTATTGTGGAAAAATAAACCACCCAGAGGACCTGCTTGTCTTTCCTTATTTCCTTTTATTTCTAAATTAAGAACTAAAATTGAAACAAGAAGCATTTTCAACTTAGAATTAAAACAATCCAGACTTATAGAAACAAGAACTTAAATTTCCTAGGTTCATAGTACAGTCAAGATATTTATATTGCTTTACTAAAATGCTATTTTTTCCATTTTTTTCTTCGAAACATATCTAAGCACTTTGGAACTAATAACAAGTAGCTGCTTGTTTGTTTGATCACCATCATAAACATTCTGTGGTAGAACTTACAGCATGTGTTTGATAGAGATGGGGGTACATGTCAAAGTATACTCATTGTGAGACTTACATAGTAGCAATATTATCATTAGCTCACATATTCTGGGTGCTGGGCTTTATACTTCAGTTTGTTGAATTCTCTTGACAGCCCTGGGAAGATCTGTTTTAAAGATGAGGCATCTGAGGCTAAAAGAATTTTTAAGTAGGTTGCCCAAAGTCAGGTGGCAAACAGTTGAGTAGGACTGGAGCCCACATGGTCACTTTCAAAATCTGTGTGTGTAACCACTGGGCGTACTGTCCCAGGTGAAAGAAATATTGTGTCTTCCTCAGTGGCTTTGTTTATACCATACTTACTTCAGACAGTCTTGTTTGCAACTTACTTGGTTCATTTTTACCTCCATACTAAATTGTATGCTTTATGGGATCAGGGATTGAAAAAAATTGGGAATTCTCAAAGTTGTAACCCAATAAAATACACCTTGTCTGCAAGCTATGCGATGTCTTCTAATAGCAAAATGATAAACACTTAAATATTAACACCTACTGTGGGCTGAGCTGTGACTAGATCCCAGGGATAAATGGGAACATACTTTGGGTATAAGCATAATTGAAACTGTAAAGACTTCTGGAATTTTCATGAAGCTCACCTTTATTGAATGTCTATTGCCTACATTTTTTACATGGCTTGTCCCATTCATTTGTAACCAATCTGTCAGAATCTTACAGAAAGGAAACTGAGACTGGGATGTTAAATAGCTTGCTATAGTTAGTAAGCAGCAAAGCCAGAATTGGTATTCATTTTTATTTTATTCCACAGCCTACATTAAAAAAAAACATTTTAATCCATCAGAGCAATAGATCTATTTTCTAAAAAAAGCAGTACAGAAAACTTTAAGTCCATACCAAAGATAAGTCTTGCTTCTACATTGTGGCCCAAGAAAGAGGAGGAATTAAGTGGAACATTAGTATCTATTTAAAGCTAATTATTGTTGAAAAAAATTGAGAGGGAGAGAGAGAGAGAGAGAGCATGAGCAGGGGAGGAGCAGAGAGAGAGAGGGAGACACAGAGTCCAAAGCAGGCTCCAGGCTCTAAGCTGTCAGCACAGAGCCCGATGCGGGGCTCAAACCCATGGACCACGAGATCATGACCTGAGCCAAAGTTGGACGCTTAACCAACTGCCATCCAGCCTCCTCAATTTAAGGCTAATTATAACAGCTGATATATCTTTGAGAAAAACTGAGTAGAATTTTATTGCTATGATTATAGTAGCTCTAAATGCCACAGGAAGGAAAAGCAAGAAATGTATCATAATGTTACTCAGATTCCATAAATACTTACTGAGGATCTTCTGTGTGTTAGGAACCATGCTAGCTGTTTACATGGGTATTAACCACACAGAAAAACTGAGGAAAGGTTATTTCCAAGGCTATTTTATGCGCAAAGGCACTGAACCTAGAGAATTAAATAACTTGTTCAAATTCACACCATAATAACATAAGAACTAGTACAGAAATACAGGTCTTGACTTAAAATACTGTGCTCTTCTATTATTGTGTCTCTCTTTAATGCTATCTTTGGAGGATATCCATTGAAAAGTTTTAATAAAACTTTATTTTGAAAGAACAGAAGTTTTGTGTTGTGCCTTGTTTTAAATGGCAAGAAAAGTATGGTAGCAATTGTTAATTTCTGTCTGTAACTCTGTAGGAAATATTGGGCCACGTAGGAAGTTTAAAACATTTATGAAATAATTATGTCAGTTCTGTCCAAAGTGAAATATTTGTAATCTTACTCTCAAATTGTTTGTCACTGAAATGTTCTTCTGTTTGTTATTTATGTTGTGTTTATTCAAAGTTAATTTTTTAGGTAGGAGGTGTATCAACATTCTTGATCTTTGTCAAATATATTGGCAGGCACATTGTTAGTAGTGTTTGGTCAGTTGCTTAGGGGACAAAACCAAACAGCATATTGGTTGTGTTATGTTGGGCCTTGTGGTTTTACAGTTTAGGAAGTCCAGTTCTCAATCAACAACGCACAACCCTCCTATATGTAGCCAGTGGTTTAAAAAAGTATTTGGAGGAGACTAAAGAAATTTAGATTCCAAAACAAGAAATAATGCCACACTCTAATCAAGCAGGGATTATTTGGTTTCCACAACAATTAAACATTTAAAAATTATTCTGGGAGGATAGGAACTAATTTTGAGTGTGGTTTGGAGTAAAGACTGTAAGCTTTCGCACCAGACAGGTCCAGGTTGAAATCTGGGCTCTGCTTTTCATTTGCAAAAGGAGATAATACCTAACTTGCAGGGCTGTTTTGAGGAGTACACAAGAAAATAGATGGATGTGTATGGCCAGTGCCAGACATAAAGCAGATGGCTATTATTATTTCTGAGTACTTCCAACTCAATTCCTAAACATATAAAACATGTGGATTTTGCGAATGTTCAACTTCTAAGACTAAAAACTGAAGAATTTAGGATAGGACCTTTGATTTGAATGTGGTAGCTTAAAGTCACGTTATCTTACCCTCTTCCCAGAAATTATGCAAAACAAGGCGAATGAGAAACAAACATGTGAACAACCTTTTTTTGCTAAAAACTAGGAGACTGCTAAATACCGCCCTCTCCCCCCATAAAGGAATTTCTGCCCAAAGCTGTGGACACTGTACAGTAGGAGGTAGAAATAGACAAGAGTGGAGACAGGATGCAGCTACTGCACTAAAAGAGGGCTGTCTTTGAAGATGAGAGACACATTCGGAGGTGCAATGTCAGAGCCCCGTTTGTGTTCCGGGGTGCACCAGTGCATTGAGTGCAGCAGAAGAGGGCAGGGTCTGTCTCAGACCCAGTTGGGTTCTCAGCGGTGAGGTGGCTGGGAGAAGCACATGAAAACACAGCCGTATTTCAGCAAATAGCTGGTCTATTGCAACAGAGAAGGGGACCCTTAAGAAAACTGCCACAGCTGTTCTGTTTATTGGCTGAGGAAATGTAAAGGGCAAATAAACATACAGACTAAATCCTTTATCATGAGAAAAAGTGCTGTTATCCTGGATCATGTCCCTGGACCCTTCCCCACGTGAACCTCCGGTAAACAGTGGTACAGAAAAAAAACCAAACAACAACAACAACAACAACAACAAAAAACCCGAGTTTCAATACTGCAGTGTAAAAATAGAACCAGCCCAAGATCTTTTAAAAAAAAAGAAATCACAAGGAAAACATGAGGAAATGAGGGGAAAACTGAAAGCCAGGTAAGAAAAGTTTATGAAAAAAATAAAAAAATGTGGCCATGAAAGAGACAAAAGTTATTGAACGTTGCACCATAAATTTGAAAATAAAGCAGAACAAAACCTTAAAGAAATAAATGTCTCTATGAAGGATTAATGCAAATCAAAAATAGAAGAACTTAGAAAAGAGAAATACTAATGTAACATTGGAGAGGCTGGAGAAAGAAATGGAAGAGAAAAATAAAACCATCACAGAAATAAAGGTTAAGTTGGCAGGAAAATTAAAAAACAAAAACAAAAAAAAAACATTGCTGAAACAGCAAAGGTCCAGAGGATGGATGTGAGAAAAGTGAGCAACATGAAACACATTTTAAAAGTTTAAAGGATTAGAGGGGCGCCTGGGTGGCTTAGTCAGTTAAGCATCTGGCTTCAGCTCAGGTCACAATCTCATGGTTTGTGGTTTCGAGCCCTGCATCGGGCTCTATGCTGACAGCTCAGAGCCTGGAGCCTGCTTCGGATTCTGTGTCTCCCTCTCTCTCTGCCCCTCCTCTGCTTGCTCATTCTCTCAAAAATAAACAAACGTTAAAACAATTTTTAAAAAAGAATTAGAGATTGGTAGCTATAGAAGACAGGCAAAGAAAATCAAGCACACGCATTATTGGACTCACTAAAAATGAAAACAGAAGTTCTGTGATGAAGTAAGTAGTTAAAAATACAAATTAAATGCATTTCAATAAATTAAAGAAGACTTTAGTTTACATGTTGAAAATCAAACATGGCAAGCCCAATGGAAACTGCCCCAAAGCTGTCAACATAAAAATATATCCAAGTTAACTTGCTTAAAACATCAGAGGTAGTGAAAGAATCCTTTGGGTGATGAAAAAGAAGTTACATGTAGAAGAAAAAGATCAAGTGACCTTAAACTACCTGTAACGTATTCAGTGCTAGAAGATAGTGGAGCAACGTGTGTAAAATCTTGAGGAAGAGTGTGACTTAAGAAGTTTACAACCAGCAAAAATGTTAAAGTACAAAAGCAGTAGGAAACAATTTTGAACATGCACAACTCGGAATATTGTTCCTGGGAAACGTCTTCAAGAATTTTTTAGATGAGCCACAGTCCTTCAAGAGATGTCTGAAAAAACTACAAGAGTAGTAGCCATGAGCGCTCGATCCATGTAACTCTAAGAGTGAACCAAATGTGGCCACTAGGGCAGCAGTAGAGACTATACTGTTAGTTGTTCTGACAGTAGGAATAATAAAGCTTACAAAAATGGAACAATACAGGGAAAGAGAATGGCAGTGAAAGTAAGTGCATTTATTTCAAATGCAACTTAAAAGCAAGCTAGGGGTGCCTGGGTGGCTCAGTCGGTTGGGCATCCTGACTTCGTTAGGCTCAGGTCATGATCTAGCAGTCTGTGTGTTCAAGCCCCACATCGGGCTCTGCACTGACAGCTCAGAGCCTGGAGCCTGCCTCAGATTCTGTCTCCGTCTCTCTCTCTGCCCCTCTCCTGCTCTCACTCTCTCTCTCAAAAATAAAATAAAAGCATAAATTTTTTTTTTAATTTATAAAAGCAAGCTAGAGTCATGATCTTGATGATACAAGGCAGGGTTCAGTATAAGTCACACTGAATTGAAATGAGTCAAAAAGAACACTTTATAACGTTAAGTGAAACAAAATAACACTTTATAAAGGATTGAAACATTCACAATGAAAATATAACAGAGAAATATATCTCTGTACCATTGATTGAACAAAACAGTATTAATAGAAACAACTTAATTTTCTTCCATAGTTCATAACAGATCAAATAAACAAAATTATGTAAATATGTAAGATGTAGCCAACATAATTTATAAGATGGATCTGATTGACATTTAAAACTGTTTCCTGAAAACAGAGAATACATCTTCTCAAGTGACCATGGAATGTTAACAGAAACCGAACATTTGCAGTACCACAAGGAAAATTGCACTGATCACAATGTAATAAAACTAGAAAGCATTAAGAGGAGAAAAAATTTAAAATGACGCTTGATCAGATTTACAAATCTTTCTCTTAAAGTCGTATCAAAGAGGAAATATAAACTAAAATGGTTAAAAGCTAGAAAATAAATACAATAGAAACACAGCATACTAGACTCTGTAGTTCAGATAAAACAAATTTCAGAAGAAAAAGTATAGATTTACTACTTTGAGTAGTAAATTAGAAAGTTTGAAGAAAATGGCAAAGTCAATCTATAGCAAACAAAATGAAATTAATACACATTAAAGCAGAAATAAATGAATTAGATAAGAGATGAATAGAAGTACTTACTCGGGAAAAGTAAAATGTTAGCTAGTGAAATAACAAATGTAGAGTGCACAAATATGTAAGAAAGGATGATAGGGAAATAACTTCAAAATGCTGCAAATTTAAGTCACAAGAGATTTTGTTTTCCAAACTCTAGGTGAGTAATTTGAAAAAATGAAGAAAGTGTTAACTTTCTAGAGAGAGAATTATCTAAAACTTTCTAAAACACATAGAAAATAAAAACATACAAATTACCTGGGAATGGGGAGTGGGGCAGAGAAATCTATGCCCCACACCCATTATCATCAATAGCACTAGGCCCTGATGGTTTCACAAAAGAATTCTACCAGACCCTTAAAAACCCAAAAAGTATTCCAGAGAACAGGAAAAAAAAATTAACAGTGTTTAGAATGATGCTAGCATGGAATTGACATCAAAATTTAACAAAGACTATTTAAAAGAAAACTTTAGATCATTCATGTTTATGTTCATGCAAGAAACTGTGTAAACATCCTAAATAAAATGTTGACAAACAGAATCTAGCAGATATTAAAAGAATAAAACATCCTGATTAAAGGGGTTTATTTCAGGGAGGTAGATAATAATGGTTCAATAAATAAAAAGAAATCTATTAACATTACATTTAAGGAAGAAAGCCCATGATTATATTCATACTTGTGAAAAGGCAACAAAATTTAATGTTCAGACTTAAGAAAAAGAAAAACCTCTAGTACAATTGGAAATAGGTATTTTCTTTACCTGGTAAAATAGGTCTATTTCAGTCTCAAATCCAGTGCCATTCTTAGTGGGGAAACACTAGAAGCATTCTTGATAATTTTGGCAACAGACAATGTCCATTATTGGATCACTGGTGGATCACTAGTGGATGTATAACTAGTGGATAATAGATCACTACTATTATTTAACATTGTTCTGGAGTACTAACCAACACAATTAGACAAGGGAAATAAACTAGAGATATAAAAACAGGAAAACATTTGCAGCTTAAATCATATGATTATGTACTTGAAAAACCAAAAGAAGCAGCTGACAATTATTACACAGAGTAAAAAAATTCCAAACAGCAGTGAGAGAAAAAAATTAATATACAAAATCAGTGGCTTTCATATATACAGATTTACAAGCATTAGGAGACATAATGGAAGAAAGATCCCCAATGTTCATCAAAAAATATATATACATATATAAAATATTAACAAGAAGTACGCAACCTTCTATATGGAAAAAGGAAAAAAAAAACTTTTTTAAAAGGCTTCTAATGTTCCTGGAAGAATACTTTGATATTTAGAATAATACACCATGGAAAGTCTCAGCATCTTGTCAGTATCTCCCGATTCATTTTGTAAGTTTATGTGACAATCACAAAAATACTTTCAGGATATTTTTGGGATTTAGATAGGCTGATCTAAAGTTGATAATGGAAAAAAATATACAAGCACAAATAGCCAATAAAACTTAACAAAAGGAGGGCAATGATGTGGAATTAGCCCCACCAGAGATTAAAATTTAGTAGACCTCAATTATTAAGGCAGTTTGGTTCTGGGCATGGAGGGAAAAATTAATGGAAAAGAATATAGAATACATATGTGAATTGTAGTACATGTAATATCAATGGGGGAAAATGGGTTTTTCAATAAATAATAATGAGTCAACAGGGTAGCCATCTGGAAACAAAAATGGATCCATACCTCATAGCTTATACCAGAAGAAACTTCAAATAGATCATTGATGTAAATGTAGAACATAAACCATAAAAGTAATAGAAGATATCGTGGGAGAGAGAATTCTATATAACTTCAACATGAAAAAGCTTTCCCAACCATGATAAAAATCAGGAACCATAAGAAAAAGAGTAATAAATTTCACTTACTTCATAAAAGAAAACTTTCTGCGTGGTCAAAATTGCTTATAAGAAACATCAAAGTAGAGAAAACTTTTCGCAACTCATGTAACAGACAAAACATTATTTAGTGTATAAAGAGTTCTACAAATTGACACAAAAAATACCAACCGCCCAATATAAAAATGGGCGGAGATTATGAGCATTCATTTTGTTTTTTTAATGGTTATTTATTTTTGAGAGAGAGAGAGAGAGAGAGAGAGAGAGAGCGCGCACGAGTGGGGGAGGGCAGAGAGAAAGACAGAGGATCCAAAGTGGGCTCTGGTGGCAGCAAAGAGCCCGACGTGGGGCTTGGACTTACCAACAGTGAGATCATGACCTGAGCTGAACTTGGACACTTGACTGAGCCCCCATGCGCCCCTGTGGACATTCATTTTATACGAAGAAAATGAAAGAGAGGTCTTCCCTCGGTAATGTAATATTAAGCAGCTACTCTCCCCATTATATCAGTCTCAGTCGCTTGCTCATTTCCATCATTGCACTTATTTCAATCAGTTGCTGTTTTTTCTGTTTGCTTGTTGGTTTATTCTCCCTTTTCTCTCTAAGACAGTGAATTCTGTGGAGAAAGGGATCATGTCTGTCTCTTCCACAGTTAGTTCCCTTGTGCCAAGCACAGTGCTGTCAGATATGAAGCACTTAATCTGTTCTGTTCTACTTCAGTCTGTTCTATTTCTTCTTCAGAAAAATACCTTCTAAACATTCTTTCTCATGACCTGTGCAAAACATGTTCAGTTTTTCAATAGGAAACTCAGTAGATAGGTTGAAATTTACAGAATTAAAAAGAAGTCACATAAATTCACAAAGTTACATATTAGGCTTTGAATGGTTAGCTTCAAGCATGGGACATGGTTACCTAGTAGGGACTTAAAAATTATTTGTTAGGGGTACCTGGGTGGCTCAGTCAGTTAAACTTCTGACTCTTGACTACAGCTCAGGTCATGATCTCACAGTTTGTGAGTTCGAGCCCTGCATTGGGCTCTGCACTCACAGTGCGGAGCCTGCTTGGAATTTTGTGTACCTCTCTCTCTGACCCTCCCCAACTTGCTCTCAATCTCTCTCTCTCAAGGTAAATAAAAATAAACAAAAATTATTTGTTGAATTAAAAAGTGTTAGAAAAATAGTATTTGCTTAAAGAGATCTTAAATTTTTGACAGATTATTTTTGGTAGAGTGTATGCTTCATTAATAACTTCTTGTGAAAATTAGTTCAATTTCAGTTACTTTGAATGTTCTTCAATTCATCCCTTTGACATTATTGATTTCATTATCATAATGAGATTTATAGGCATCATTAGAGATTATGTATGACTTTAGAAGTTTTATTTTATTTATTTATTTTTTTCATCTTGAAATCACTAGATTTTAATAAATTCTTTTTTTTATATATATATATGAAATTTATTGACAAATTGGTTTCCATACAACACCCAGTGCTCATCCCAAAAGGTGCCCTCCTCAATACCCATCACCCACCCTCTCCTCCCTCCCGCCCCCCATCAACCCTCAGTTTGTTCTCAGTTTTTAACAGTCTCTTATGCTTTGGCTCTCTCCCACTCTAACCTCTTTTTTTTTTTCCCTTCCCCTCCCCCATGGGTTCCTGTTAAGTTTCTCAGGATCCACATAAGAGTGAAACCATATGGTATCTGTCTTTCTCTGTATGGCTTATGTCACTTAGCATCACACTCTCCAGTTCCATCCACGTTGCTACAAAAGGCCATATTTCATTTTTTCTCATTGCCACGTAATATTCCATTGTGTATATAAACCACAATTTCTTTATCCATTCATCAGTTGATGGACATTTAGGCTCTTTCCATAATTTGGCTATTGTTGAGAGTGCTGCTATGAACATTGGGGTACAAGTGGCCCTATGCATCAGTACTCCTGTATCCCTTGGATAAATTCCTAGCAGTGCTATTGCTGGGTCATAGGGTAGGTCTATTTTTAATTTTTTGAGGAACCTCCACACTGCTTTCCAGAGCTGCACCAATTTGCATTGATATTCACTATTTCTCTAATGTTTTTTAGTGCCATGATTGTTTAAGAGTTTTTATAATATTTGGTATTTTCTTTTTCTTACATATTTTTCACATAGTCATACTAATATTTTCTGATATTTCTAGACCTCACACTTCCTGTTCATTTACTTTTATGATTACCTAATTATAATTAAATACTTAAAGTTACTTAAATAATTACTTAATTGTTCGCTTCTAACAAAATTGGTCATTTCTATGGGATCTGTGTGTTTCTGTTTGGACAATTATTTATTATAAACACACACATATATACATACAAATATTTACATTTTCTTGCAAATTAAACTACAGATTCTTGAAGATAGACTAATTCCTCTATGTTTGCTATAGGGACTATTTTAAGGTAATTATTTATATATATTGTTCAAAATTGTTGTCAACGTATTTCTGTAACATCACCATTATCAAAGAGTGAGGATCACTATCCAAGGGATGGAGATTCAAAATGTCACAGTTGCTGGCATCAGAACAGTTATAATCTAGCTTGGGAGACAATATGCAGTTAAATTAATGTAGCTATCTGTTGCTGCACAAAAAATTATTCCAAAAGTTAGTGTTGTAACAGAACGAGCATTTTTTATAGCATACTTTGTTGAGTAGGAATCCTAGCATGCCTTAGCTAGGTCCTCTGACTCAGGGTCTTTTGAAAGTCTCTCATCAAGGTACTGATTTGGTCTGTAGTCATTTCATGGCTTGACAGGAGAAGGGTCCACTTAGTTACCGACATGGTTGTTGGCAGGATTGAGTTCCTCATGAGCTGTTGGATGGAGAAGGCCTCAGGTCCTGGATGGCTTGGCCAGAGGCTGCCCTCAGTTCCTTCCATGTGGGCCTCTCTATAGGAAAATAGAGGAGCACAAGGGGTGATTTTAATTAAAGAGCAGGAGAGGGTATGAAGACAGAAACCATAGTGTCTTTGTAACCTAATCTTGTAGTGATAGCCCGTCACTTTTGCACTATTCTCTTCATTAGAAGTCATTAGGTTCAGCCCATACTCAAGGAGAGGGGATTGATTACACAAGGGTGTGAATATCAGCCAGTGGGGATCATTGGAGGCTATTTTAGAAAATGCCTATCACATCTGGTAAATACCAAACAAGCAGTTTAAGACATGTCATTAAAATAATTCAGAGGAATGATCTCTAAGAGTTGAAACATTCAGGAAGGTATTCTAAAAAGTTGAGACCGAAGTGAAGTCTTGAAGAAAAGTTTGGTTTGATAAGGGGGAACCTGAACTCTTAACCAAAGCAGTAGACTGCCTCTTCAGTCCAACATTTAGTAAACATGGGCCATGTGAATAAACAATTCCAAAACAAATGACACTTTCATCTAGTCTATGAAGATTTTCTGGTGGGATCTGGACCAGCACCAATCTAAGCACTATTAATCAGTGTGGTTGGGAACTTTACTTGGACAAATCTCCCTTTCAGTGTCTCTGCTAATTGTGATTAATGGATGCCTATAAAATATATGTTAGTTATTGCATTTTGGTTTGAGTACAGACCGTACAACAAAGAAACAACCCCTGCCTTTTGAAGTTTAGGTTTTAAAGAGAAGGCTTGATGTAATCAGTTAACAGGAATGCTCTTCAAAATGAAGTAGAGAAGCATGGGAACTTGGAGCAGAGATACTGAAACCCTGTGGTGATAAGAAGAGACTGATCACCGTGATACCAGAAAAATGCAACAGAATGTCTCTTGTTCCTTGTCTATAGTGTTTGGCAAGTATTGGACATGTGCCACAGCTGTTGGTATCTGTGGGGACACACATGCCTCGCCTTGCAATTGCAGCAGTGTGTTGGTGACCTGAGAAGAGAGGAAATGGGATGGCTGCTATGTAGATGCCTTCCCAGTACCAACTATGGGCACCAGGTGCAGATTTGTCTTGGGTTGAAAATGCCTTTGGAAAATATTCACACTGAAACAAAGTAATTAACTTCATCGACCTTAATGAGACTGTGGTAACTTCCAATTCAGTGGTACTTTCAGCCACCAACTAAGGTGAATACTTTGAATTTCTTCGTATTTAGGAGAGGTATTTAAATTTAAAATGGATGCTCCCATTGATGATTCAGTTTCATGTTCAGTCTTTATAATTACACTGAATATTTTGTGTTTTCAGTATTTTTCCTCTGAAGAGAAAAAAGCAAGACTAGAGACACATGTGTATATGAATAGGCACGCATCATTGCCTGAGTGTGGAGAGAAAACAAAAATAACAATAATAGAACCAAAATATGATTGAGGTTGAATTTCAGGGTTACAAGTTTTGCAGAGTGTTTTATTTCATTCCATCAGAAGGAATTCTTTGTATATTCAATAAAGACTAACAGTAGGAAGATGACATTGCCAAGAGTTGTGCACTTAAAAGAAAGATGAAAGCTTGAAGTGAGAGGACTGAAAAAGAATACTCTGTCCAGACAATGACTGTTTTGATTAAATTCTAAGTATTTCACCTTCTTCAAATATTTCACCTCACAACAGTAATAGATAATGTCCCAGATCAGTGCTTTCCTTGTGATTTACCCAATGCTGAGAGATATTTGTGTGCCTTTCTCTAGAGACCATTATAAACCAATTAAGAGCTGCAAATTCATGAATACAGCCAAAATTCATGAGTACAACCTCAAGCTTATACGTGCTCAAATGAAATTTTTCCTTCCTTAATTTATGGGTCCACTAATTTGAAAGTTTTTTGATGAAAAAAAAAAGTATGCATTGTTCTACCTCTTCCAAACATCAATTTTTACTCTGGTGTGACCTTTCAGAATTTGTCCTTATGCATATCTGTCTCTGTTGTTGGAATCAAAGTGTGTATACAATTTATGTTTTCCCTTTTTATTTAATGTTCTACGATAAATGTTTACTTGTGTTTCAACACAGAACAATGGTTTAATTGCTGCCCAATATTATTTAGAGATTTATATTTCTAAACATTTCTCTATTTTGACATTATTTGTTGATACCTTAGTCATGTCATTGTCTTTTTTATTTCCAGTGAATTACAACAAAAAGGAAAATAACTTTATCAGAAGAGACTTTTAAGACTTAGCATGCCAGGGTGCCTGAGTGGCTCAGTCAGTTAAGCGTCCGACTTCAGCTCAGGTCACGATCTCACGGTTCGTGAGTTTGAGCCCCGTGTCGGGCTCTGGGCTGACAGCTCGGAGCCTGGAGCCTGCTTTGGATTCTGTGTCTCCCTCTGTCTGCCCCTCCGCTGCTTGCACTCTGTCTCTTGCATTGTTTCAAAAAATAAATACTAAAAAAAAAATTTTTTAAAAAGACTTACCATACCTAAAATACATATAACTATAGTAAATTTCACTGAAGTGGTAACCACTTATAATCTTACTGACTGTACACATATTCCAGGTTGTGTT
Organism: Felis catus; assembly: GCF_018350175.1. Lineage (NCBI taxonomy): Eukaryota > Metazoa > Chordata > Mammalia > Carnivora > Felidae > Felis > Felis catus. The sequence goes on along the minus strand of NC_058384.1, from coordinate 22,584,212 downwards.
ACAGTTTGAGTGATACTCTTAAAAAAGATTCTTGGGGGGCGCCTGGGTGGCGCAGTCGGTTAAGCGTCCGACTTCAGCCAGGTCACGATCTCACGGTCCGTGAGTTCGAGCCCCGCATCAGGCTCTGGGCTGATGGCTCGGGGCCTGGAGCCTGCTTCTGATTCTGTGTCTCCCTCTCTCTCTGCCCCTCTCCCATTCATGCTCTGTCTCTCTCTGTCCCAAAAATAAAAATAAAAAACGTTGAAAAAAAAATTAAAAAAAAAAAAAAAAAGATTCTTGGGGCGCCTGGGTGGCGCAGTCGGTTAAGCGTCTGACATCAGCCAGGTCACGATCTCGCGGTCCGTGAGTTCGAGCCCCGCGTCGGGCTCTGGGCTGATGGCTCGGAGCCTGGAGCCTGTTTCCGATTCTGTGTCTCCCTCTCTCTCTGCCCCTCCCCCGTTCATGCTCTGTCTCTCTCTGTCCCAAAAATAAATAAACGTTGAAAAAAAATTTTTTTAAAAAAGATTCTTTTCTTTCTTACCAGGTACTTAAAATTGACTGAAGTTTGCATCTCTTTCACTATAACTAAATACAGACATTTGCTTCTGGTCTTATTTCTTTGGTTTCCTTCTTTTAATGAATTTTCTTTTTATGTAGTGATTGGTACTTTATTATTTTTTTTGTACAAATTTGAATGATCTCTTCAGATAGTGTAGATTTTAATTTATTTTAATTGATGACATAAGTGTTGCCAAATCTGGCTTTATTTTATTTTAGAATTTAATTTTCATTTGATATTTTTTAAATTGAAATATAGTTGACACACAGTGCATGTTAGTTTTGGGTGTACAGATAGTGATTCGACCACTCTATATTATTATGCTGTACTCACCCCGAGTGTAATCAATTTTCATTTGATTTCTATGTATTCATATTTGTCAGTATTTTTCCTAGTGATTTATTCTATTGCTTTGAAAAGAAGAATGTTTTTCTTTTATATATCTGATTTATATTCTAATTTGGATTCAGGTAAAATTATAATAATGGTTATATTGAACCATGTTAGCCTTTTAGAGTTTATTTTGCTATATACTATAAAATATGAATTAAAGTTAAATATTTTTTAAATAATCCTATTTTATGTACCTTATCTTCAGATAGTAGTTTGTATGTAGATTATTAATTTTTTTCTAGTTACTATATATTCATTTGTATACCAGCAGTACTGTCCTCTTAGTTATTGATGCTTGTGATGTCCTTTATTACCTTGTCAATTTTCATTAATACAAAATGACCATGTGCTGTTTAAAATAAACACAGCACACACAAGCAAAAAAACTTTTCTGAGATTCTTAATGTATTAAATCCATAAATTGACTTGTCAGAATACATATATTTTAATATTTAGCTTTCTTTTATATAACTGTGGGGTTTTTTTTTCATTAAAAAATCTTTTCTATTCTTCAATAAGGAGTATTACTTAATTCAGTGTCATGATAAATCTGGAACACTTATACTGCTGCTGGGATTATAAATGAATGGTTCCTCCTTCAATCTTCCTAAGTCCGGCCTGTGTGTGTCTCTTCTAGCCAGTTGGAGGCACCATCTGGCATCAACACAAAATACAGATTGTGTAATTTGGTTGAATCCACGCAGGAGTTAAATGCTCTGATATTTGCATTTAAAACTGGCATTGTACAGGGGCGCCTGGGTGGCTCAGTTGATTGGGCGTCTGACTTCGGCTTAGGTCATGATCTCACGGCTTGTGAGTTCGAGCCCCGTGTCGGGCTCTGTGCGTCAGCCTTGGGCAAGGTCTGGTCATCTGAGCCACTCATCTCTTTCTGTAGCTCCAACCCTTGGCAGACAGGTGACTCCCAGGGATCTTTAAATCATGGCATTGATATGTGCTTGGTACCTGGGTTGAGAGTGTGTGGAAGGTTTGTCCTGGCTGAGACATGGCTTCTGGTGGTCGGAGCTCCCCCCCCCCCATCCTCACATCAGGTCCCTGCTTGGGTGGATGGTGACAGCCTACCGAGGCAGCAACAGGGCTGCTGGGTAGAGCGTGGGGCATGTGTGAGTGGGAGAAGAGGTGGCTGAGAACTTGTCCTCAGAAGTGGTGGCAGGCAGGACCCACCATGAGCTAAGGCTCCAAGCTCAGACTGTATGTTCCATTGTCCCATTGAACTTGACTTATAAAACACAAATTCAAAGATAAAATTATTTCAAGACAGTTGACTGCAAAGTATTCTCAACAGAGCAGAGGCCTCTGAGAGCAGGACCTCATACAAATGCACCGGTCTTAAGTCCCTGAAGTCAGCCCTTTAATTTGTAGGACACACCCAGACATGTCTGATTCTGCTAACTCTTTAAATGTATTTGCTTGTTTGTGCTTTTCCCTGCCAACTGGAGCTAACTATAAGGATATAGTGTCTGTTGGTTGAGTAAATGAATGCAATTTGGGGGGGAAACCATATATATACTATCACATATATAGAGACACATAAATGCATCTATCATATTTTTAACAATGTCTGTGATTCCCATATTTTTTTGCAAATAAAGTGTTACTTCATAAATATGATTTTGGATCTCGGCATTATAGTTTCCCTGAAAACATGATCAAAGGACTCCATATATTTGTTTAGTTGTGGAAACAATCAGGGCTGAAATTAAGTCTGTTCTCCTAACGTGGAAATTTTAACAACACTAACATTTCATTTCTAAGGACTTGTAAATGTACTTTTTCTTCAACAGGATTTTACTCCTTTTATAATTTTTCTTTGTCCCTCACTGATGTCTAGATTTATTTGAAAGGCCATTAATGCTAAAGAATTGTCTAAGAGAACAATTAAAACTTTGAAATGAATTTTAATACTTTTATCTTAAAATTAAAAACACATTTACTTAGAATATCACTGTTTAAATTTTAAAATGTTCTTGTACATAGTATTCATTTTCTTGTTTGTTTTCAAAGTACCTTAATCACACTGGAAAGCTTATTAATTAAATTTTATTAAATAGCATGAGAAAATATTTTATGTTTTCCTATCTGACTATACCTTATCAATGCATGGATATGTTTTGGTGCTAAAATGCCATTTTTTATTTAGGATTTCATGTAAAACCTTGAATTTGAATTTTGTTGCCCATTAAAAATCCCACGGCTGTTTTTTCAAGAGTGCTTTCTACAGCTATGGCTAAGGTCCAGTGTAAGCAATAACATCCTTCCTACTCAATATACCTCAAAATCCTGTGTCAATTATTAAGACATTCTTCTTTGCTTCCTGTTCTAAACAGCTGTGTAACATTGGTGAATTCATGTTCATGATTTTTTCTATATCTTGTTCAACAGTCCAAGTGAAATGACCCTTGCATTTTACATATATTAGCTGCAATTTTGTTAAGTGCATATATTTAAGGTTATCATATAACATCGTTAAATGAATAATCTCTTTGGAGAGTAGAGCAGAATGCCATTTAATCAATACTAGATAACATGCTATGCATGAATTCATCATTGGCCTGGATTTTATAAAACACACCAAATACATCACTTCATGTCAAAACAATCATTAAGGGCCTTTAAGGGTCTTGAACATTACCTATTCTATTGTGAGTAGGAATGTACGCAAATAAGTCTTGAAATATACTTGTCCTTAGCTTAGTTCAAAGTCAGGAGACAGTTCTGTTTTTGTGGATTAGATGTAGATCATTTAAAAATGGTGCTGGACAGCAACATTATAATTGAGTGAGAATAGAGAAATCTAGAAAGAGTGCATTGTGGATTAAATCGAAAACAGTAAAAGTAAATATAGTTATTAATCTGATTTTCTGTAGCATCCCCAAACAGGAAACATAATTTATTAATTTTCCTTTAGACAACTTGAATGCTTTGAATATGTCTATTTACAAGTAGGTTTGCACATAGAAGACGTTATAATTGATTTGTGTTTAATTGCCCAGGAGTAGAATTTTTAGAGAGAGTAACAGTTGAGATTCAGTTCATGGAAGCAGTTTTGAACCACCCGTGTCCCAATGCCTGGAATTTCTTTGTTCTAATACCACCCTCTGTTAATTTGGTGCTTTGTCCCCTGTTGGGATAAGCACTGGGTGTTGTATGGAAACCAATTTGACAATAAATTTCGTATATTTAAAAAGCAAACAAACAAACAAACAAACAAGCAAACAAACATTAAAATTAAAAAAAAAAAAATCTGGTGCTTTCCTCAAGTCCCAACGCATTCCTCATCTCCTCCTGATGCCTTCACTGTGTTTCCCTAGACTCAGGGGTCTCTGTTTTCTCTGGGCACTGAGAAAGTTTGCCATCTTTTTTGTATCACTTAGCTCTTTTCAGCTGCTGAATTAGACTTTCTAAGTTTCCAAGGCTTATGTGTAAATTTTCAACTATGTAGTTTTCAGTTATTTTTAAATTTCCATTATGATAGGCCTTATGATTTATAGTTATTTTTGATTTTTCTATAATGCTTTGAAAATACTGATTAGTTTATAATGTAGCTTAGGGGTCTCATTTTAACTTTGCACATATTTATGTGTCACTATAAATATAAAGCCGTGAACTATGTATTTTTGAAAACCAAAACAATTGTGCATACTGTTATCAAATCATGCACAGGCAGTGTTTAAACCCCAGCAAGCAGCAGTAACTATTTCTCTTATTATCAAGAAACACTTCGAGTAAAGAAAAACTGTAAGGAGCAGAAATCTGTTAGTGGAAAGGAAAAAGGAAGTGAGAAACTGGATATTGATCTTGCCAAGTGAAGCAGTGAAAGAAAATATTACATTGTGAACTTCTTTCCATTATTTTCTTAAATACAATCTAGCAACTCAGATTAAGAGAACAATGGCTGAGATGCTGGAAATAAATCCAACCTATCTGATAAGTCCCTAGGAAACGAGATATAACAAAATTAATGGAAAGGGGAGATTGCCTTGCAGTTTTGGACACTGTTGTGTTGTTTTTTTTTTTTCTTTTATAAAAAGTGGTCTTCTGAAGCATGACGTATTTCTTATATTTGTAATAATGCATGTTGCTGTAATGATTCTTTTGTTTTGTAAGACAAAGTGTATATGGAAAATTGTGTCTATTGATTATGTATTAGTAACTTGATTAAAAAACAAAACATTTAGTTAATAGGGAAAACTGAAAACTTTCTTAGTTGACTTATTGTCATCATATCGATCATGTCTCATGGTCTTTAGCTATAGCATGGAGTCTCCATGATGTAAGGAAATGAGCAAGAAGTAAAGGATCTGAAGGCCTGGGCTTGACCTTTAACCTTTATTTTTTTCTTTATTGTTCTTTGGTCTATTAAAGACAATATCCAGGCCTGCAACAATTAAGAATCCTGGATGTTGTACACATCAGTTTAGGCACTTGATCATGGCCTGTCTTGCCTGTGGTCCAGAGGAAAGGAGGAGAAAGTTAGTGGTACTTTAGTCATCAACAGAATGGAGATCTTGGAAAAGAAGAAATATTAGTGAGCCAGACAGGTTGCTCTGTATAGAAAATATTTTCAGAAATCTTAACCTTTTTTTTTTTAAACCACCCAAATTTTCAATTTCATCTTTGCTGGACCTCAAGTTTTCTTCTATAGATAAAGAGATTGAATGAAATGATCTTTGATGTCCCTTCTAGCTCAGTGCTTTTGTTTGGAGATTGATGGTTGATTGATTGAGTGATTTTTGGTGTGTTTTATTTGTAAATCACTAGATAAAGTTAACTGAATAAAGTGGAGGTGATCTTTGCATTCTCTTGAATGCTGTGCATCTTCATTATTCCCATGTGTTTACTGTACAAATATTATCAAAACAACATTAAAGCAAATTGGAGAAAAGTCAACACATTCAAGGAGTAGGACTTAAGTCAGGCTTTTTAGAATGAGCAGTATATGGACAGATGAAAGACAGTGGGGATGGCCATGGGATGGTGAGGAAGCACAGTGGCCTCATGCTAAGGGGTGTTGACAAAGGTAGAAAATTGGATTAATAGAAGAGAGGCCTGGAATGCCTTGGAGAGTTCTCATTTAATTCTATATGCAATAGAGGGTCGTGTTCGGGCAGGAAGAGAGGACAAAGTTGTACCTACTGGATGTCATCAAAGCCTTGGCAGGGGATAAAACTAACATGAGCCAAAAGGAAGAGAAGAGGAAATTGCTCATAACACACTGGCACAGGGCTCTATTAAGTGAAGAGTAAGAGTGGAATGGAAGCAGGTCCTGAAAGGGAGGAGGGCTGATTTTGCCAAATAGTCATATCATTCTATTCAAAAGAGTTGGAAAGGATGCTTACAGCTGGAGGGATATGGCAGCTCAGCAAGCCCTCACCTCTCCTGAGTATTTCTCATAACTGATAAAAGATTTATCTCAGCTGTCCAGTATAGTTTGCAAAAATGCTTATTAATGAAATTCAGGAGGGATTTCCTATCTTCATTGGAAACAAATGGATATTTGAGTCTATGGATACAAATGAAGCCTAATCAGACCTCTTACTTCAATACCAGTCCTTGATCTCCTGTGTTGAAGAACAGGCATATATCCAGGACTATTTTTTATATTATTATTATGGGGAATGTTCTCTTTGTATTCTTATGTAATTGCCTTTTTCCAGTATTCTTTGTATTTCTTTCTAATTCTTGAGCTTTGAATTCTAGAATTATTTCAGTATTATGCCATGTAGGAACATAGAAGTTTGGCCTAACAGTGCTACTGAAAATTTATATGTCGGGGTGTAACTGCCTGGCATATTCTTTGCTATTATGCATTCCTTTGCAAAGTATGCCTTTGTTTAGTCTTGAGGGAATAGGCTTCTCTGATTTTCCATACACTTGGGACAAGACTTTTACATAACTAATAACTGTTCTGCTTGGTATGGAATGCACATGTTTGCATTTTCACACAAATTCTCTAATTGCCTCTCCACTCCTTTTGTATACTGCTAGGTGGCTGATCTGTGATCTGTATGATGAAGGTTGGAGGCATTTTTTTCATGTCATTTCTAAGAAAAATTACATGGGTTATGGCAGACAAATTGTGCTTCCTTTACAATTTACCTCATTTATTTCTAAAATCCTACAGTCTATTTTTGTATTACATTTAGCACATTATAGAAGGCCTGACTAATTAATTATTATCCTTTGAAGTCATAAAGTCTTCTTCTAGCAGTGTGCCTTTGAAGCTAGAACATGTGTTGTTAAAAATTATATGTTAAATATTTTTATAATTTGGTATTATAGTTGCACATTATCATTTTGAATGCAGCCTGTATCTTCATTAGATAAAATGGAAAACTTTCCATCCACCCTAGGAATTTAGTGTCAGTGCACATGATACTCATGAGTTTTAATACTCTATTACTAAATGTATGGGTGTTTCTTAAGGAAGTAATTGATACTCGTAAAGGCACTTTGTCTACTTTTTAAAAAATTTTTTGAGAGAGAGAGAGCGAGCAAGCGAGTGAGCCGGGGAGGGGCAGAGAGAGAGGGAGAGAGAGAGAGAATCTCAAGCAGGCTCTGCACTCTCAGTGCAGAGCCCAATGTGGGGCTCAAACTCACAAACCCTGAGATCATGACCTGAGCCAAAACCAAGAGTAGGATGCTCAACCGAGGCACGCACGTGCCCCATCCACTTTCTCTTTTAAAGGTTGATTGTTATTTTTAAGAAAATTATCTTTGTGGATGAAAATGTTTACTATAGACATGCTGCATCCTACAAAAAAATATATATATATATTGCCAAATTAACCACCCCTGGTGTCTGGGCCCTTTCTTTTCACCTACCTTAGGTCCTGGTTTTCCAAGAAATGCAGTGGCCCACTTGTTCCCATTTGGAATAGTGGTTTGTGCAATATATCAGGGTAGTTGTGAGGGTGGCAGTGACCACAAAGTGGTTAGAGCCGGCTCAGGCAAATGGTGATAGTGATGGACAGCAGCCCCAGCCCAGGGAAGGAAGTGATGGGGACTATTTTTTTGACTTTTAATGTTTTCATATCAATGCTTCTGCAAGTTCTTGAAAACTCTGTGGCATTGAAGGTCATTTTTATTGTTGTTTAATATTAAACTTCTTATTTTTAACTAATTTGGACTTACAGAAAAGTTGCAAACAAATTTACAATTTATAGTTGAGAAAACAGAATTATAGGATGGATGGGTAATTAATTTAGAGTCCAGCAATGAAGTAGGTATTCAATAAATATTCATTGACTGATGGGAGTAAAAAGGGACTGAACCTGGGGTCTCCTGACTCTTGGTCTTACAACATTTTTGACTGCCCCTTTGCATTTCCCAAGGCTAAAAAGTCACTCTGAATATACATAATTTCCAGCAAATTTTAAGTTATTCTTTGGTAGCTATAAACTGAGAAACAGTCTGTTGTTTTGCTGGCTATATATCTCTTACTAATAAATAACCATGTAGTGTACAATGAAAAGACATTTGCAAACATGATAAACTCTTTAATGCTATTGATTACAATTTACTTACCTATGTCATTTTTATCCTCATAGAAATTGGCCCAGTGACAATTACCACAGATCCCAAGAAATTTCAATATGAACTCAGAGAATTGTATGTTCAGGTAAGTGCTTGCTTTCAATTTTATTTGTTTCAGGGGAAAGGAAAATCATGAACTTTTGTCTGATTTCCCTTATTTTTAAACCTGAAAGAAGTAATTTTGGGTTAAAAATTTTTTTAATGTTTATTTATTTTTGAGAGAGAGGGAGTGAGCAGGGGAGGAAGTAGAGAGAGAGGGAGACAGAGGATCTGAAGCGGGCTACTAACTGGAAGGGGAGAACCCGATGTGGTTCTCGAACTCATGAACCATGAGATCATGTCCTCAGCTGAAGTCCGATGCTTAACTGACTGAATCACCCACGTGTTCCAGAAATAATTATTAGTTTTTAATTCCACTTCCTTTTCTCACTTGAGTTCTGAATGAATTGAACAATAGATATGTAAATGGGGCAGATTGAGTTCACCTTCATTTATACATTATCTATGGCTGCTTTCATACAACAATAGCAGAATTAAGTAGCTTTGACAGACTGGCCCACATACCCTAAGATATTTACTCCGTGACCCTCTACAACAAAGTTTACTGAAGCCTGCTCTAGGTGAGTCCCTTCACTGAGAATCATAAACAACAGTTAATTCTTCCCCCACAACAGAAATGGTATAATTAAAAATAATTTTGATGTTCTCTGGTCTAAGTCAACTGTATAAAATTTTTGACAGTAAGTATAATTAGGTGATTAGAGAAGAAGAATAACATTGCTTTAGCTGATATTCTGACAACAGGACTTGGAGATAGGGTTAATATGTACTTTCCCCTCAGGGCTGCTTTGAGATCATTATTGCTAAATCCATTCATGAAAACAAAAAAAACTTGCTCTTTGAGGCTGCTTCACTATACTCTTCTCCATGGATGGTCTTTGCTGTAGTCATTTCCAGACCTTTTGACCACCCCCCACCATTCATCTAAGCTACTGGTACCTAGATCATTGGCTACGTTTCCCCTTCAGGGCTGCCATCATTCCAGGGACTTCAGCATTTATGGGAAAGACCTGTCAGAGCCTTCTCCCCTCAGTTCCTTGACCTGCTAGTCATCTGCAATAACCTGTTCTTTACTCCATCTCAGTCTTCCACTCCCTCAGGACCTTATCATCAATAATCCTTTCTACCTCTCAAAGCACTAGTTCAAGCATCTTAACCTCCAGCAGCAGCCATCTGTCCACCAAGCTTGTTGGCACAACTGTTTACAACTCCTCCTTCACCCTCATTAACCCCTAGCCTGTCTCCCAGGCCATCAGATCTCTCCTTTTTTTACTTTCCTCCAGTTGAGCTCAGAGTCCTATCATTTCAAAAACACCTCTTTTTCTTCCTTGTCCAATGCTTTTTTCTTCAAAAGGCAAAACCTTATTCCTCAATAACTCCAATTATCTGCATTATTCATGCCTGTCCACCAGGGCGAAGTGCTGTTAAAGTTTTACAACAGAGCAGGTTGATTCCATTGTGGATACACAACACTGGACTGTCAGCACTCCCATGATCTTACTATGTTTTTCTGGTTGATTAAATTTCCCATTTGTCCCAATGATAATTACAGATCTTGTCTACTCTGTTTAAACCTCCATCCCCTCACCCTTTTACTACTGGTTGTTTCAGTGAGCGATCTGCCCTGAGCAAGTGACCTCACTTACTGTTTCAAACATACGCAAACAAATGGCCCCTAAGACTTCTCCTCTGACATACAGACCCTTATGTCAGTCCCCTAGATGTCACAATGGGCCTCTACAATGAAACTCACAAATGTGCCCTTTCCATTGCTCTACACTTGGTGCTAAATTCTTGTTCTTTGTCCTCTATTTTTTGTCTTTGTGAATGTTGACCACAATATTCTGGTTATACTACCAAAAACTGTGAATCATCTTTAATATGATGGTTTTCCCCCAACATCCAAACCATCAAGTCGTGGTTTTTAACTTTCTAAATATTTTTTATGTCTATTGATTTCTCACTATTTCTATTGGTACTACCCTAATCCCAATTACTATATCTTTAAGCAAATGCAAAAAAAGTTTCTAAGTGATTTTCCTGCATTTGCTCTTGCTTTTATTTGCCAGACTATTCTCCATTCTACAAACAAAATAATCTCAAAATACATCTCTGAACATTTCCCCTAATACCCTCTGCAGTCATCCCCTACCCCCAACTCATTAAATTCTACCTAAGATTTTGAGTGACCTGAGACCTGTCTCTCTGTCAGCCCTGTGTAGAACCACTCTCTCCTTTGGGCTCTGTGCTCTGTCTTAGGGGCCTTGCATAGACTCTCTGCAAATCTTTATCCTCCACTCATCTCCCAGTGGCATTTTCACACATGTTCTTTTCCTTGCACAGGAATTTCCTGTCCTTCATCCTGCCCTCACTTCCATGCTCCCTTAACCTAGTTTAATATCTTGTATTCAGGATTCAAGTCTAATCTTGAACACCACTTCCTCAGAGATCCTCCCTGTCCTTAAGGTTTGGCCATATATTATTGCTTTTCTCCATCACAAAGTAGTGGGGATTTCACACTGAAGAATCATGTCTGATTTAGCTCATCATTACCTTAGCAAAATGTATGGCATATTGAACATGCTGCTCACTTTTTGATGAAAGAAAGGAAGAATGAATGAATATACCATTGTGTACAAATCAACACAGTCCAAATTAGAGTTTGGAGTTTTAATACTTTGGTTTCACTGTTGGGTGAATGATTTGATTTGCAACTGTGTATTGTATGAGCATAATTGGGGCATAGGGTGAAAAAGCCAAAAGTTTGGCATTCCAAATATGTATTCAATCATGATTATTATATTGTGCCTGTCTCTATAATTTTTAATCATATACTAAAATAAATCATATTTCATAAGTACCTAAATGGATTTATATATTTATCCCTTGGCTAGTTTTCTCTTTTACTAAATTTATTCTGATGGTCTTTCCCACTAAAACTCCCTCATTTCCTTTCTCTTACACTGTGTCATTCTTTTCCAGTCATTATCTTCATACTTACTTAGAATTTACTTTTCTGCCCTTCAATATAGCAAATTCTTTGCCACTTTGGATGTCCAGATCCTTTGAAAAAAATATTTACATAAAAATGTCTAGCCTGTACATGGAGCATGGGAATTAGAAATTGTGTTCCCCTGTTTGTTAAAATTTTTATGTTGCCTTAGTCTACCATGAGCTACTAAGAGCAAGGGCCCTGTACCTCTCATTGAGCCTCTGATCCACCTGTGGGATGAACCAGTATCTGCATGAAAGTGGACTTAAATAGGGATTATATGAGGGTAGCCTCTTTTAAAAATATATATTTAGCAGTAAAACTATATCAAATATAATTTAAGCTTTGATGGGGCAAAAGATAACTTAAAAACCTAATTATCAGCTTGCATTACACAGAGATTCAGAAGGGCCAAGTAATGGAGATTTCTAGCTGATAGAACGTTAAGAAAGGATTTACTGTATTCATTTCTTTTTTCTCTGCAAAAATACAGCTGAGCTGTATTCTTGAATATCTGGCTAGAATGAAAATCCCTACATTCTCAATGAGACCTGGCACTGGCACTTCCTGATTTCCTGCCTCTCCCTTTCTTTTGTTCTGAGGAATCTTCAAGGAGTGTGCTTATCCTCTGTGCTCAATTTGTCTCCAGGGCAAAGGATCATAATTCCTGACTCATCTTCCATTGATTCCCTTCCCAGAGCCCTCCTGCATCACCTTTTGGACTTGAGACTGTTACAGGCAGTCCGTGGGGTTATATTCTATCTTTCTTTTCTTTTCTCCTGGAATGAAAGCGGGTGTACATTTCTCTGGAGGTTTTCTCTGGACTGGCTGCATCTTATGGGTTTTATTTTTGCATTGTCTTGGGATCCAAAAGGATGCTTAAGTAGAACAACCAGTTGGGGAAGAAATCAAATGTTTACTTTTTCCCTTCATTCAACATAAATATGAAAAACCTTTCATATTGATGAAAATATTTCATAAATATGAAAAAGCTCTAGGCTACATCATCACTTAACACCTAATCTAAAGAATATATTCTTTCTCCTCAGTGTTTGCTTAAAGAATATTTTATTATTTCATAAATCAGCCTAGAAACTAAATTTCACAGATTTCATACAGTTTTAGTATAAAATACTAAATTTTGTTTTGTATATAATTTCCAGACTCCTCTTCTGTTCCCCTTCTACCATTTTTGGTGACTCCTTGCAAATCACTGTTATCATGAGCAACAAGAATTGCTGTCCTATTAAAGCTTACTTAGATTTAAACAAATTAAAAAAAATTTTTTTAATATTTGTTTATTTTTGAGAGAGAACGAGACAATGCGCGAGCAGGGGAGGGGCAGAGAGAAAGGGAGACACAGAATCCGAAGCAGGCTCCAGACTCTGAGCTGTCAGCACAGAGGCTAATGTGGGTCTCAAACCCATAAAACATGAGATCATGACCTGAGCCGAAGTCCAGATTCTCAACTGACTGAGCCTCCCAGGAGCCCCTAAACAATTTTTTTTAAGTTAATAATTTTCTTACATTTGTAATAGTTTTGAAAACAAGAAAAGTAAATTTAGTTTGAAGTAAATTAAATAATTGCTCATTAAGATTACACTAAGCTTAGCTATTTTTTTTACAGAGATATGGATAACTTGAAACATAGTTTAAAATTTTCCAAGAAAAACTTAGAAAAAAATCAGTCACCTTAAATCATTACATTTATAACATTAATTTTATTTTCCTTTATCATCTTTCATCTGGAATACATGGAAGCAACTTGGAAAGCATCTGAGCTTTCTCTCTGGGAAAAAGAACGGAAGACAAATGATAACAAATGGTATTCAAACCACAGAGCTCTGAGACCTAGTATCTCTGTAAATATGCAGTGCAAAGTCTTGTCTCAGGTCACAGTCTTTATAAGAAACTGGAAAGCTGGGGTGCCTACGTGGCTCAGTTGGTTAAACATCTGACTTTGGCTCAGGTCATGATCTCCTGGTCATAGGTTTGAGCCCCACCTCAGGTTCTCTGGTATCAACATGGAGCCAGTTTCAGATCCTTTGTCTCTCTCTCTCTATCTATCCCTTGCTTGTGCTCTCTCTCTCTCTCTCTCTCAAAAAATAAGTAAACATTAAAAAAAAGGAACTAGAAAGCTTTTGATTTTTAGAAATCAAAAAATGGTGTTGGCAGTAATATGCTTTCAAGCCTTTTATCCAAATGTTCTAAAGAACAAAAAGCAATTAGTCAGACACTTGAAATGTAAAAAAAGAAGGAAGGTATTTTTACAATAATGGAATTACAATTTTTTCATATAGATAGTTGGTCCCTAAAACTGAAAATCCTCACACATAATTTAATTTTCCTTTGTGAAGTCTTTTAGCAAAATTGACCCCCCCCAAAAAAGCAGGAATAAGAGTAAAAATATGTAGAACAGCATTGCCACATAGGAACAGGATGGAGTTATGAAGAAGATGAGGTTAAGGTCCAATTATTATAATTCTTTAACAGGAATAGAAGGGTAAATAGACAAAATGCAGCAGGCTAAGGTTAAGGTGACAAATGTTTTGCTATCATGTAGAAACGATTGATGTTAGAATTAACTGCCAAAGGAGAGTATGAAAAATCATCACTAGATAGGCCAAGACTATTAAAAAGAAGAAGACAAGATAGTGCTGAGTATAGAAGAGAAATTTATGATGACAATTTGGTATACACTTTATCTAATTTCTGGTATTGTATATATATATATATATATATATTTTTTAATTTTTTTTTGAAAGAGAGAAAGAATGCAAATGGGGTGGGGTTGAGAGAGAGGGAGACTGAGAATCCCAAGCAGGCTCTGCACTGTCAGTACAGAGCCCGACATGGGGCCTGAACTCATGAACTCTGAGAGCATGACCTGAGCCAAAATCAAGAGTCGTACACCTAACCTCCTAGGTGCCTCTAATTTCTGATATTCTAAATCATGCTACTATGTAAAAGTATGCTCTTTATTTCTCAATTTATAGGAAAGTTTTCTTAATGAATTTTAAAAATCAAACTAATATGTGACAAAGAAATTAAGAAAAGCAAAAAAAGACATGACTAGATAAAAATAACAAGAAGGGATTTTATGTCAGTGTAGATATAGACTATGGGAGATGTGATTTCCATTTTTGGTATTGGACATGATTCAACTGAAGACAGCAGCTTTTATTTCTATTTAAGTATTCTTTTGTACAAATGCGTGTGTGTGTGTGTGTGTGTGTGTGTGTGTTCACTTTTACAGGAAGAATGGCATGTGTTTAATTTAGGTAAGATGAGATGAGTCCAACACATGTAACTCATAATACATGTAAAAGCTTCAAGAATAATAGAACCAGTGTCTGGCCCAAAGTGAAGGCTTGATAAATGTTAGCTATTATTACTTCTATTGTGTTACTACCTCCAGTACCCTGAAGGTTTTTTTAAGGGAAATAATCACCAAACATTTATACCGTAAACGAGCAGCAATTGTGGAATATGTGCCTTGTGATTTTGCAAGTGTTTCTCTCAATTCAGACCCACACAAATATTAATATTACCTTTTACAAAGGAGGATACTCAAGCTTTGAGATAGTAGGTAACAATCAGGTCACCAAACTGGCAAATAGCAAAGCTGGTCACATAACGGGAGGTATTTAATGCTTAAGACAGTGTCCTTTATGACTCTGTTACTTTCCTTCTAAATACTGATTTAAGTAACCTTATTAGTCCAATCAAGTTAACATTTGTTTATAGCATTTGTTTTGCATTTTATTTCAAGATAGTGCTGTAGAGAATTAAAGACGATGGTAGGCCTAGGGCTGGTCTCGTCCTCAATGAAATGAATTCATTCCTTGAAGATTTTGACTTTCACTGCTACCTCTCATCAGTTTGCGTAGTTGGCTGACCCGAAATTACTGAGCAGCAAATGACAAAGTTAATTATAAACAAAATTGTTCTTTTTGCTCAGTATGTGTTCTCACTACTTACTGTGGTAAACTTATTTAAGTATGACCTCACAAACACGTTGGAGAGACACGAGGAAAAGATGCCTTTTAAGAGATTGATAGTGTTCATACTACCACACAACCTAGTTGTATTTGTAGGTGATGTTTTGATTATTTTCATTGTTAGAGTTGAAACTTCTTGGGGCTTGAATGAAACATCTACTACAACTTTCACGTGCTGCTAGAGTTCCCTGCTAGACCATATGAATTCTCTGAAGGACAAGTAATTCTTAATCCTCAGGGAGGGAAGAGAATGGAGGGCCCTGAGTGGGAATGCTTGGCTCTTTTCTTTTTTTTTTTTTTTTTAATTTTTTTTTTCAACGTTTATTTATTTTTGGGACAGAGAGAGACAGAGCGTGAACGGGGGAGGGGCAGAGAGAGAGGGAGACACAGAATCGGAAACAGGCTCCAGGCTCTGAGCCATCAGCCCAGAGCCCGACGCGGGGCTCGAACTCACGGACCGCGAGATGGTGACCTGGCTGAAGTCGGACGCTTAACCGACTGCGCCACCCAGGCGCCCCATGCTTGGCTGTTTTCTAACTATCCACCTTGGTACCCTATCCAGAAGCAAATAGCTAGATGATTTCTTAATGATCTTTTATGAGCACTTCAAAGGACAGAGAGTATAGAAGAGTATTCTGACTATTGGATTACTTTTTCAAAGCAGAATATAGACATAATGACGTAGGTATGGATTATGATGATAAAATTTTGATTTTCTTTTCAAAGGGTGCATGCATGGGAATGTTCCAAAAGGTAACTACACGAGTCATTGCAGAGTAAATATTACAGTTACACGTCACAGAATGGCATCACTGACCCATGATGCCTGGATTCACCCCATACATGCTACTTATGTAACCAAAGGATTACCCTATTCCCCATAATAAGTACTGCATCTGATTTTGTCCATTTTTAGGTGATGGTAAGGATGGAGGTCAAAATGTTTTCCTGGGGAGAATGTTTCTTGACCGAAAGCCAGATTTCCTAGAGAAAACTATCAACCTCACTTTGAACAAAATGAATGTAGAGTTTTTTTCTCAATTCAGATCAAGAGCAGTTCTCAAGAAGCTGTCTTTATTCTTAGGCCTTGAAAAAATGTCAAGAAGAATTGTGGAATCTTGGTATGAGTACTCACTTTGACTCTTATTTGCCCAATTACCCCATCAGATGTCTGAATCCCTTCCAGAAACCTATCAATACATCAGAAATGAACTAACACCAGTTAGAGATTTAATAGCACTGATCTTCATCACCAGATGATACCTGGGGTCCTCCTCTGGAGCTATGTCTGGGAAGCTCTTTCATGTTTGAGGCCAATATAAGATTTCTTTGGCGATGGTATCAGATTATTGAATTCAGGTGCAGTTACCAGCTCAGTCCTCAGATTTTTTCATATAAACTTTAAACCAGGTCTCATACTTCTATATTCATGTTGATTTTTGAAAGTCCTCATTTATCTGGTCTGTTTATATATATGGAATCTCCTCCTGTGAGATGATCTAGATCTTAGTTCACCAGTTTTGTTTAATGACTGCTAGCTCTAAAATAGCCCATACAATTTGTCTGTCTCAAACTTCTCTATATATTATAATGTTCATAAATTATAATGATTTTATTAGTAAAAAATGCATTGTGTTGATAATCTTTTTGCCAAGACCTAAAGTAACATAAGCAGTATAAATATATTTTTACGCATAAAATAAAACACACATTACACAATCACATTATAATCTCCATTAACTACCCAGTAACCAAGATAATACCAAATGTGCTGGGAAGCATATAAGATCCATATGTGAGTGTTGGAGTAGAAAGGAAGACAGAGATTTTAGTGGGTAGGCTGAATCTGAAGAGTGCTAAGTAAAGACAGAGAAGGGTCATAACCCAGGGAAAATAGGGAGAAAGAAAGCCTGCCTAATCCTTGAGTAGACAGATAATGACTGGCTGCAAGGGCCACCTTAGACCCAGAACCCTGCCCTCTTCTGGCTCATTCTCTCTGGGCAAACAAGGCCATATAGTAGGAGAGATCAGGAATCCCAACTAGGGATCAGGATAATGTCTTAATTTTGTGGGAAAAGAAAATAAAAAGGTATGGAATCCTTGATGGGCAAGGGAAGGAGTTCTCTTTTTTTATTTAAAATTTTTTTTTAATGTTTATTTATTATTTTTGAGAGAGAGAGACAGGGTGCAAGCAGGGGAAGGGCAGAGAGAGAGAGGGAGACACAGAATCTGAAGCAGGCTCCAGGCTCTGAGCTGTGAGCACAGAGCCCAACGTGGGGCTGGAACTCATGAGCCATGAGGTCATGACCTGAGCTGAAGTCAGAGGCTCAACTGACTGAGCCACCCAGGTGCCCCGGGAAGGAATTCTCTTAAGTAGTATGAAGGTGTATCAATTTCTGATTTATTAATGAAGATATTGAATGCACGGTACGTAGTGTATCCTTTATTTAAACTGAAGTGAACTGAATCTCCTCCTAGGCCAAACAGGAAGGTAGTTCCAACAAACTGAAAGATCAATTGCTGAAGAGTTACTACCGGCAGGTAATAACCTGAAAGGCAGGAAATGGTTGTAATTGTTAACTTTTATTTATTTTTTTTATTTAAAAAAATTTTTTTTTTCAACGTTTATTTATTTATTTTTGGGACAGAGAGAGACAGAGCATGAACGGGGGAGGGGCAGAGAGAGAGGGAGACACAGAATCGGAAACAGGCTCCAGGCTCTGAGCCATCAGCCCAGCGCCTGACGTGGGGCTCGAACTCACGGACCGTGAGATCGTGACCTGAGCTGAAGTCGGACGCTTAACCGACTGCGCCACCCAGGCGCCCCTGTAATTGTTAACTTTTAATGCATCTGAAAGAAAGGTCAACAGTTTTTTGATGCCTTGATTTGGATTCCACCTTCTCTAAACTCGTAAAGGGCAGCATGGTGGACTGCCTGGACTTTTATTTTGATTATAGAGATTTGAAGTTTGGGCTCTGAAATACTCCAATTATCTTTCAGTACATCCCCGCCATAGTTTCTACAAGTGATGAAGACCAAATGTCACTGATGCATTAGGGTTCTGTAGTCATTCTAATTTATTTTATACTTGCTTGAATGAAATTTTATGTTAGGTTCAATGCAATGTAATGGTTTCCACATGTACCTTTTGTTTCTTGCTCATAGAATCACATAACTGTGTTTTAAGAAGAACTGAGGGTTGTAAACTCTCGTTTAGCTTGAGACTGAGTTTCATTCCTGAATTTTATAGGTAAAGGGAAAATTACAGAAATAAGACATTTCAAGCAGTGAGTATTCCGTGCAAAGGAAAAATACAGTCTGACTTTGAAACAAGGCTTACTAGGTTGTAGTTGTGTTAGAATAAGGGCAAGTACTATAATGCCAATAATACTTATTTTGGACTTAGGCATGAGCCTACCAAAAAAGTTTTATTTTTTCATTGCTTAGAGTTAGACATACCTGGAAAACAACTGGTATAAGCACCATTTCAGTGAAACTGGATGAAGAAAATAGAATTGAATTGGGTTGACTAGAAGAGACATAATAAGGCATGGGTGAGGGCCTGCTCTGAGATTTCCAGTACTCTGATCACTTGTTTGACGAACACTTTCCCATTGGGGTTTGGACAGGGACCTCATTTTTCTCCAACTCTTCTCAGGGTTTAAAGGTTCAGTTTAGTTCATTGCCACTCCCACATTGTCTTATATTTAGAAAAGACAGCATGATAATCTCTATTTTATTACTCCCTTGACTGATAAGATTTCTGTTTATTCCTATTTTATCTTGCTTTCTAGGAATTTGTTTTTTAACATAATTATCACTATAACTCTGAGGTTACAGTTTTTTTCCTTAATTCCAGGAGCGACATTTACTATGAAGGGTCACATGCTTCTGTTTTTCCAGTACACATTTTTTTTTTCTATCTGAAGTGTCTTTGGCAACTTAGTAAGTTGTAGCTATCAGTAGAATTCTGAAGATAAAATGAATATCAAAATACTGAGTCAGAATATGCCCACTGATACAGATAAGTTCTATCTCAGAGTTCAAATAAAAACACAGTTAACAAAAGCAGTTTGCATTGTCATGTATGTGTGCAGGTTTATGTGGTTTTAGGGGATACATTTCCATTGCCATGTTTGTTTTCTTTTGTTAAATATTAAACCTGACACCATGCCATGATTGAGAGGGAGAGACAGAGAGACAGA
This sequence comes from Felis catus, assembly GCF_018350175.1. Classification (NCBI taxonomy): domain Eukaryota; kingdom Metazoa; phylum Chordata; class Mammalia; order Carnivora; family Felidae; genus Felis; species Felis catus. Next base: position 22,564,468 of record NC_058384.1, on the reverse strand, counting down.
GAGATACAGAGATATGAGAGCTTGAAGGAGTTAGTTTTGTATACCACTTAGAGTATGTATATATAAGCACTTGTACTTCAGGAGACCTAGCTCTGGAATTATATTACTTGAAATGAGATGGGCTAGGCTTGAGTAAAGCTCAGGTTGAACACAGAAAGCATGCCTAGATTGTGTCAAGATTGTTTTGCACAGTCTCATTCGTTCATATACTCACTATTCATTCATTTATCCCTTCATTCATCCAACCACAATGGACCACTTACTAAGTTCTTCAAGGAATAAAGATATAGTGGGAGGAAACATAAAAATTACAGTCCAACTCAGCAGATGCCACAATAGAAGAACATACAATATTCTGTGGGCATCTGGAAGAATGAGAATCTTTTCCCCTTTGCTTTTATAGTTTTCTCTTACAGGCTACTTGCTTGCAGTCACAGAGGTTGATGAAAGTAATAAAATGCCTCACTGGAGTTTGCATGAAAGCTCAGGCCAGGCAGAATGGAATTCCAGTCTCTGTTCTTTCATTTAAAAGTCATGTGACCTTAGGAAGAGATTTTAAAGATTCAGTCCTCTGGCAATATATTGTGCTAAAAATGATACCTACGTCATCAATTGAGATAAAGAGTAAATACCATAGTGTATGTGACAGTACTCTCTTAGTGTTTGGCTTAGAGTAGATATCCATTGAGTCAATACAAGGTATCTTACTACCAGTAAAAGTGTCAATTAAATTAATGAGGCTTTTCATAGATTCAAGTTCATCAATTCTAAATGTCTCCATTATAGATGTTTTATGGGATATTATCTTACTGTTTTTTCCCATTCGGTATTCATATCAAAACATAAAATGTTAAGACTTTTTAAAGGACTACTTTTTTAAAGTGTGGAACTAAAATGTAAAATGGTTTGTTTTTAGTGTTTCAGTAATAATCCCATTGCCCCCGATTCTAAAATCTGTACATGAGTTTGATATAGATCAACCTGAAGTATCTGACGTTGTGAGGTTTATTTATAAACATGGACATTTTGAAAATGGTTCTCTTTAGTCCTGTTCTGCCAAAACTGAGTTTAAGAATCAGAAGATCAAATAATGATTTGAGAAACATTATTAGCAAACCTGTAGATAAGCTTCATATATATCAATGTGCAAAAACTTTGTTTATAAACTTTATGTATACTTAAACAAAGTCAATAATTTATAGATTTTTGGAGTAGATTGTCACTTGATTCCTGAGCCTTAGTAAATTAAAATTACTTAAATTTTGTTTTTAATAACTTCTGACAGAAAGCAAAGTTCGTGGAAGACTTTTAGTGCAAAGCAACAACCTTATAATGAAGCCTGCATAACAAAACCAAGTATCATTCTAAAGCAGTGCTGTCCAACAAAAATAGGATGTGAGCCACATGTGTAATTTTAAAAACAGTTTAAATTAATTTTTATAATCTATTTATTTAACTCAGTATATCCAATTTTTTCATCGGTATGAAAAATTATTACTTTTTTAATTTGAATTTTAATTAATTAGAATAAAATATTTGATTCCTCAGCCTCACGAGCCATTATTTCAGATGCTCAATAGCTCCCAAGGCTTGTTAGTGGTCATTGTACTGGACAGCACATATCTAAAGTATTCCTTTACTGCATAATTTTAGTGATTATTTATGATTTAAAATGATTAGAAAATCAAACTCAGGTATCAGATAGGGAGTTTTTAATATAAATTATATGTAATTTTCCTTTCGAAAAAAACACTTATTTTTCCTTTTAAAAACCTACATCCATAATGAGATAGATAAATAGTTTCACTGAGATATAAATTATCATTTAACAATTATTTTTAATTTTCAGTTATCCACTAATCTAGTATAGACAGAAAGATAATAATTTTAAGATATTGTACTATTTTGGTAAGAGAAGAGTTTTATTCTTGAGAACAATTTCTAATCGGTATGGAATCAATATGATTATAATATAATCTATGTCTGCAAATGTGAGATTCAGGGCAGCATAATTATTTTTATTGTAAAGAATACACTGATTTCCACAGCAGGAAAACCACTAAGCTACACAGATCACTCCTAAGGGATATTAAGTACATCTAGTATGGGTTTCTGATATACATAGGTCAAAATGTTTCCGCTAGACTTGACATTCCTCAAATTTCTGGCTGCTTGGAGACTTTATATTAGTTTGTCCATAAAAGTCAAAGTCTTTGTTTTGAGAGTGTGATATAAAAGAGTCAAGAAATAAAAGGAATGCCTTTCATTTGCAATTATATTTGTGAAATTCTCTGTGGAGTTATAGTTGTGTGAACTCATCACACTCTTTCCTTTGGGTATTAACCAATATTAAACTTACTATATATGAAGTTCAGTGTTTCACAGAGGGGCTTTTTTTTTTTTTTCAGGAGAATAAGGTGTTCCAATAACAGAAAATGTTATTGACCATGTAGGTTTTATTAAGATGTGGTTTTAAACTCCTCTATTCAAATTTATAGGGTAAAAAACAATAATTAAAGGCTTAGAGGTTCCACCTCAACACATGTGTTTTTTTAGGGCCACATTCAAGTTTTAGTATGAATCTCATACTAGAGAGATCTCAATGAGATGAATTCATTTAGGGTAACTTCCAAGGATTCTAATGATCTCTAGAGTCTACTCCTGGGTAATGTTGTAGGATGGACTAAGGCATCCCTGGGTCCTCTTAGAGTAAATTTGAATACAAGTCAAGTGGCTCAAAGATTGTCCTTTACTGACTGGACAAGATTTATCATTTCTGTCATTCCTAGTATGCATCCCTGGAGATTTCTTAGCTGTTCTGACTTTTGGTTCATAGAAGATTTCTTCTAATCCCTTGATATTAGGTGATATTAATTAGCAAGAGACAATCTTTCCTTAGAATTATACTACCACGGAGCTAGTGTATTGTGTACTTGGCCATTCAACAAATAAATGCTTGTGGAATGGGTAATTTTTATATTGTGATTCACACTCAGGTGCATGATGTCAAGCACAGTTGAGGAATGTTTTTAAGTTTTGAAAATTCAATATGAATCTAGTTTTTTGAGCAGTCCATCCAGCAGTTATGGATTTGCAAAGTTGGCTTCGAGTAAAAATTATTCCTATGCAATATATTAAAGTTATTAATGTCCCCAGAAGCTATTTCACACTTTCCTAGCAACAAATGCTCATTTAAGGACATTTGTTGCAGATGATAATCCTCCCGCCTATTATGCAGAGGAAAATATGCTATATCATTGAAATGTAAAGCATATCAAAGTACATCTGGAGAGTTAAGAAGTGTATTTGAGCAGTGTTAATAGTGGAGATGGAACAACAGAAGGATGAATGAAAGCACTGACGGCATTACAGTGTGAAGCGAGAGGCATATTTAAAGAACAGGAAGTAGTCCTAGCTTAAAGGAAGCGATTTATGAAGAGGGGCAGGAGGAGAGATAGGAAACTAGAAAGAGAATTTGATCCAACACAAGTAGTGAAGGGTTTTTTTTTTTAACGTTCCTTTATTTTTGAGAGACAGAGAGAGAGAGAGCACTAGTGGCGGGGGGCAGAGAGCGAGGGAGACACAGAATCCGAAGCAAGCTCCAGGCTCTGAGTTGTCAGCACAGAGCCTGACATGGAGCTCCAACCCACGAACTGTGAGATCATGACCTGAGCTGAAGTCAGACACTCAACCGAGTGAGCCATCCAGGCGCCCCAAGTAGTGAAGGATTTTAAGTTGGAACATGATAAAGATAGCTCTTTACTGCAGGCAAAATAAAGTTTGGTGGCAGGCAGAGCAGAAGATTAGATTAGAGGCTATACGAGTAACAAAATCAATGATAAGAAGAGTGAATTGTAGGAAGTAAAGAGGAAGGGAGGGGACAAATTCATGATGGAAGTAGAAGGAAAATGGTTTGACTACTGATTAGGTGAAGGAAGAGGGAGGAGTCCAGATGACTCAGGTTTGAACCTGAATATGGAGGCAGGTGGTTTGATTAACAAAAATAGGGAAGACATAATTAGGGAAAATACAATGAGTTCTACTTTAGACACACGGAAATGTGAAGACCCATAGAACATCTAGGAGTAGATGTTTAATAAGTGGTTGAAGATGTAAAGTTGGAATCTGGGAGATAAGTACAGTCTGAAGATACAAGTGTACAAGTTTTTAAGAACAGTATTATCTGCTAAACTAAATGCCATGAAAATGCACATAAGTAATAATGCACAGCTGATAAGTCCTGCAAAAATAGAAAGGACTAATAACTGAGTAAAATTTCTGGAAGTCTATAGCCGACTTCTTCTCAGAAGTTGAGATCAGGTTATCACAGCTTTCAACCCCCTACCATTATGACATATTTGATGAGTGTTTTAATTTTAGAATCATTTTATAATAGTTGGGGCTCTGTTCCAACTCATTTAATATAATGGTACTCACAGTCTGTAAGTTTTGAGTGGGATTCTAAGCAAGAAAAGATTCTCTGGTTTGTCCCAAGCTGCAGTGTAAATAGTTCGAAGCCTGGCTCTTTTGACCCTGATTAGAACTATGGTTCTCAGGATATTGTATCACAGTCTAAGACTGTTTGGAGCCTGGGAAAAGCCCCAATAAGAGAATCAAGTAGAATCTCCAGAGTTTAAAGAAAAAACCATATCACTTTCATCAAGTAATTAATTTCTTTTTAAGAAAGAACTCTTACTGTATTCTGGTGGACTGTAGAACCATAAGGCACCCCCCTATAACCCTAAATTGTCTTGTTTTTTATTTATCCTTTCTAGACTACGAGTTCCTTAAGGACAAGATACCTTACCTCATTATTCATCTTTCTATGTTTAAATCCTAGTGGGGTGTTAAGCAGTTTATTGGTTGCTCAAAACATATTGGTTGAAAGTCCTTTCCCTTGGCCTTGTAGTTATTGACATCTATGCTTAGGAAGTAATCAGACATTTTATATATATACATAAAATAAAATAGATTTGTATTTCCAAATTTATAGTAGAGGAAAATTTGGAAGAGCATTAATGTTCAACAGTAGAGAAATGGTTGACTAAATTATGGGATGTAGACATAATGGAATATTATGCAATCATTTAAGCCTGTGATTTTTTTTTTAAACTTTTTTTAATGTTTATTTTGGGAGAGAGAGACAAATCGTGGGCGGGTGAGGGGCAGAACGAGCAGGAGACACAGAATCTGAAGCAAACTCCAGGCTCCGAGCTCTCAGCACAGAGCCTGATGCAGGGCTCGATCTCACAAACTACGAGATCATGATCTGAGCCAAAGTTAGATGCTTAACCAACTGAGCCACCCAGGTGCCCCCAAAACCTGTGATTTTGAAGAACATTGATAACATGGAACATAAGGATAATAATCATAAATGTAAAATATATAAAACTGTAAATACAGCATACTTACAGTTTTATCTATAAACCCCTATACGTTTGAATGAAATAAATGTGACAAGAATTCTTCTTAGGATGAGGACTATTTTTGTTTAGGAAAATATATGGAGCCTATGCAAGTAGAAAATAAAACAGAGATCATGTGTTCGTAGGAAAAATGAAGCAGAGTGAAGAGGGTGACAAAGGGTGTATTTTATATAAGGTGGACATGGATGGTTTCTCTGAAAGGTAACATTTGAGCAAAAACTCAAATGGGAGTTCTATATATATGGTATATATGGTTATATATATGGTATATGGGAGATATACCAGTATGTTTGTTTGCTGGTGGGAATGATCCAGTAAAGGAGGAATTTTTGGCAGTGGAGTAGAGAGAAGGGACAGCCAGAGAGGGGACACACAGGAGCTATGTCTTTGATTAGGCACACGTGAGTAGTTAGCCTTAGCTATGTCTAGATGATTCCTTCACCGTGAAGGCAAGGCGGGTGGCTGCTATTACAGGTAGGTTCATAGACACCATGGTGGGAGTTCATGAAAGTTCTCTTCTGATTGCTAATCTTTTCCCAGTACAGTAGAAACAAGGTCATCAAATGAGGGATAAGAAAAGAGGCATGTCGTGAAATAGTCACGTAAGGGAATGAGAAAGTGAGTCAACATTTAATTAGATAAAAAGTATATGACAATTTCTATTATTTTGTGTATTTTGGGTGAGTTTTTAATTTATCCATAAATACAGGTTTTTTTTCTATCTCTACATAACTCTGTATCTTTTCCATCTCCTGGCAACTAAAGTAATTAATACAGTGGCAAACTGCTAGAAAATAAGTGTGAAGAGAACTTGTTCAGTTCTGGAGCTTCTAGAGCAACTTATCGTAACTAGAATATTTTCTTTTTTGTTGTTAAATAATTGCACTTTTTTTCTCTGCTCCTCAACAGGGTGGTGGTGATTGTCCAGAAATGAGTATTGGAGCTATAAAAATTGCCTTGGAAATTTCTCTTCCGGGGTCTTTCATCTACGTTTTCACTGATGCACGGTCCAAGGATTATCGGCTCACTCATGACGTGCTACAGCTTATCCAACAGAAACAGTCACAAGTGAGTAGGAATCAGCCCCCCAAATTTTCAATCTGAATACAGCTGGAAGGAATTCAGGCATACCTTGGAGATATTGTGGGTTCAGTTCTGACTACCACAATAAAGCAGATATCACAATAAAGTCAAATGAATTTTTTAGCTTCCCAGTGTACATAAAAGTTTTGTTTACATTGTAGTCTACTCTCTTAAGTGTGAAATATTATCATGTCTAGAAAAACAATATATATACTTTAATTTAAAAATGCTTCATTACCAGACAGTGCTAACCATCATCTGAGCAAGTCATACTCACTGATCACAAATCACCATAGCAAACATACTAATAATGAAAAAGCTTGAAATACTGTGAGAATTACCAGAATGTGACACAGAGACATGAAGCGAGCAAATGCCATTGGAAAAGTCGTGCTGGTAGATTTGCTCAATGCGGGGTTGCCACAAACCTCCAATTTGTAAAAAAACAAATAAACAAACAAAAAAAAAACACAGTATCTGTGAAGCACAATAAAGCAAAGCGCAATAAAACAAGGTATATACCTGTATGGCACGTGAGAGGTTGCCTCTCCTCTTTGTCTATACTTTGTGTGGCAAAAATCAATAATTACAACTATTGATCTGTATATATGTTCTCCAATATACATGTGCCATTTAATTTAAACATAAGTGGATATGTAGTATTTGTGCATATTAATACCTTGTTTTTTAATATAGAGAGGAAATGATGGGGGATTAATGAAAGTTCTTTCTTTTTTTTTTTTAATGTTTTTATTTACTTTTGAAAGACAGAGAGAGAGAGAGAGCCGGTAGGGGAGGGGCAGAGAGAGAGGGAGACACAGAATCCCAAGCAGGCTCCAGGCTCTGAGCCGTCAGCACAGAGCCTGACGCAGGGCTCAAACCCACAGACTGTGAGATCATGACCTGAGCGGAAGTTGGACACTCAACCAATTGAGCCACCCAGGCATCCCGAAAGTTCTTCTTTCTATCTTATCCCTAGAATTGACAAGAGCATAGACCTACAAAGAAGGCCTGTGTCTCAAATATCACCTCCTATGTGGAATCTTGTCTGAGTCAGACTTACTCATTGTATCAGTTAGCTATACCTGTGTAACAAACTGTTCTACTCTCAGTGGCTTAAAACATATTTGCAGGGCTCCATTGGTCTAGGCAAGGCTTGCTCACTTGTGTGTCTGGGGATAGTTTGGGTTTAACTTATCTAGGCTGATCTTTGGGGTGACTTGGCTCTGTCTCACGGGTTTCTCACTTTTTTTTTTTTTTTGAGACCAGTAGGCTTGTTTAGGCATGTTCTTTTCATGGCCAAGGCAGAAGCACCAGAGACCAAGGGGAAATATACAAGGCCTCTTGCATGTAGGCTCAGAACTGATAGAATGTCCCTTTTGCCTTGGGCTGCTGCCCAAAGCAAATCACATGTCCACGCTTTGATTTGGAGATGACAAATTAAGCTCCACCTCTTAAGTAAGAGGGATTTCAAACACTTTTTCAAAATGCATATAGAGTGGAATATATATATTATATATTATATATTATACACATATGGTATTATTATAGACATATGTATGTATATGTATATGTATAGTATATATGTAAGATGTATATATAATATATATGTATTCCAGTTTAATAGTAATATGTTAACACATAATAGGTAGTCAATAAATACATACTGATTTATGAAAACCCTTTAAACTGTCTTCTTTTTTAAAAAAAATTATAGGTTGTATTTGTGCTCACTGGAGACTGTGATGACAGGGGCCATATTGGATATAAAGTCTATGAAGAAATTGCCTCTACAAGTTCTGGTCAAGTGTTCCATCTGGACAAAAAACAAGTTAATGAGGTCAGTTTAATCAAGTGGGTCTGCTTTATTATTAACTACATTACCATAATTAGTTAGGCTGACCTAATTGTGACAGATATGATTTCAAAAACAGTTTGCAAAGAAATTTTTGTTCCCCGCCCTAGTCCACAGGTCAATAAAAGTATTAAACCAATGTGGAGAAGCATAGATTTGTATAGTATTAGTTTATACATTGTATTCTATACTGATGTATTATTTAGATTTAAGCATAAGTGTATTTAAAATTTATTCAACAGGAATTGAAAAGTTTTGTAGATCTTGTTTAGTAAAGTCAATTTGTATTTCTGATGCGCAGCTTTTGAATAATTGGTAAAATAAGGTGTGATGGTTTACTGAAGTCGAATATGAAAAAGTTATTGAGCAAAATTCTAATGATGTTAATCTCTAAGATTAAAAGTAAAAAAAAAACTATAAGTAAGTAACTTATGTAGTTAACTAAAATTTTTATGGTAATAAAATCTATAACTTACATACTAAGAAAATCTTGGTATTTTCTAAAAAAGCGTTTGAGATACGTCTGTCACAATTCTTTCTCCTTTCTGTTACCTTGTTGTGGCCTCACTACGGTAAGAATTTATTTATTTATTTATTTATTTATTTATTTATTTATTTATTTATTTATCTATCTATCTATCTATCTATCTATCTATCTATCTATCCATCCATCCATCCATCTATCTATCCATCCATCTATCTATCTATCTATCTATCTTCCATTTAAGTTTCTAGGAGCATGCCAGTACTAAGATAAGGTTTTATGTAGGCACAATTCACATTTGATTGATGTAGTTACTGTTATCCAAACAAGTTCTATTAATTTCATAACAGATTCCTTTGAGTCTTGAATGAAATGGTTCAGTAATTCTTCTTATACCTAAAGAATTCTTATTACATCATGGTGGAAATAATAGGACATTGCAAATTTCTAGAATAATATCTAGCAAAAATATTTTTATCAGCATATGATATACAAACTTGGAAGGTTATTTTAGTGTAAAAAGTCTTTTGTTGGAAGAAACAGCCTTAAGAAGGTTATGGCTTGAGTCCATATTGTGTCCATGATGGAGATTCTGAAATGCCTGGGCAGGGTCTGACAACTACAGGGGAATCCTTTAGCAGTTATTTGTCTGAACATTTGCATGAGAATTTGGGAACCTAGGAAGAAAAGAATTGGGGAAGAGTACAAGACTTTCACAGGACCTGGGTTTCTTTAATTTTTTTTTTAATGTTTATTTATTTTTGAGAAAGAGACACACACAGAGTGTGAGTGGGGAAGGGTCAGAGAGAGAGGGACACACAGAATCCGAAGCAGGCTCCAGGCTCAGAGCAGTCAGCACAGAGCCCACCTGACCCAGGGCTCCAACTCACAAACTGTGTGATCCTGACCTGAACCGAAGTCGGCCACTTAACCAACTGAGCCACCCAGGCGCCGCCAGGACCTGGATTTCTTGTCCCATCCCATCGGCTATGTTTGACCTTAATGAAGGAAAGCCCTCTTGTAGTTGTTTTTAATCTGGAATTGTATAACACTCTGGGGTACAGTCAATATCATCAGCATAAAGTAGAGGGTATAAGTAAGGAGAGTACTGCTTTCTCTTGCATCAGTGAGGACACCACCTGCTTTGGGTGTTGTGAAGTTCCAGATTAAAAGGGACAGTGGTCTTCTGCAGAAAAATGGGGCAGAAGATGCCATTCCCAGTGGACATGGTGGTTCTGGCAGAAAGTGCTAGAGAAGAGAATAGGCGAGAAGAGACATGGCTGGCACCTCAGGCATTTGAAAGAACAGTTGTTCAAACCTGTTAGTAGTCAGGCACAACTTGGAGCATCCCAAAACAAATTGTATGAACTTTTAGGGAGAACCATAGGACTTTATTAGGAGTTGGGTCCCAGAGCTAGAAAATAACATGGTGATTCTCATAAATGTAACTCCCATTTATATCCACATACCCAGGGAAAATGGACTAACACAAAATTGAAAATATTATTGTTGTCTTAAATGGAAAAAATAAGCCCTACAAAGATACACACTTTAGTTATTAAATAAATGGTGTGATGCATAATTTTTGTAGTCCTAATAATTTTTAACAATTCTGACAATTACCAAGTAATTTACAAGAATAACAATTTATAAAAACTTGATATAAATTGCCGAAAATTATAGATACAGATATATAACAGAAATTTAACCTGCTGATATTCTGACCTTGAAATTTAGCTTAGGCAGAATAGGACTAAAGAGAAGCATTGCTAAAATTGTCCATTTTTATAAATTGAAGTTTGAAGCAAACAGGGTGAGCCTTAATTTAGCTGTCCATCATGGGAATCCCAACCCCCTCACCATCTGGTTCAAGAAAGATCATCTCATCTACTTTGGGCCACTTGAGACTCAAGAGGAATTTAACTGGAGTCATCTTGAAAAAATTCTCTTCTAGGTATTATCCTGTATGGATGTGAATCCCAGACCTGATGCAGGCATCTTCATATAATTCTGAGAATTAAACAAATGTAAGGGAGAGTAAAAAGCTAAGAAAATCCAAAGCCTGTGGGTTAAGTCAACACTCAATCCCATCGTACTGCTAAGCCTCCAGAGTTAAGGAAATGACCCTTTTGCTTAAGCCAATTGGAAGCAAGTATTCAGTTACCTAAAGATAAATGTATCCCAAATGAAAAGAATTCTATATTCCTTCATGACATGGTCTCTTTAAACTCCACTAAACAGGGAGAATTTGTAAATTTGTAATTTGTAAAACAGGGAGAATAGACTTCTCCATTTTCGAAAGTTATTATAAGATTAAATAAGATAATGCGTGTAAAATGTTTCAAACAAGTTCTGGTACAGGGTAAGTGCCCAATAAATGTTAACTAGTGTTTTTATAATCCTCACAATGTTATTTTGCTTTCAAAGTGGAGAAATTGTGCCCCTATGTTTTTTAGAAACCAGATGGCTAGCTGTTGCTAGGAAATACATTTACTCAAATGGGAAAAGGCTGGAGAGATGTTTTTTTTTTTTTTATTTCCTGTGTGAGGAAAGATACTGTGAAGGGGTTACTGGAAACTGTATACACCAATGCTTTCCTTAAAGAAAGCCACCAAGGTAGAAGATTTTGTTAACAAAAAGCAGAGTGACAGAGTTAAAATTGGATTTGCAGAATTTTTAGCATATAATTTAGCCATTTTTCTTTTGTCATTGCTCCAAGTTCTCCTATTGTATAAACATAAACAACTCTGGGAAAAATTGATGATATAGTGATAGCTGCACATTTAACATACGTGAGAACTGCAGGACGGCCACACATGTGCTTGGTCCTTACATTTTACTCAAAAGCGATTTTTCATCTCTTATTTCTAATGAAAATTGTGAAATATTATGTTTTATCCTCTCTAGTTCATCAATTTCCTAACCTAGTGGGATATTTTTTGTATCAACTTTCTCTTGAGATAACTTGAAGTTTCCTCTTTCTTCCTCTTTTTTTTAAATAATAATTAAGTAGAGTATCTTTCATCTTTATTTAACATAAAAGAAACCAAAGTGAAGAAATTATTTGCCAAGCATCAGTCTATAAATCATTGTACGGTATTACATTTTGGAAACACAAGTTAAGACACATCTCAAGGATGTACTTAATTCACCTTTGAAGTTGAAAAAGGAACTAAACAGTTTTACTCATCCATTTCTTTGTAAACTGGGTTATTATCAATGGATCTAATAAATACTTCCTTAGGTATAAGAAACGTCCAAGTTTGAAATCTCAAAGTTACCCACAGATGTTATATGTTTGTGTCAAAGAAGCTAATGCGAAAGATCCATTGTTAATTGGATGATTTACTTGTTCTGAATTTCCCCATTCTTTTTCCCTACCTCTCCCAATTCACGTCTCCAAACACTCTCCTCCTGTCTCTCCCTATCCTCCTACAAAAAACCTTCCACCTGGACATCCTGGCCCCATGGATTGGTGTAACTCCCTACTTGAAAGTAATGCTGGCTGTATTATATCAGAAGGGAGTTTTATTAAATAAAGGAATCATTGTCAACTAATTTATATTTTTTGAAGGACATAAATGATGATATTTGGAAGTCTCTCAGTAAATCTTAACGACTATCTTATCATGTAACATGCAGGTCTTTGGTATAAGATGTATTAATTCCAGCGGTCCTTCCAGCACTTAGTGCTTTCTTTGGGAGAGGCTCCTGTGCCGCTCTGTTTGGAACGGGCAGACTCTTTTCCTCATTCTCTATTAGACATGAAAGGCTCCCATGATTCTTTCCTTTTCTCAGGCTAAGAAAATAATAATAGTATCAATTTAGATGATCGAGTGCTTGATATGGCCATTCAATAAGAGTTTAATTTTATTTCATTTAATCTTTACCATATAAGGAAGACAGCATGATCATAAACCTCAATGCATAAATGAGGGAACTGAAGCATAGGGAAGCAGAGCATCTTGCTCAAGGTTAAACTGAACTTAGGGGACATACTTAGTCTTTCTCCTCAGATGATACCCTTGACCACCATAAGTCCCTGCCTGTGATTTCCACTTTTGTTTTTTTATCAGAGGATGCATTTCTTTAAGTAAAATTAGCACACAATGTTATATTAGTTTCAGGTGTATAATATAGTGGTTGGAAAATTCTATGCATTATTCATTGCTCACCACGGTAAGTGTGGTCATCTATAACCATGCAGCATTATTACAATATTATTGACTATATTCCCTATGTTGTACTTTTAATCTCTGTGACTTATTTATTTTATAACTGGAAGCTTTTGCTTCTTAAGTCCCTTTATCTGTTTCACTTACTCCCCTACCCACCTCCCATTTGGCAACTATCAGTTTGCTGTCTGTGTTTAAGTCTGTTTTTGCTTGTTTGTTCATTGGTTTTGCTTTTTAGATTTTACATATAAACGAATGCCTTCTTTCACTTAACCTTATACCCGCAAGGTCCATCTATGTTGTTGCAAATGACAAGACATCATTCTTTTTTTATGGCTCAGTAGTATTCCAGTGTGTGTGTGCATGCACATGCGTGCAAATGTGTGTATATGTGTGTCAAATCTTCTTTATCTATTCATCTATTGATGGACACTTGGGTTGTTTCCTTATCTTGGCTATTGTAAATAATGCTTCAATAAACATAGGGGTTTATTTGAGTTAGTGTTTTCATTTTCTTTGGGTCCAGTAGTGGGATTACTGGACTATATGGTGTTTCTATTTTTAACTTTTTGAGGAACACCCATATTGTTTTCCACAGTGCCTACACCAATTTACATTCCTACCAACAGTGCATGATGGTTCTTTTTTCTCCTTGCCAACCCTTGTTATTTCTTGTCTTTTGGGTACTAGCCATTCTGACTGCTATGGAGTGATAACTCATTGTGGTTTTGATTTGCATTTCCCTAATGATTTGTGATGTTGAGACTTTTTCATGTACCTGTTGGCCATCTATATGTCTTCTTTGGAAAAATTTCCAAATGAAGCTGTATAAATGTTCATGTACAAGTGTTTGCATGGACATATGCTTTCATTTCTTTTGTATAAATACCAAAGTGGAGAACGACTGAATCAGATGATAGTATGTGAAGTGACAGTCTTACGCCTAATCTATGAAAAATCCTAACATCCTGGCAACAAAAAAACCTCATAGATGAGAGATTACTGGATACATTTCTCTTGCTAGTTTTATACTTATTTTCATTGGTTCATGCTGATATTAGAAAGACTTAACTTTGCTGGAGTGTGAATTCAGCAAAACCCCTTCCTGCCACTTTGGCCAAAGATCCCTTGTGACTACAATTCAGACCAAGAGCTTTCTGCATAAAGCTTAATGATGAAACTCTGAAACCCAGAGTTTTGAACAATTAATACTCTGGAGTGAGGTATCTGCCATTTTATTTTCCCTTATTCTGAGTTTCACTCCACACGTTATTTCAGAAACATAACCTTACTGCTGACCTTGAAAATAAGTAGAAACGGGTGTTTCCTCTGAAATTTGAAAATGTATCAGAGACAATTATAACATTCTAGAAAACTACAGGAAATGTTAGAAAACAGTGCGTAAATGTTTCCACTTATTCATTCTTTGACTTCACCTAATTAAATGTTGAAAATGAAGTGGAGAACTCAGAGCTCATACTTTAAAATAATATGAAGTCTTTACATCCAAAAATACACCAAAAAGGAATATTAATCCTAGTTCCAGTAGAATACTTTCTTTTTCTGTTATGCTAAGATTGACATGTTATCCTCATGAATGTGTGTGGGGAACCTCTCATACTCCTGTCACATTGTTACCTTATCCCTCCAAGGCACCTAGGAGTCATTAATTAATTAAACTACTGATATGGCTATACGAAGTCATGTGTACTTTTTGTTTCTATTTGCTTAGAAAAAATAAAACATAACATACTTAGTTTATTATTTAAAAATTATTTATTACAGACCTCTGAGCATGTGAACGGTATTTAAAAATTACATTGATATTGTGCATAGGACATAATATTCTTTGCAAGTGGAGAAAAGAAAAAGATGACTTTTCTCAGTAGAATCTTACTTATGCAGAAAATACCAAGAGTCAAGTGGAGCCCTCCTGTCATGTGGAGCAGTGGGGAATGGGAAGTGGGGAATGCATTGTTTAAAAGGATGAGCCTGTAAAAAATGAGAATGTCCGTCTTCCATTTTATGGTTTCATGTATTGGCTCTGGGAACTGTTGAAGCACTAGGTACAAACTATGGCAGTGTATTCTATGAAGGCAGTTGAGTCATATCTATAAAACAAAACTCGTGAAATTTAGAAAACAGAATGGAGAGAGAAGCTTATATAAATGTCTGAAAGAATATTTCTGAAAAGAAAAGAAAGATGTGTTACGGGAAGATGGTAGTGATTAGTTTACATGCATTCAACAGAACCATAACAATAGAAAAAGAAACAGTTTTCTTAGTTGACTCTATTTTTTTAATATGAAATTTATTGTCAAATTGGTCTCCGTACAACACCCAGTGCTCATCCCAACAGGTGCCCTCCCCAATGCCCATCACCCACTTTCCCCTCCCTCCCACCCCCATCAACCCTCAGTTTATTCTCCGTTTTTAAGAGTCCTTTATGGTTTGCCTCCTTCCCTCTCTGTAACTTTTTTTCCCTCTTCACCTCCCCCATGGTCTTCTGTTAAGTTTCTCAGGATCCACATAAGAGTAAAAACACATGGTATCTATCTTTCTCTCTATGATTTATTTCACTTAGCATAACACTCTCCAGTTCCATCCATATTGCCACAAAAGGCCATATTTCATTCTTTCTTATTGCCAAGTAGTATTCCATTGTATATATAAACCACAACTTCTTTATCCATTCATCAGTTGTTGACTCTATTTTGATTAGAAGCTGAAATAAAATGTCAATTTCGACTGTGAGATGTGAGCTTTAACGGAGCCAATCACTTGCATAGCTAACTCTGGGTTTGCAAGAGTCTTAACTATCAAAACATTATGGTGTCAATCTCAAAGTCATTGAAAATTTTATTCAGTCCAAACTGGCTTGAAAGAAATGATCTATTCTACCCATTTTGAGGGCTTGGGATTTATTTTTATTGGAGTTATGGTGGAGATTAAAGATTTGAATTGAAAGGAAAATGTCCCAAGTGTTTGATATTCAAAACTGAAACAACTTAATCATCACTGAAGTCACTGACTATAGTCTCTTGAAGAGTTCACCTGTTGGGATCCACAAAGGAACACAAGGGAATGAAATACATCTGTAGTGTTAAAAGCAAATAAAATTCCATTGGGTCATTTTCACAGAGCCTCAACAATTTGGATATTTCCTTTTATATTTTATCAATTTAAATTTTAAAGGTTTCTTTTGAAACTTTTTGTGTAGAGAGGCATGTGTCTATGGTGAAAGGTATGCCTTTCTCTCTTTGTACACACACACACACACATACACATGCGCGCGCATGCACACACGCATGCACACACACACACACATACATACACACACTAGAGTACATATTATCTTATGGGAATTTAGAAAGAATAAGAGAACTAATACAGTTAAGAGGTTATATACCTGTTGTTTCAAAACAATATTGTATTTGTATGTTTGTATTTGTAAAGATTTTAAATCATTAAGAAAGCAATTATGTTTCAGTCATCTAAACCAGGGATTATTAAAGACATATGTAACAAGAATTCTTTGTTATATATGTAAAAATCAAGTGAGGTCTTTTGTTGAAAGCATTTTGAAAGGGACCTAATTTTGAATCTTGGGAAAAAGGAATTTTAGAATCATAGCCTCTCCTTTACACAAAGGTGCCTGAATATCTAGGCCAGTTGGCCTAGCTGATCAAGAGATTTGTGTGCCCAGAAGACCAAGAGTCAGTCTTTATCTATCAAAGAAGGGGAAAAATAAAAAGGTCTGACTACTACATCTTTTCTCCAGATTAAGAGGTACCTACTGCTAGTATTTTCCTTTAATTATGATAATTAAATAATCTGGCTCAAGGTAATTGGTTGTTGTTAATTTCTAGACATAGAAGAGCTTATAGTTTTTTAATTTTCTTTTCTCAGTTGACTATCCAGGAGTCCTACTATTATGATTACTGTTCTCCTGAGAGAAAAAGTTATAACTTTTGTACTAAACACAGTAGATCAATATTATTTTACCATTGCAAGAAAAGTCTTGGTTAATACCTTTTTTTTTAATTTTTTTTTCAACGTTTATTTATTTTTGGGACAGAGAGAGACAGAGAATGAACGGGGGAGGAGCAGAGAGAGAGGGAGACACAGAATCGGAAACAGGCTCCAGGCTCTGAGCCATCAGCCCAGAGCCTGACGTGGGGCTCGAACTCTCGGACCGCGAGATCGTGACCTGGCTGAAGTCGGACGCTTAACCGACTGCGCCACCCAGGCGCCCCTTGGTTAATACCTTTGACAAAGTAATTATATCAATTAAAAGTAGCTTACTACGTTTGGAGAACACATATAAATTTGTTTTTTGAAAAGCAGTTTAAGGGTTTTCACATACAAAGAATGAAGAAAAGACTGAATTTTAAATACTTCTGTATACTACAAATCCATAGGCAACTTTGAAAACAGTAGGCATATCTAATAAAGTGGTAAGCAGTTCCCTGAAGGTATTAGGTTGTAAATGCTAAATACATCTCATGATTTATCCTTATTTGTACTTTGCTCAGCATAAATAAAAACATTCATCAGGGACAATCTAATTTTTATTTTATATTCTGCAGTAGCAAAGAGGAAATGGAAGAGTTAAGAGTCAAAGTAAGGCAAGTTTTATTTAAGAAATTTATGGCCTACGGTAAATAAATGGAAATAGGAGTCCATGCTTCATATATTTTCCAGGTTTCCTTATGCATTCCTAGAATGAACCAACTGTAATAGGGTTATAAATGTAAAGTCTTTTGAGAGATGGTATGAGCTACTTTTGAGACCTCCCTTGTAACATTTTGGTTATGATTTGGCTTTGTGACAAAAATTATAAATGGTTTTTCTCTTCTTGCTAAAGGCCCTGAGGTTAGGGGGAAGTACGTTAAGGTCATTTACCATATAATTTAAGCAGCTTGGTGTGAGTGAATGAGTAAATAAAATGGAAAAAAAAAAACCTTTCAAAATAGGTGCTAATAATTTATTTACTTTAAAAGTATCATCATTGGGTTATTTTATCAACTTTTAAATTATGAACTTAGAAAAAAGATACATGGTATGGTTAAACCATTTAAAATTTTAAAATTAGTTTCTGTGATTAAGAAGAGAGTTTCCAGGAATTAGTGAAACTTTATGAAAATGTGGCCATTGTTCATTCAAATAATATTTATGAAATTAATAAATTAACTCAATATGATAAATAAAGTTTAAATAATTAATAAAAAGCAAGTAAAATTATTATTTAAAATGATGTTAAAATTATATGTCTGGTAAGAGATTTATTTACATATATATGCATATTTCTAGAATAAAATGGAAAAGCCATACCCAAAATGTTGATGGCAATCACTGGATAGTATAACTATAGGTAATTTTAATATTTTTTCTTTAATGTGCCTTATTTTTAAAATAATGAATATATTATGTTTTTAAATAAAGGAAAAGAGTGAAGGCATTGTCACTTAAAAAAAACAAAATTTCATTTGTTTCTCAAATTCCATATATGAGTGAAATCATATGGTATTTATCTCTTTTTGACTGACTTATTTTAGCATAATCTTATCAGTATCTTAGCATAATCCTGTCTAGCTCCATCCATGTCATCGCAAATGGCAAGATTTCATTCATTTGTTTTGGCTGAGTAATATTCCATTGTGTGTGTGTGTGTGTGTGTGTGTGTGTGTGTGTGTGTGATCTAAACACAGTAGATCAATATTATTTTATCATTGCAAGAAATGATAAACACATAGATCACACACACACACACACACACACACACACACCCCCCACATCCTCTTTATCCATTCGTGAATCGATGGCCACTTGGGCTGTTTCTGTGATTTGGCTGTTGTAGCATATGCTGTTATAAACAAATGAGCAAAAGTGAAAAAAGAGAGAGGCAAACCAAGACACAGATGCTTAACTATGGAGAACAAACTGATGGTTACCAGAGGGGACATAGGTGGGCAGATGGGTTAAATGGATGATGGGGTTTAAAGAGGGCACTTGTGATGTGCACTGGGTGTTGTGTGGGAATGCTGAATCACTGAATTGTACACCTAAAAGTAATGTTACACTGTATGTTAACTCACTGGAAGTTAAATAAAAACTTTAAAAAAAAAAGAAAAGAAAATTTCAAATACACTCCACATACTTCCAGAACAGATTTATAAGCAAGGCTCTGTGTTGTGTGTTCTGGGGATGCTAGGATGAATCACACATAGGTCTGGTGTCTGAAGATGTCAGATTCTGGAATCTAGGAGGAGAGAGATCAAGTCTTTCCTATGCAAAAGCGAAGTGAAGAGCCAAACTCCTCTTTCTAAATTTTGCTTCTTCCTCAAGAGTAGACCTTTTCTTTTTTATCTTCTTGAGTGACATTTATTTCCTTTTTTCCCCTCATATTTATTTATTCTGTAGTCTTTAACTTTCACTATCTCCACCCAGTTAGAATTGTTCTCTTTGTGTCATCCAATGACTGTTGCCTCCATCCTCATTCTTTGTAAAATGTGACACTGTTGAGCATTTTGAACTTTTTCAAACTCTTTCTTTCGCCCCAAGGACCCATGATATGATGTTGTTCCCAAAAGATCTCCATTCCTTTTCTGCATACGTTGCTGGTACTTCTTCCTCCTCTTATTCTAAATGTTTGTGTTTCTCAACCTTGGCCAGCCTCTTTATCTTTATATCATAATTCGGTCTTTTCTTCCTTTCTCTGCATGGCTTCTTTTCTCAGTTCACTAAGACCTCTACTTCATTGTTTCTTCTTCCTGATAGCATTATTTAAAATAACACTCCTCATTTTGTGTTATACTTCCCATTACCTTCATTTATGATAACATTACTGTTTACCTACTATTATGTTACCCATCAATTGTTTATGCCTAAAACAGTGTTTGACACATAGTATGTGCTCAATTAATAGTTATTATATAACTGTTTGAATGAATGAATCTCACTAATTTTCTTTTACTCTGTGCAGATAATGTCCAAACCTCCAATCCTGACTGCCTCCTCAACTTTCGTCCTGTATTCCAGCTCTCTTTGGTCCTCTTAACCTTACCACATGGCCCATTCTAAGTTAGAATCTCCCCATTAGACATGTTCATCATTAGAGTTACCCTTTGCTCTTGATGTTACCACTTTTCTTACAGTCACCTCAGCATAAGTGACCTGAGTCAGTCATCCTTGATACCTTCTCTTTTTCTGCTGTTTACATTCAGTTGGCTATTAAAATATTTTCCATTCTATTTTCATACTAGCCTTCTCAGTCAACCCATCCTTTCCTCACCTAATGTCTCATTTATCTTTGGCCATATGACATTTTCACTTATTTCTCTATCACTCTCTCATTTATTTATATCTTCATTTGTTGCTTTACCCATTTGTGCATCCTACAAAAATTATTGAGGCCTACTTACTATGTATTAGGCTTTAAGAATTCAATATTGATCAAAAAATAGATACAATACATGTTTTCATGATGCAGAAGGGTTATAGAGGGAGCAACTGAGTAAGGACTGGAGGACTTGGAGATTATGGTAAGAAAATGAGATGTCTAGAACAGCCCTCATTGAGGACAAGTTCCATAGTGTGGCCATGGAAGTTTGTGACTGAAATGAAACAATAATCAGGGTTACAGGAGGTGAGTAGGTCAGAGTATTCAGGGTTTGGCAAACTGGATCAGTTGTCTGTGTGAATGTGGAAAGCACTGAGGTGACAGCAAGACATGGGATGGAGAGAAAGACAGTGGGCTCGGTGTCATAGTCTTCAGTAAATGAGGAACAGCAGCAACATAACAATAAAGATGGATGACACAAGTCTCAGTGGAGCAGGATTTTCCTCAGGGTGGGAAAGTAGGAGTGAGGAAAGAGAAGGCTGTTCCAGGTCCCATCTCTAAGATAGATGGGGTTAGAAGAATGGGCAGCCTTCATTAAAGAGAGCTGTTGGAGAAGAGACTAGTTCAGATGAGAGACTTTTTTTTTGAGGATAGGAATTTGAATTTTTCATGAAGACTGGGAATAAGAGGGTCCAACAATGGAATGGAGTTTTTAGAAATCACAGCGAAGAACTTTGGGTTAGAAAGACAGTAAAGAATTAGGTTAATGGAGAGAAAACACAGAACAGAATCTGGAAGAAAGTATAAAAAAGTGGCTGATAGTTTTGGGTACTTTCATCCTGGAGGATCATCCTAGAGTTTAATGTAGATGCGAGTCACGGTGAGTTCAGTTTTAATGTACTTTTCTTAGTTCCCCTGGTTCATAGTGTTTTCTCCTCTGAGACTTTGGATTGGCTGTTCCTTCTTCCCAGAAAATTTTCCAGGCTGTGCACCAATAACCAACCACCAACCCCTCGTCTTCACTTATCTGGCTAATTTCCTCTCATCCTTCAAAATCATGTTGGATCTGTTTTCCCTCAAGACCCTCTCTGAATTCTCAAATCTGTGCCTCTCCTTTGTTCTTCTCTCATCTTATAATCATGTTGTATTATGGTAACAGTGGATCTACCACAATAAGCTGTAAACTTCACCTGAGCAAGAACTGCTTTTGTTTTTATATCTCTGCTGCCTATCAGAGTGCCAAGCATATAGTAAATTAGTAGATACTTAATATCTGTTTACTGAATACATGAAAATTGAAAAGTAGAACAAAGTTGAGATTTGGACTAGGAGAAATCCACACTGATTTCCACATTCACATAAAATCTCAGGTCTGCTATTTGTTAATTATGATAATCATAGAAAATTGAGGAAGAAAGGAATTGTCTTGCTAATAGTTTTACTGTGCATAGGGAGGTCCTATATCAGAATTTATTGATGTCCCACGTAAGCTGGGATGCTGATTCTAAATCAGAGCATGACCGAGATTCAGGTACCCTGACTCAGGGTTGAGGGTTCCTTCTATTATTTCTTTCTGCCAAGAGCATGGAACTTTCTTTCTTTCTTTCTTTCTTTCTTTCTTTCTTTCTTTCTTTCATTCATTCATTCATTCATTCATTTATTTATTTATTTTTGGGACAGAGAGAGACAGAGCATGAACGGGGGAGGGGCAGAGAGAGAGGGAGACACAGAATCGGAAACAGGCTCCAGGCTCCGAGCCATCAGCCCAGAGCCCGATGCAGGGCTCGAACTCATGGACCGCGAGATCGTGACCTGGCTGAAGTCGGACGCTTAACCGACTGCGCCACCCAGGCGTCCCGAGCATGGAACTTTCTTTAATGGAATCTTGGAAGTGTGGGGAGGGAAAACGATTTTTTTCTTCTACCCTTATAAGACTCGGCTTGCAACAGGCAGATTAATAAGAGAAAAACAAGCAGAAAAATTTTAACTTGTATACCTTATGTATACATGAGGGATACCCAGGGAAAAATTAGTAACTTTACAAGATGGTTTAAAACTCAGGCTTAAATGCCACCTTTACTTTAAGAAAAAGAAAGAAAGAGGTAGGGGAGGCCAGTTTTGGAAAGGTGACCAGGAAAAGCAAGGTTACCCAGGGTAAAGTTCGTTATGCAGATTTAAGTGGAGCCTTCTACATTAAAATGAGTCTCTTGTGACTTAGAGACATCCTCTTCTTGGAACAGGGAAGGGAGATACCCTCACAAATGGAAATTTCCTTTGTAAATGTAAATTTCCCTTATTAAAAAAGGTAACTTCCACTCTATTTTCAACGTTTATTTATTTTTGGGACAGAGAGAGACAGAGCATGAACGGGGGAGGGGCAGAGAGAGAGGGAGACACAGAATCGGAAACAGGCTCCAGGCTCTGAGCCATCAGCCCAGAGCCCGACGCGGGGCTCGAACTCACGGACCGCGAGATCGTGACCTGGCTGAAGTCGGACGCTTAACCGACTGCGCCACCCAGGCGCCCCTATTTTCAGAGCCTCTCTTGTGTCTGCTGTTTCACAAAATAATCAGGGCAAAATAATCCTTATGGCAAAGGGGCATATTTGAATTAGCCTGTTCATTGCCTGACATTGTCTTCTTTTTACATACATAGATTTAGTTGTTCATGTTGTTTTTGCCACAGAATATCCTTTTCCTCTGTTTTGGTATTCTTTATTTTCCTAAAGACTAGTTTTTAAAAAGTAAATATGCAGATATATCATAAAACTATTAGAAACCTGTTAAACAGATTTACTTTATATGTAGTTAATTGATATGTAACAAGATGGACTTCTTGTAGTAATATCTACATTAACATAGCCTGTTGGGGTGGAGGAAGTCAGTGGATCAATTAGGAATATCTAATACTTTACACTTTTATGAAATAATGCTGTCTTACAGAATATATTTAAGTAAGCAAATCATGAATAGGACCAATTTGATTTGCTAATAAATTTAATTCACTTTCATATTTTTCTTAGGAACAAGTAACTTCCTTTGAATTTCAATTATTTTGTAGTAATATAAATGTCACATGAATAGGTATCCTAACCCTGGCTTCCTGGATTTTTGACTTTTTGTTTTTGTTTGTTTTACAGTGTTCTCCATTTTTATTAGAAATGGAGAATAGGACATAATGCTCCATAAATGAATTTAGACAAATGTCATTTGTGAATTCAACCTACAGTATCAAACAGAATGAAGTTTATTTGCAGATGAGGTTTCCAAAGTAAACACAGTAGGAATAGCCAGTTTTTATAAAATAAAAACCAATTTGTACTTTTCCCCAAAATTACCCTGAATATTTTTGCAGCTTCAAAAATATTTGGATAAGTCCCTTAGTATTTTTTCATTTCACTCACTCCTTATACTTCCTCTTTTAGCTGGGGTCTGGAAGTTAAATTCAGAATTTCACAAGAGAACTGTTCTTTTAGAAATTTCTAGCCTAAACAGATGTAGAAAAGTCTAGGATCCTAATGGAAAACCATTTATTACATATTTAAAGGTTTGTTAGACTCCATGACTTTTTTGGGGGAAGTTTAAACTTATTTTTGTTTTAGAAGATTAGTTTTTAACTGTTATTTTAAGGGTCACATAAATTTATTTGGCTAGCTGTATTGACCATAGAAGACGTTCCAAATATATGTTGATTTATGTAACCGTGGAATGAAGGAAGCAAAGTTTACTCCCATCTGGAGAGAGACCCTCTGAGCCTAGCTTCATTGAATAAACTCTAATAACATTTACAGTTTATCATTCCCTACCTAAAAGAACAATAAGCAAATGAATGTATTGTCCTTGTGCCAATATCAAAGAAAGGAATCAGTTGTGTTTTGGTTATAATGTTATTTTTTGATTATGCAGCTAAGTAGTTTTAAACGGTGCCCCATGGAGCTTGTTTGGGGGTAGGTCTTGGGGACTCTGAGGTGGACTCCCCTCCTACTGCTTCCTGTTGTCTATGTTTATTTCTGCCTAAGATTTGATTTGACGAATGCGTCCATTTAAAAAATAGAAATTTGAAGAGCACTGATATGGGTTGTTTTCTTTTTCTGGTCTTATTGAGATATAATTGACCTCTAATGTATTAGTTTATGGTATATGATGTAATTGATGTCTATATTGTAAAATGATCACCACAATAAGTTTATTTAACAGCTATCACTTCATGTAGTCACACATCTTTTCATGTGATGAGAACTTTCCAGATCCCCTTTCTTAAGAACTTTCAAATATATAATATAGTATTATTAACTACAATCAACATGCTGTACATTATATCCCTAGTACTTATTTAACGATGTAGGCTGTTGATTGCCACAAAAAAATGACGTTGTTTGGTATTTATTTATGTAAAACCACCAGTCAGGAAGTCACTACTTTTCTGCTTCAGAAATAAGAGCATAAAGAATGATAACAATAACATTTAGTTTTGGGGATTGAAATATTAACTAAGTTTATTTTATGAATTTTTTTTTCTGATGCCAACACTAGCATCAGCTTGAGTCTTCAGCCATAAGAAATGATTATTTATAATGTCAACTCTTCAAAGGTTATCAGGAGAAAATCTGTCCCATATTTGGCAAAAGTCAGGGCTAAAGAAGTATGTGCTATTTTTAACTTGTGAGAGAGCATTTACAAAGATGGCAAAAGGTTGTGTCCTCCTTCTGCTTAGCTGCCGCTTGAATCCTTAGGCCCACCTGAATTAATCTTTCCTTCCTTGAAACTCTTCTTGCTTCTCTGATCTCTATTATAGGTGTTGCCTGTGAGTTCTTGGGGGCAGGGGTTTTAACTTAAACACTTTTAGCATCTTATCCTACTGTGATGTTCAGTTACTGTTCTTTTTGAACAGTGAATGAATGAATGAATCACAGTGTGTGTATATGTGTATATATATATTTTTATATATACATACATATATATGTGTGTGTATACACATGCATACATTTATATACATATATATATATATTCACAACTTTACCCCATATGAACACAAAAAAGCATACTTATGACATATGTATCTTTGTATTCTTATGATACTAATCATATTTCTATACATATTATATATTCACATAATAACTTTATAACCAGTATTGCTGATGTGGAGTTTGCATGAAGTACATTTTGATGAATTTTGATGAATTTATACACCTGTGTAACCACCTCCATAATCATGATATAGAACATTTCCATGCCCCTTGGACCTTCCCTCATGCCTTATTCCAGTCAATTCTTTTCCTTGCCGTTTAGCCTGTCAACTTTCTGTCACTTGATCAGTTTATTTTTTCCAAAATTTCACATGAATGGAAACTTTTGTGTCTAGCTTTTTTCACTCAACTTGATATTTTTGAAATTCATCCAAATTGTTATGTGTATCATTCTTTTTTGTTTAGTACGTTTGATTTTATGGATATACCACCATTTATTTAACCATTTCCCAGTTGTCAGACAATTGAATGTTTTCCAGGGTTTGTTTTCTTTGGTTAGGGTTGTGTTGAACATTGCAATATGGTTCTTTGTGCAAACGTATGTTTTTGTTTCTCTTGGATGAATGATTAAGAGTAACCAGGTCATATGCAAGTACATATTTTAGTTTATAAAAAAACTACCAGGCTGTTTTCCAAATGATTGTACCATTTGATATTTACACTAGTGATGAATGAGTGCCAGTTGATCCCCGTTGTTGCTAATAGTTGGTAATATGAATCTCTTTAATTTTAGCCATTTTAATATTTGTTACTTTAAAAATTTTTTTGAATATTTATTTATTTTTGAGAGAGAGACAGAGCATGAGTGGGGGAGAGGCAGAGAGAGAGGGAGACACAGAATCCGAAGCAGGCTCCAGGCTCCGAGCTGTCAGCACAGAGCCCGACGCGGAGCTCAAACTCACAAACTGTGAAATCATGACCTGAGCCGAAGTCGGACATTCAACTGACTGAGCCACCCAGGCGCCCCTTAATAGTTGTTATTTTTAAAAATTTATTTTTTTAGAGAGAGAGAGAGAGAGTCTAAGCAAGGGAGAGGGGCAGGGAGAGAGAGAGAATCTTGAGCAGGCTCTAAGCTCAGCACAGAGGCTGACATGGGCCTTGATCCCCCGACCCTCACATTATGACCTGAGCCAAAATCAAGAGTTGGATGCTCAACTGACCGAGCCACCTAAGTGCCCCATTAAAAAAATCTTTTTAAAATTTATTTATTTTAGAGAGAGAGAGCAGGGGAGAGGGCAGAGGGAGAGTTAATAGTTGTTTATTTTTATCTCATTGTGGTTTTAATTTACATTCCTCTTGTAACTAATGTTGAACATGTTTTTTCATGAGATTATTAGCCATTTGTATATGTTCTTTTGTGAAGTGTCTGTTCAAACTTGTTGCCTATAATTTATCAGGCTGCCTTCATTATTGAGTTTCTAAAATTTTGTTAAGGATGTTTTCTACTTCATAAGGGATATTATTCTTGTAATGTTTTTGCTGACTTTGAAATTAGAGTTTTGAAAAATGACTTAAGAAATGCTTCCACTCCTATTTTTTTGTTGTTTTTAAAGATTTTACTTTTAAGCAATTGCTACACCCAGTGTGAAGCTTGAACTTACAACCCTGAGATCAAGAGTTTCACACTCCAGCCAGGTTTCCCTCCACTCCTGTTTTCTAAGAGAGTTTGTATAAAATTGATATATAGTTTTTTCATTACTGCCCATTTCATCTTAGTTACTAAATTTATTGACAAAGTTTTTTGTAATATTTCCATATTATCCTTTTAATGTCTGGAGAATCAGTAGGGATGCTACTTCTTTTATTTTTGATATTGGTTATGTTTGTCTTCTTTTTTGTCTGATCAGTCTGGCCAAAAGGCTATCAAATTTTAAAATTTATTTTAAGGAAACAGCTTTGAGTTTTATTGATATCTTTCTTTTTTGTCTGTTTTATTGTTTTCTGTTCTTTCTTACTTTGTGTTTAACTTGCTATTCAATTTTCTGAAGGTAGGAGTGTAGATTATTATTTTGTTCTGAGACTTGTTTTTTGGTATAAGTATTTAATGCTATAAATTTTCCTGTAAGCATTGCTTTAGCTGCACTACAGGAGTTAGAATCTATTGTGTTTATTTTTATTCAGTTTAAAATATTTTCTAATTTTTTTGTGCTTTCTTTTTTGATCCATGAGTTAATTAATTTATTTTTAAAGTTTATTTATTTATTTTGAGAGAAAGAGAATCCCAGGCAAGCTTTGCCCTCCACATTGAACCTGGCACAGGACTCGATCTCGCTACCATGAGATCATGACCTAAGCCGAAATCAAGAGTTGGATGTTTAACCGACTGAGCCACCCAGGTGCCCCTGATCCATGGATTATTATTTAGTAGCATATTATTTCATTTCCAAATATTTGGAAATTTTCCAAATCCCTTTCTCTTAAAGATATCTAATATGATTCCACTGTAGTCAAAAACCATGCTTTGCATGACTTTATTTTGAAATCGCTAAGGCTTGTTTTACAGTGAGGCATAGATCCACACTCACTTGAAAATGTGTTTTTCTTTTGTTGACTGAAGTGTTCTATAATGTCAATTAGATCTAATTGTCTAGTAGTATTTTCCAGATTTATATGCTTACTTATTTGGTGTCTACTTGTTCTAACCATAAGAAATGCCAAAATTTAATTGTATATGTGTTTACTATCTTTTAGTTATGTTATATCTTGCCTCATGTATTTGAGTTTCTGTTATTGCGTACATACACGCATAGAATTATTACATGTTCTTGTTGAATTGACCCTTTCTCATTTTGAACTCTCTTTTTTTGTTGCTGGTAATATTTCTTTTTCTGAAATCTAGTTTTTCTTATGTTAATAAAACAATTCCAGTTTGCTTATGTTTAATGTTTACATAATAAATCTTCTTTTCGTCATTCTTTTGCCCATAATCCATCAGTGTCTTTATATTTAAAGTGTGTTTCCGGTAGACAGCATATGATTGGATCTTGCTTTTTGTATCCTGAATGATACTCTCTTTTTTAACATTGGAGTATTTAGACCATGATATTTAATATAATTATCAGTGCATATAGGCTTAAATATATCATCTTACTGTCTGTTTTTGTTCCATGCGTTCTTTGTTACACTTTTTTCTTTTTTTTTCTGTTCACTTTTTCATTAATTGAGCATATTTTGTGTCTCCTTTAATTTCCATTTATTAACTATAGCTCAGTGCTTTATATTTATAGTGCTTAATTTAAACTTTAATATCAATTTTAACTTATCACAATGTACCTTCAGTAATATAACCTTTCATATTATAAAATAACTTTTACAACAGTATATTTTCATTTCCCTCCTTTCATCCATTCGTGCATTGTCATGATTAATTTTTTCTGCATATATTATGAAACAGTACATTGTATTCACATATAATGTTTTAGGTGGTCACTTGTCTTTTAAATAAATTTTTAAAATAGCATTTTATAATTATCCTTACATATGCCATTTTTGACTTTATTACTTTGAGAAGGTCTGAATTTCAACTTGGTATTTTTTTTTTCTTGGTGCCTGAGCTGCTTCCTTTAATATTTCTTGTGATTCAGGTTTGCTGGTGACAAAATATTTCAGCTTTTATTTTTCATTTTTTCTTTCCTTCCTCCCTTCCTTCCTTCCTTCCTTCCTTCCTTCCTTCCTTCCTTCCTTCCTTCGTCAAGAAGTGTTATTTTGCCTTTGCTGTACATGGAATTCTAAGTTGACTTTTCTTTTTTCTAACACTGATTGCTTAGTTTTTGTGACAAGTCTGCAGTTATTCTTAGATTTGTTCATTTGTGGGTAATGTGCCTCTTCTTTGATTGCTAAGATTTTCTCTTTGTCACCTGTTTTTCTCTGCTTTATTATGGACTTCTTTTGGTGTTTATCTTACTTGGTTTTTGCTGACCTTTTGGATCTCTGGATTTATAGCTTTTATCATATTTGAAAATATTTTGGCCATTATATCTTCATATATTTTTTCTGTTCTTGTTCTCCTTTGGGATATCAATTACATATATTTTAGACCATTTGATATTAACCCACAGATTATTCAGGTTTTGTTCATATTATTTAATAATTTTTATCTCTGTGCATCATCTTGAATGGTTTCTATTGCTATTTCTTCAGATCATTAATCTTTACTTCTACAGTGTTTAATCTTTTGTTAACACTATATAGTATATTTTTTATTTTAGATATTGTATTTCTGTTTTTAGAAGTTCGTTTTTAAATTTCTCTTCTCATTATGTTCATGTTTTCCTTTATATCCCTCAGCATGTGGAGCGTATTTATAGCAGGTGTTTTAACATTGTTGTCTGCTAGTTCTATGATTTCTGTCATTTCTTTGTCTGTTTCAGTTGACTAGTTATGGTTTATGTTTTCCTGCTTCTTTGTACGTCTAGTGATTTTGGATAATAGGCTAGACATTATTAACTTTATACTGTTGAGGGTTGGATTTTGTTGAATAAATTTTAAGATTATGAGACTATATATGACAGGGAGTTAAGTTACTTCTGGATTTGGTTGATCCTTGTGGCTGGTTTTTAAGCCCTTACAGAGTGAGTAAAAATATGCATTTAGTCCAGTGATAATTTAGTCTTACTTATAAAGGATGGCCCTTCTGTGGTCTCCACTAATTTCCCCATCAATTCAATAAGGCCTCTCTGCTCTGGCTAGAAAGAACTCATGCAATCACTGGTCCTGTGTGATCTCTAGGAATTTTTATCTTATTTATCCCAAGTACTTTTCCTTCTGTGGGAAGTAGTTGTCTCTTGTCCTCATGGGGTTTATCTTATATGTGGTGCAGACTGTTACTCAGACAAAATCTAAAGAGGCCTCCTGTGGAAATATCTGGCTCTTTTTGTCTTCATAGCCCTTTCTTCTCTATAATTCTTTTCTTAATATTCTAGTTGCTTCAGCCTCTCCAAATTCAGATATCTGTCTCCTCAGCTCAATTTGATTTCCAGGCTGGAACTTGCTGCCAGCTAGAAATCTTAGGCTCATCTCATTTGTTTGTAATCTCTTAAGGATCACAATCCTTTGTTATCATTGAATTATATATTTTAAGAAGCTGTTTTCTCTATTGCCAAGTGTTTTAGTTGTTTTGGGGAGGATAATTCCTATCTCAGTACTCCCTCATGAAGCAAAATTGATATGAAAGTGTCTGAAACAGGTTACTAAGCCAATCAAATAAACATTGTGTCTGTTTGGGAAAGCAGGTAGTGCTTTGCAAAGAATGTTTTATAGAGGACCCATGGGAGACCAAATGGAGGAAACTGCCAAGGGCATGATATCTCAGAATCAGAGCTGTTTTACTGTATCATGTCATATAATGGTCATTCTGCAATGAGTAAAATTTGTTATTTTAAATGACTCAACAGTACTGACTTGGGGGAGACAATGCAAATTATTAGGTATAAAGTGACAAAATAGGCTAGTTATAAATAACAGAAACCCTAAAATCTTAAAATGGTATAAAGCTGAATATTAATGGTTAAGAACTGATATTATACTAATATATTATTAGAAATGATTTATAATAATCAATGGAAAAGTACTGTCCTTGGACAAGCCTTTATTTTATATTTGTCTGGTAGTCATCCTTGTTTGACACAAGAACTGTGAAAAACTTGAGTAATTCTAGAAGAGCAAAAGTTAATTAAGGGGATTACAAATTCAGTATATTAGAAAAGAATATTCATTCTTAATAGTGAAGATACATTACTAAGTGAATTTATAAATATAAAGATAATATACAGAAAGGATACCAAACTTACACAGGGAAGAACAAGAATTACTATAGTTTGCTTACATGATAACGTGCAGACCTAAAGACCATGATTGTATAATTTTTGAAAATCATTTAACAGCATTTACCACCATCTCTGTTGAGTTACCGACATCACTGAAGCAGAGAACTGGGTGATCTGATTCCATCATTTTCTGAAATTATTATGTTCAATAGGTAAATGGTGAATCTTTCATTGTTAGCTGTGTTAAAAACCACCTTTTTACTTTTAAGTTGTGACCAAAGTTTTTCTTTTTTCTAAACTATCTGCATGATTACACTACACGTCACTACATTAAAGGACTTTGTTCTTCTATTCAGTCCTCTAAATTAAGTCTCTTAAGTTATGGGTTTAACTTCTATTGCTCCGTTATTAAGATTTATAAACACAAGTGTATGTCTATAACTAAATGGATCAGAACACTTTGAATGAGTAGCACCTTAGCCCCTTTAATTATATCTACGCTGAGCACAGGAAGGGCAGCAGCCAGTCTCCTACCCTGCAATCCATTTTTCCAAGAAAAAAAATTGACTCTAGTTTCTCTTTTGCTATGCCAATGATACTGTGCTTTTATGGCTCAAGAGAATGATTCTATGTCATGTGTACGATACCAAATTTAATTCAAAAATAGTCTCTTTGCAGTTGTGTAGTCATCAAGAAAGGATTCACCAATTGGAAGTCTACCTTCTTGAGTTAAAAAAATTAAAAAAAAAAAAGTGCCTAAATGCTTATTGCGTACTTGAGATTCTGTCTAAAGACATAAGCATTTGCATAACACAGATCTTGCCCCATTTCATTGAGCAAAGCACTTTAGTAAACATTCTAGGACTTAATATAAAGATTGCAAATACTTGAGGTGCTGTGTTCTGCATGTTCTTTTGGGGGAAAAAAACTAGCTAGAAGAGAAAAAGGGATATAAAAATAGACAGATAGATAGATAGACTGACCCAGTTGTTACATGCTCCGTACCTTATAATCATTCATGATCTAAATGAAGTAAACATCCAACATACACAGTTAAGTAGGTAAATACCCAAGAGATTTTTTAGTTGGGCGTTTAGAAACTTTTAATAGGTCTTAAAAAAGGTAAAGCTTAAATGTATCTACTTTGAAAAGGTTGAGGATATTTATTTCTCATTATAACGCTTTTTTATTCATCTATATTACTTGCACAAAATATGTTTATAGATAGGTCTCATGTTCAAGTTTCCAATCTTAAGTCAAATGTTTCATAATAAAGAAAAGCATGGAGTTTCTTTTTAGGTAGTTATGCTTACTGTAATATCAAATTTAGTTTTACATATGGAATGCATCATAAAGTTATACTGTGGAAATTTTTATTTAATGCACTTTGTAATGTCAGCACTCTAGCCCAAGTCTTCATCACCTCACACCTGTATTACTGCAGTGATTTCTTCTTTCTCTACTTCTGCTTTCCCCAATCTAGTCCAGTAAGATAAGCTTCCCAAAACATCACTGCAATCACATCTGGCCCATGTTCTAAAACCCAACCCTTGCTGCCAATTGAATGGTATCCAAATTGTTTTTGTTGGAATCCGAATCCCTCTATAATCTGGTCTCACCTTGCCATCCAAATATGTCTCCTCATATTTCCTAATACTTCATTCCCCACTCTAATTAGACTATCTCCACCTCCACACAGTGTGGCGTACTTTGCTGTCTCAGCATTTATGCTCCTAAAACTTCTTTAACTTAAAATAATCTCACCTTCTAGCTTTTAACTTCTTGTCATTTCACTTTTGAACAGCCCTCTTCTATCCCACCTAATACATGAATCCTTCCTGGAGTGTACCTACTATGTGGATGCTTTCCTGGTCTGACCATCTGCAGTACTTACTTTCTGTTTTGGCACATTTCTTATCCATTATAATATATTTTAAATGGAATTTATTTAGCAATAAGTGGCGTGTCATAGATTCATTACAAGTGGTTTTTTTTTCCTAACTAGCACATAAGATAATAGTGCATCTTACAAATTATGGTATCCTAAGAGTTGAAAAAAATCAGTGTATATATTATTATTTATTGATACTAGTGGTTTCCTTTGTGTCTGGTGTGTTGCCCACATTATTATAAATTTTGCTACCATGGAAGTCTTTTGTTTCTTTCTTCCCATCTTATGTCTTTTGAATACCCTATAATTCTAGGCATATAGTTGGGCTTCTTGAATTTAATTAGTGAAATTTTATTTCAATTAAATTATGCTTAAAAATACAATGAATATGCTTGGTTATAAAAGTGCTTTTATGAATAATTGTTAACTTTTCTATTTTAAACTTTCCATTGAAGCGTTATTTATGTGCAGAAAAGTGCACATAAGCGTGCATTTTCACAAACTCAACATACCCTGGGTCACCAACATTCAGATTGAGAAACAAAACATTACCAGGACCCTAGAAAACCTTTTTCAGCTCACCTTCTAGTTACAAGGGTTACTCTTATCCTGTCCTCCAAAAGCATAGATTAGTTTGGCAAATTTTGTCCTTTACATAAATGCGGTCAGATAGCATGTGCATTTTAGCATGTGGCTTCTTTTGTTCAACAGTGTATACGTGAGGTTCTGCCACATCGCTGCCTGTAGTTGTAGATCGTTCATTCTCATTCATGTATTGAATTCCATTTTATGAATACACCACAATCTATTTATCCCTTCCATTGTTTATACGTATTTGGATAATGTCCAGTTTTGATCTAATGTACATGGCACTGCTCTGAACATTCTAGGTGTATCATTTGTTGTACATATGTATTAATTTCTCTTGGTTAACTATCTAGAGTGAGAAGGCTGGTCACAGAATATAGGTTCACCTTCAGTAGATGACACCCGTTTTCCAAAATTGATTCAGTTTACACCCAAGAGTACTAGTATATAAGAAAACACTTGGTGTTTTCTGCCTTTTTCATTTTAGCTATTCTGGTGGAAGTGTATGGCATTATTATTATTTTTTGTACAAATAAAAAAAATGCTTCCAGCAAAACTGTTGGATTTTCCTTCAGAAATATATTCAGTTATTGAATATAAGCACTTTTATGTTGAAATATAAGGATTCATATGAAAATAATTACTGAAGCTATGAAGATTACTCATTTTGGATATTTACTTGACTATAGTTCAATGTCTGTAGGACTAATAAACATCATTTGGGGATGTTCTGGTGATATATTTCTGGTGGTATTTAACTATAATCCTTTTTGTCTTTGTGGGAGTTTCTTGAACATTTCATTTAGTCTCTAGAATTATTCATTTGGTTCTCCTAACTTCTGAGTCAAGAATTAGTTACTGTCATTCCTGGGTATTGGGGTCAACTTAATTAGCATTTTGATGATTACTTCTTTGGATTAATATCATTTGTTATTTTTTTGTTTACAAATATGTCTGATTCTGATCAGACCAGGATTATTGGGGTGTCTGGGTGGCTCAGTCCATTAAGCGTCCAACTTTGGCTCAGGTCATGATTTCACGGTTCATGGGTTCAAGCCCCATGTCGGGCTCCGTGCTAACAGCTTAGAGTGTGGAATCTGCTTCGGATTCTGTGTCTCCCTCACTCTCTGCCCTCCCGTGCTCACACTGTGTCTCTCTCTCGTTCAAAAATAAACAAAAAAAATTTAAAAACACAAAAATTAAAAAAATACCAGCATTATTAATTGCGTAAAGTTAGAAATAAAATGTTTGAGCTCTACTGATGCTATAACTATTATTTATTATAAGTATATGTTGCAAATGAAAACTGTGATTTGAAATCTATGCATTAAATTTCTAATGAATTAATATTTATCACTGATTTTTTATCTGTTCCAGTGTATTTTATGTGCTTAAAGTATTAGATAATTAGCCTATAATTCCATTTCCCTACCCTATGATTGCTGAGAGAAACACTGTGGCCATTTTTATTGCCAATATTCTTTCCTATTTACGTTCAGGCCAAGACATTTGGTTTCTTAGTGAATCATAAAACTATATTTTTTTTAATTGCAGTAAAATCAAAGATGCTGACTTCAGTATATTTATCTCCAGAGGTTTGTACAGGTTGTGTGGCTAATTACCATAAAAATTAATTATGACTTAGGAATGAGATAGGTGAACTCCCTCTATCACAATGTTCCATTTACAAACTAAGGCCTTAGAAAATAACCAAGGTATCAATGCAGTTTTTTTTAATTCTTTATTTTTTAATGTTTTTATTTTTGAGAGAGAGAGAGAGAGAGAGAGAGAGAGAGAGAGAGCGCGCATGAGCTGGGGAGGAGCAGAGAGAGATAGGGAGACACAGAATCCGAAACAGGCTCCAGGCTCTGAGCTGTCAGCACAGATCGTGACGCGGGGCTCGAACTCACAAGCTGTGAGATCATGACCTGAGCCGAAGCCAGATGCTCAACCGACTGAGCCACCCAGGCACCCCATGAATGCAGTAGTTTTATGAAACCATGATAAATTTACAAGTACTGTATTTCTTTTTTGTGGTGTGGAAACTCAAAGTTCTCAGTTCAACCAGTCCATGATGGATTGCGTGTTAAGAGCCTTTTACTAAATGAGAACCTGTAAGGCATTTCTTGCATTGTCACTGAGTAACAAACATCTAGTCTTAGGATTTGCCTCTTTTCCTGATAGGCTGGACACTGATTAGCTCATTACCTATAAATTGCTGCATTTAAGTTTTTGCCTCCTAACCTCAACCTTAAGTATCTTATTACAATCTCATTTAATAATAAAAAAATTCTGCTTCAGGCATGAAGTCTAATTTCTTTTGTATTTTAATTGTCTATTAGATTCATGAGTATATAGTAAGTTCTTAGAATAATATGTATTGAAATAAGTGTATGAAGCTGTATGTGGAGGGCGCCTGGGTGGTTCAGTCAGTTAAGCTTCTGACTTCTGACTTTGGCTCAGGTCACAGTCTAGCACTTCATGGGTTCAAGCCCTACATCGGGCTCTGTACTGACAGCTCAGAGCCTGGAGTCTGCTTCAGATTCTGTCTCCCTCTCTCTCTGCCCTTCCCCCACTTGTGCTCTGTCTCACTCTCTCAAAAATAAACATTAAAAAAAAACTGTATGTGGAGTAAAATCCTAATTATGTAAATAGGTCTACAGATAAGCCCAGGTATACACACACATGCACAAATATGGAAAGAAATACCAAAATATTGATTATTTGCAGGTAGTACAATAGTGTTATTTATTTTCTTCTTATACGATTGTCTCTTTTCCAGTTTTTTTACGTAGCATATGTTACTGTCTTGATAAGAAACAGTTTCAATATAAAATTTGAAAACAAGAATGTAATATGAAGTTATTTATGTTAGATGTAGAAGCAGGATTTTTAGAACTGATCCCTCAAAACTTTTGGTCAAACTGAATCCCAGTGTTATGCAATTGATAAGAGAAACCAGATTTCTTCTAATTGTTTCAGTATATAAATCAGTTTAATAGTCATGAACAGTTTTATAGTCATTCTGTTGTAGTATAGGAATCCAAATCTAATTAGCTTACCTAGTCTTTGAAATGATAGGTACACTATAACTTAAGAGTTTTTTTTCTCATTCTTTATTAAAAGGTAGTCATTTTTAACTGGTATAACATTTTGTGTTTATAGCAAATTTTAAATATACTCTCATGTTGTTTTAGTTTTCCTTTTTCCTCTTAGTAGTTGAAGTATTCGCCTTTTAATGTGATGCCTCTCGAACCATACTTTCCTTTCACATTTCTGGTCAGAGTTAAGCAGTATTATCAATTTTGTTTCTCATGCCAGAAATCTGAGTCATTCTAGACTTTTCTTCTTTTTCACGTCTCACATTAAATTGTCACCTAAGGAGGGCATCTGGGTGGCTCATTCGGTTAAGCGTCCGACTTCGACTCAGGTCATGATCTCACAGTTCATGAGTTCAAGCCCCATGTCAGGCTCTTTGCTGACAGCTCAGAGCCTGGAGCCTGCTTCGGATTCTGTGTCTCCCTCTCTCTCTTCCCCTCCCCCACTTGCACTCTCTCTCTCAAAAATAATAAATGAACATTAAAAAAATTAAAAAAAATTGTCACCTAGGTAATGTTGGACCTAAAGTATCTTTGCATCTATTTCGTCTTCTTCCTTCCTGCTATCTATTGGTTTTCATTATCTTTTGCCTGGTCTATTTTAACTGCCACATTGCTGATCTCTCTACTTCCAGTCTTTCCCTGACCCTCCCAATTCATCCTGTATATTCTTCCAGTATGATCCATCTTATATATAAACTTAATTGTGATACTGTGTTTCTAATTTCCTTCATGACTTCCACGGATCTTCGGGGTAAGGTCTGGCATCTAGCATGGCATGGAAGGACTTTTGTTTTCTTCCAAGTCCTCCCCCACTTTTATTTCTTACCACTTTGCATGCACACCAGCCACCACACACTTTTGAACCTCTCAGATATGCTGTGTTGTATCCTTCCTCCATGCCTTCAAACTTGCTGTTCCTTCTGTCCCAAATGCTTCCCTTCTGCTTGTTCATTTGCTTCCTGCTCATCCTTCAAAACCCATCTCAAGTATGGATGGCTACCTTTCCCAGATAAACCCAGAGTTAATCTGTGCATCATACCTGATATACACTTTTATTATTGTACCTCTTAGCGTCCTGTCATTGTTTATTTACATGTTTGTTTCTCCACTAGACTATGAATTCTCCCCACCCAAGAGTATATCCATTCTTTACCCCTTGGTGTCTCTCTGTAGCATGGGATCCTGCTTCTGTTTTCTTCCTGGCTTTTAAAAGACAAGGTCCCCATTTTGATATTTAACTCATTTCCTCTCCTCCAGAGTATATGTATTCACTTTTCCTTTGTATACATGCTGAAGATTTCAGGATAATACTCATTCACCCACCCTACCTACTCCTCAGTTAATTCTGTAAAATGGGAGAAATGCACAGTTGTTGTTCAGTAAGGATTGTGATAGTATTATTTATGGGAAAACTGAATGGGAAAAGAGAGAAGAACCTTCTGTCTCTTATCTCATATTTACCCCACACCCAGTCATGGACCCACTATTGAGTGGCCTTCAAGAAGCAGAAAAAACTCTGACATTGATGGTGCCATTTGATTGGTGTGATAAGTTGGCAGGGACATTGTAATAAATGGGTTCTTTGAAGAATGGGAGTGGAGGCAAGATTACAGTGAAGGTAACAGAACTTAAGTCTAAGGGACTTTGTTTTGTGTGAACCCCTTCCAAGGCTCTGGGAAATGAGTTGAAATGTGTTCACAGAATTAAAAAGTGTGAGGAACAGATATGCAAAAGTAAGACATTTAAACTGTGATTGGTCAAGACTGCTGTCTTCTTCAACTCCAACTTCCCCCCTCAACCCATGTGCCCTTGTGTCCAGTGAAATTGGGGTGGTCTTGACTATTTTTTAGTAGCATAAAACCACTAAAGTTCTAGCAATACTATAGGCACCAAATGTGTCAATATATGAAGTTGAAAGTGTTAAAGCATCCCAGATAAGAATTTAAAAGTGCTTTTTGATAAACAGTATTAGAGAAAAGACTAAATTATCTTTCTATTCTCTTTATAGAAAATATTATGCATTTTTTATTATGGGAATAAGACAAAGAATATCAGTCAAAATGCAGTGAAAAAGTATCATAGACTCTTGTTCGTTAACAATAACAAAATTGTTGTTAATTTCTAGATTTCTCAGGTTTTAATAATTTGAAATGTATCTGATTTTTTATCACAGGTAACTATTTTTGTTCCAACTTTTATAGTCGGGATTTTATATTTTTTTTCCTTAAGTAGGGCCCCCAAACTGAACAAGCTTTGGCCCCAGAGAATTTGAGTCTGTCTCTAAGCAGGAAGTTTGGGGAAACATCGATGTTCTGTTATCGTCTGCTGAAGCAGCTTTTCTTTGCTTTTCAGAGACCCAGAACTTTCTCCCCTGCTCAAAACATGAATTTATTAGTGGTGAAACAGAATATATTACCCTAGTTTATTTGTCTATTAAATTTTATTAATTTTTTTTTAAATTTTTTTTTTCAACGTTTATTTATTTTTGGGACAGAGAGAGACAGAGCATGAATGGGGGAGGGGCAGAGAGAGAGGGAGACACAGAATCGGAAACAGGCTCCAGGCTCTGAGCCATCAGCCCAGAGCCTGACGCGGGGCTCGAACTCATGGACCGCGAGATCGTGACCTGGCTGAAGTCGGACGCTTAACTGACTGCGCCACCCAGGTGCCCCTAAATTTTATTAATTTATTTTGAGAGAGAAAGAGCATGAGAGGGGGAGGGGCAGAGAGAGCAGGAGCCAGAGATCCCAAGCAGGCTCTGTGCTGTCAGCCCGGCGCCTGACGTGGGGCTCAAACTCATGAACCATGAGATCACGACATGAGCCAAAACCAAGAGTTGGACACTTAACTGAGCCACCCAGACATCCCAACCCTAGTTTATGGTAGCAAATGCCAAATGCAGGGGTTCTCTAGTTGCTTAAAATCTGGCCTTGTTAAACTATCATAGGCAGGGAACATACTCTTTCACCCTTGTGTATCTAGTATAGAACTGCTATTTGGTAAAATGACTGTGCTTAAATGTTTATTGACTTAATATAAAATCCATTTTCAGACCATAAATCAGTTTTATTCTTCCATCAGCTGTTAACATACTGTGATAATTAGTTTTAACATAAATAGAGATACTATTTAGCCCAAAGACCCTAATAGGCTCTGGATTGGATGGCTCTTCCCATTATTTCCTCCCCCCGCCCCCCAGGGTTGAAATATGTTCTCCTGCCTCTGTTTCACTTTTACTTTGTTATCTATTCTTTTTCGGACTAGATTACCTGTTGGTACATGTTGGTGTGCTGATGGGTCTTTCTCTGACTTAATCCATTACTTTCATTAACTTCCCAAATTTGAGTCTTGCTTTACTTTCCCCTTTTACCCTTGGGACCTCCTAAGATTTGCACAGTTGTTTCCAACTACCATCTCTGGAGGGATGATTTAGTTGTAGGAGCTAATAAAGTTTTACTGTAATTTGAAAGGAAGATGTTTGGCAAGAGCTGAATATTCACCTATTGCTAACATTATTATTATTGCTAATGTTACCAGTAAAATCCAGGCTGTTATATAAATTGAAGGGTCCTTACTAAAGATTAGAGGGAATCTGGAAAGAGTTAGTGTTACTGAGGTTTTTGTGTATGGTGCCAGGTTTTAAAAGCTGTGTAATGTTGAAGTTTTACCACCTCTATAAAGCTTTTCCCAATAATTTTAGTCCACGTTGATGGCTCCTCTTCCTGACTCCCTAAAGCACATCGTTATTAGCATTTATGCCTTGTGGAACCTTTGAATGACTGGACCTTTAAAATCCTCCAGTTTCTCTCCTCATTGAATGTACTTAAAGCTGTACTGAATGACATTTGAATGTATACTTCCTAAAGCTTCGTTTTTGAGTTTGTTATTAATTCTTAGGAGGCTGTTTGGAAATATGGAAAATATGATGAAATCTTGAGTACTTTACTTTAAAATCAACACTTGTTAGAGCAGATATATACAAACGGCTCCTTTTAGTGGTGTATGGCCTGGGGTCAATGAAGCTTGCCTATAACTTGACTGAATGTTAAAATGTCTAAATAATGTGTAAATCTGGAATGGTTGCCAATCAACATATCAGCATGGAGACAGTTAAGTCATTAAGGGAAATGTTTGCAGTGCCCACCCAAGTTCTTACAGTGGTTCATAGCATGAGATTTATAATTTGAGGGATCCTCAACCAGCTGTATTAGGATCTATTTGTTCCAATATGGTTATGATTAAGGAAGAAAAGAATGGTAGTGTATAGGCTATAAGATTTTCCCATCTCAATGAGAAGAGCACTTGTATTAAGTTAATCAGCCAACTGCTGTTAAGTATTTAATGCATTTAAATCACCTTTCCTGTGTTTTCCCCCAACTCAACAAACACCTGACAGTGCAGTGTATTTACGTTTTAAGTGTATGTGGAGGGATGTCGTTTTAAACTAAGGCATAATGTGAAAGTTGCGTAGAGTCAAAATTATGCTTAAAACCCATTGAATCATTTCTAAATTATTAGGACATAGGTCCTTAGAAGCTCAAAATCTGATTTGTTTTCCTCTCTCCCCTTCTCCCACCTTTCCTCTCCTTCTTTCCCTCCCTCCCTTCTTTCTTCTCCCACTTCTTCCTGCCCCCTCTCTTTTCTTCCTTGGGTCAGTTGGAATCTAAGATTTCTTTCAAAGGTAGGAATGTTAGGAGTGATGGGAACCTAAAGATCGTCACCCTATATTATAATCTTACCTGATTAACAGCATGAGATTTAGGGTTCTTTGCCTTTTTTTTTGGAATCTTATATCTTATCCTTACTGACAATGTGTTACATACAATAAAATGTAAATATTTACAGGATATGGAAAAAATTTAATGAAGTAAAATTTGTGAAGTTCTTAGGACAAGGCTTAGCATGTAAGTGCTTCTTAAATGGCATCCATCATTAGATAGATAGATAGATAGATAGATAGATAAAATGGTAGCCATCAAAACAATTATACAGTTATAATTTGAAGCCCAGAATAAGTCTGCTTCTAGAAGCCAATAGAGAAATCACGTGGTCATTAAGTGTCCTCATAAATATATGATTGATGTACATTTGGCAAATGTATGTCTGCCCCAAAGAAATAAGTTCCCTACCCTAATTTTATTCAATCTCAGCTGAAATTAGGTTCCTGAACCAGATCTTAGACCCTAGTAAATTCTTCTTGGGAATGAATTCTGTATTTTGAGGGTCTTTTGGAAGAAATCTTGCTAATTTTCATTAGGTGTTTGTTGTAAGGAACCAATAGGATTTTTACATGTCAAGTAGAAACCAGACAATCTTGTGTTTTAGCTTCTTCCAGTACAATGGGATTGGGGGTAGATCAGGGCACATAAGTACATACTATTCTTAGTTGTTATGAATTAAGGTGTTCTCTAGAACTTGGAGGCATCTCAGCTCATAGTCTCTTCTTCTCTTAGTTATTTAATGACTATTAAAAAAAACACTTGAAAAGATCCTGTAGCCCATTTATGAAATGCAGAATTTTTTTGCAGTGTGAATTATTTCATGCTCTAATTTATCTTTTTTAAGTAAGATGTTCACATACTTCAAAATATTTGTTTAGTAATGCAAAAGACTGTTCTACAGAAGAGACCGTACCTCTCTGGAGTTTTTTTTTAAGTTTATTTATTTATTTTGAGAGAGCACCAGTTGGAGAGGGGCAGAGAGAGAGAAGGAGAGAGAGAATCCCAAGTAGGCACCGCACTGCCAGTGCAGAGCCCAATGTGGAACTCAAACTCACAAACCATGAGGTCATGGCCTGAACTGAAGTCAGACACTTAACCAACTGGGCCACCCAGGTGCCTCTGTAAAGTTGTTTTAAAAAACCCTTCTCTAAGCTGCCAGAACTGATACATGAATTCAGCAAAGTTTCAGGATACAAAATCATTGTACAGAAATCGGTTGCATTTCTATACACCAATAATGAAGCAACAGAAAGAGAAATGAAGACACTGATCTCATTTACAATTGCACCAAGAACCATAAAATACCTAGGAATAAATTTAACCAAAGATATAAAAGATCTGTGTGCTGAAAACTGTAGAAAACTTATGAAGGAAATTGAAGAAGACACAAAGAAATGGAAATACATTCCATGCTCATGGATTGGAAAAATAAATATTGTTAAAATGTCAGTACTATCCAAAGCAATCTATATATTCAATGCAATCCCAATCAAAATTGCACCAGCATTCTTCTCAAAGCTAGAGCAAAACAATTCTAAAATTTGTATGGAACCATAAAAGACCCCGAATAGCCAAAGTAATCTTGAAAAAGAAAACCAAAGCAGGAGGCATCACAATCCCAGACTTTAGCTTCTACTACAAAGCT
Source organism: Felis catus (assembly GCF_018350175.1). NCBI lineage: Eukaryota > Metazoa > Chordata > Mammalia > Carnivora > Felidae > Felis > Felis catus. The sequence goes on along the minus strand of NC_058384.1, from coordinate 22,521,366 downwards.
GTAATCATCAAAACAGTATGGTATTGGCACAAAAACAGACACATAGACCACTGGAATAGAATAGAGAACCCAGAATTGGACCCACAAATGTATGACCAGCTAATCTGACAAAGCAGGAAAGAGTATCCAATGGAAAAAAGACAGTCTCTTTAGCACATGGTGCTGGGAGAACTGGACAGCACCATGCAAAAGAATGAAACTAGACCACTTTCTTAAACCATACACACACACACACACACAAAACTCAAAATGGATAAAGGACCTAAATGTGATACAGGAAACCATCAAAACTCCAGAGGAGAAAATGGAAAAACCTCTTTGACCTCAGCTGCAGCAATTTCTTGCTCCACATGCCTCCAAAGGCAAGGGAAATAAAAGCAAAAATGAACTATTGGAACCTCATCAAGATAAAAAGCTTCTGCACTGCAAAGGAAACAGTCCACAACTAAAAGGCAACTGGCAGAATGGGAAAAGATATTTGCAAATGACATATCGGATAAAGGGTTAGTATCCAAAATCTATAAAGAAATTATCAAACTCAACACATGAAAAACAAATAATCCAGTGAAGAAATGGGCCGAAGATATGAATAGACGCTTTTCCAAAGAAGACATCCAGATGGTGAACAGACACATGAAAAGATGCTCAACATCAGTCATCATCAGGGAAATACAAATCAAAACCACATTGTGGGGTGCCTGGGTGGTTCGGTCAGTTAAGTGTCCAACTTTAGCTCAGGTCATGATCTCACAGTTCATGGGTTCAAGCCCCATGTCAGGCTCTGTGCTGACAGCTCAGAGCCTAGAGCCTACTTCAGATTCTGTTTCCTTCTCTCTCTGCCCCTCCCTTGTTTGCGCTCTCTCTCTCAAAAATAAATATTAAAAAAAATTTTTTTTAAGCCACATTGAGATACCACCTCACACTGGTCAGAGTAACTAAAATTAACAATTCAGGAAGCAACAGATGTTGGTGAGGATGTAGAGAAAGGGGAACCCTCTTGAACTGTTGGTGGGAATGCAAACTGGTGCAGCCACTCTGGAAAACAGTATGGAGGTTCCTAAAAAAAATTAAAAATAGAACTACTCTACGACTTAGCAATAGCACTATTAGGAATTTATCCAGAGGATAAATTTGGGAGTGATGATGTGTATCATTTTTTTCCCCTCCACTAAATACCTGTCTATTTTAGAATGGCAAAAATGGAAAAAATCTCAGTGAAGTCAATTCTCTCATTAAAACTCTTCCTAGTGCTGATTCATAGGGGCACATGTACCCCAATGTTTATAGCAGCGCTTTCAACAATAGCCAAATAATGGAAAGAGTCTAAATGCACATCAACTGATGAATGGATAAAGAAGATATGGTTTATATATACAATGGAATACTACTTGGCAATGAGAAAGAATAAAATCCTGCCATTTGCAGTAACATAGATGGAACTGGAGGATATTATGCTAAATGAAATAAGTCAGCCAGAGAAAGACAGATATCATATGTTTTCACTCATTTGTGGGACTTGAGAAACTTTACAGAAGACCATGATGGAAGGGAAGGGGAAAAAAATAGTTACCAATAGAGAGGGAGGGAGGTAAACCATAAGAGACTCTTAAATACAGAGAACAAACTGAGGGTTAATGGGGGTGGCAGGGGAGAGGGGAAAACGGGTGATGGGTATTGAGGAGGGCACTTGTTGGGATGAGCGATGTATTGTATTGTATGTAAGCGATAAATCATGGGAATGTACCCCAAACAAGAGCACATGGATACACTGTATGTTAGCTGACTTGACAATAAATTATAACAAAACAAATTAAATTAAATAAATAAAATTAAATAAATAAATTAAAACAAAACAAAACAACTTTCTCTTATCTCGCTTTGAAAATCTGGCTGAACTATGAATCCTCCTTTCGTGTATGTTTCCACATACTTATATAACTCTGCATATCTATTCAGCTAAAAGGCTAACTTTAGGGGTGCCTAGGTGGCGCCCAGGTCATGATCTCGCAGTTTGTGAGTTCAAGCCCCAGGGTGGGCTCTGTGCTGACAGCTGGGAGCCTGGGGCCTGCTTCAGATTCTGTGTCTCCTTCTATCTTTGCCCCTCCCCCACTCACACTCCATCTCTCTCTCTCTCTCTCTCTCTCAAAAATAAAAATAAACATTAAAAAAAACTAAAAAACTAACTTTAATAGTACTTAAGTATTTCTATAACTAGGGGTGTTTTTGCTACCCATAAAGAGCTTGCAGTAAGTTTGGACTTTTCCTGCTTTGGTATAGCCAGGAGTGAGACCACAACTAGTTTATGTATAGGCATACATGCAATTATGCATGTGTGTACAGATACATGTATCATGTCTATACATGAAGGCACGTACTTATGTTCTTGTGTGTTTTTACAATTTCATTTCCTTTAATAACTAGGAAGTGTTTTAATGAGAGAATTCACTTCACTGAGATTTTTTCCATTCTAAAATAGACAGGTATTTAGTAGAGGGGAAAAAATGAAGCACATCAACACTCCTAAAAACCTAAGCAAACATAAAAGGATTCAAATGGGAAACATAAATGAAAAAAATCAAGCTTTTATTTTTTTCTCAACCTTATTGGGGTATAATTGAGAAATAAAACTGTAAGATATTTAAAGTATATGTTGTGATATGATATACATAAACATTGTGAAAAGATTCCTCCCATCTAGTTAATTATCACATCCATCACCTCACATATTTATTGTTTTAAAAATTATTATTTGGTGAGAACATTTAAGTCCTACTCTTTTAATAAATTTCATTAATTTAATACAGTGTGATCAGCATGGTATCACTCATATGTGGAATCTAAAGAATATGTCAAACCCAGAAATAGAGAGTAGAAGAGTGGGGGAAATAGGGAGAGGTTGGTAAATGGATACAAACTTTCAGCTGTAAGATGAGTAAGGTCTGTGGATCTTATGTATGAAAGTCAATCTTTCATATTTTTATTATTTTAAAGTGTATTTTCTGGCAAGCCAAATTTCCTCAGTCATTTGTAACACATTGAAGTTGTGACACAAGAATTTTATGAATATACATTAATGAAATATACTTGGACACTTTAAAGTAGCCAGCAGGAATGATTTTACCCTTCAAAAATGTTGAACGTGTGCTTTTATTTTTTTGGCTGTTGCACATTAGAGAATTCCCATCATGTTAAAGGTGTGGTACACATATTTTACACACATTTTAGGAGTTCACAGAATTGAAGGTTGAGGGTACTTTTGTCATCAGTCCTCCGTAGTCTCCCCATTGAACCCAAATTTCCTAGTGCTGTCCCCATTTCTAACCCTTCCCCCAGCCCATGTTCTCTGAATGACTTGGGTAAAATGTTCGTTCCACCAGAAAGCCTTTAAAAAAATAACCTATAACACAAATTATTTCTTATTTTACATGCCCTTAACACAAGCATTGCACAGACTTGTACAATGAATCACAAACCACACTTGTTTTTGAACGCTCACTGTTGGAAAAGCTCAGCGTACAGTTTTCCAAATCAGGCAGGTATTAGATACACAAAACGTAATATAAATGGACACTATTAGCAGAAGACCTTCTCAAGAGATCTCAAAGTGTGACATTTCTGTGGTGGATTTGCTACAATTTGCTAACTGTGAAGTTGGGTTTGTCAGCACTCTGTGAGTGGGCCCATCCTCAGGAAGAGACTGTCATTAACCAAACTCATAGCAGTGTTGTATAAAATCAGAATGCCAACTCATTCATCTGTGGTGAGAAATCTAACTTCCATAAGTCTAGAACACTTGTATTGACATGGTTAGTGCACTCGCTCCCTGCAGGCACATATACAGGGTGGGCAGATTGTCATCTGAAGGTTTCCTGGAATGAGAACAAGGGAAAACTTGTTCCAAGGCTCCATTTCAAGCCATTATGTGTGGGCATCTAAGCTTCTTGTCACAGGATGATATATTTCTTCCTTTGTGTAAGTTCTTAGAGGGGAGGAGCTGCAAGGGAAACTTCATGACTTTAAATTCCATGATATCTCCTGTCTGGATCTCTCAACTGAACTGGTCGAGTCCCATATATCTGAACATCTCCTTACATCTCCTTAGTACTTCTACTTGGATGTCTAATAAATAGATATCTTAAATTCAGAATGCCCAAGCTGAGAGCCTCCCTCTCATTCTCATGCCTCCACCCCTTTAAATCAACCCCTCCCACAGTCTTCTCAATCTCAGTTAATGGCAACAGAGGTCTGAGGTTTCATCTTCAGACCGACCCCCCCCCCCCCCCCCCATCCAGTCTTCGGGAAACCTTGTCAAGCCTGACTTCATCAAACTTCCAGAACTGGTCACTTCTCTTTGCCCCATTGCCACAGGCCTTTTCTGGGTCACCCTGGGTCATCTCCCACCCAGATTATTGCAACAGTTTCATATCTGATCTCCTTGCTTCTGCCCTGGCACCCCCCTAGAACCTAATTTCAACACAGAAGCTGCAGCGATCTTTTTACCACATGTCCTAACATGGAACTCCTGAGCTATCAAGGCTTAACTCCCATCTGTCCAAACACAGGAATACATAGGATCACAGTACTATCTACTTACTCTTGAAATGAAAGTGAGCAGTGTAGTTTGCATGACTACATATCTGATGTACGTGGGAGCTCTCTGAATCAGTGTCTGTGTAGAATACAACATTTCTTAAAGGGAAAGTAATGAAAATGTGCTAATTTGAAGCTTACATGTTTTATTAATATTCCACAATAATAAGAGCAATTGTTTAGATTTCAGAACAACAAAGATGTTTTTTTTTCAAGGAGGAATCTCTGACATTGTTTAGCATTACTATCACATGGAGATATTAAAGAACAGACCAACTTTTAGTAAGTTTTATTATTATTATTTTTTATTTTCCCATAGACAGGGTACCTTTTTATTGCCTGCATCCAGGGTGGATGGCCGACATTGCCAGCACTTTAGTATTCTCTTGGCTTGGGCTTTATCCTGGATATGACTGGGAATCATTAAAATTTTTTGAGTAGAAAAGTGCATCACAGTTTAGGACTATACACTGAACATTTGTATTCTTCTTTTTAATGTTTATTTTTATTGTTGAGACACAAAGAGGAGTGGGTTGAGGAGGGGCAGAGAGAGAGGGAGACACAGAATCTAAAGCAGGCTCTGAGCTGTCAGCACAAAGCCCGACATGGGGCTGGAACCCACAAACCATGAGATCATGACCTGAGCTGAAGTCAGAGAGGCTTAACTGACTGAGCCCCCCAGGTGCCCCTGAGCATTTGTATTCTTATCTTGCTTATTTATTACTTGAAAGTAAGAGCTAGTTAATTTGTTTTTAATGTCTACCCCATTGCTCCATCTAGATTGTCATATTATAAGGCAGGAAATATATTTGTATTTCTTTGGTATTCTTTATAATATCCTATGTTATCCTTTATATTCAGTAGATGCCCAGTTACTACTTGGTGACTTCCAAGAATATTCTGTATTATGGGCTGTATGGTGGAATGCAGAGTAGAAATGAATTTGAGCCTGGGGGGAAAGGCTCTCCTGGTTATCCAGAGGGTCAGAGTGAAGGCTGCCTCTGCTATTATGTAAGGTTTACCACAAAAAGATGGTCTTGGACATGTAGCAAGCCTTTCTCACATCAAATACAATCTAGATTTAAAGGCTTTAATATTTTTATACAATTTAATTCTTGATAATTTTTTGCCCAATAGTGATAAAAATATGTAGCTAATCAGATCATTGTTTTGCATGCCACTTCTCATTAAAAACCCCTGCACTGGTTTTTGTTTTTCGCTAGCTTTATTTCTGATTTATTCTTGAAAACTGCCATTTTTCTTTATGATACTTCAGAAAATGTGCAAGGTTACTGGGATCAAGAGGCCAGCCCTGCTTCTTTCTAGTTGTGTGACTTACAAACTTTGCAATCTAGGCCTCAGTTTTGTTTTTGTTTTTGTTTCTTCATCCATAAGATGGAGATAATCGTACTGTATCAAAGAATTGTTGCAGAGTGTTGTAAAGCTTCTAAAGGTACCTAGCATGTAACAGCACTATTAAAGTACGTACCATTATTAGTATTAATATTACACAAATCTTTTTCAGAACAGGTTCTGATTACTAGATGGGTGCATTTAAACCTAACTCTGCCTTTTCCATTGCTCTTGCTTTATTGAGTTCATTTTCTGACATTCTTCCATTACTGAACTTGAAAATCTGCACCCAGGGCTACTGTGAGGCATACATTTTGGCATTAAAAAAAAAAATTTACTGACTTAATTTTAGAGATTTCTCCATTGCATTTTGAAACCCTAAGCTAACTAACCAAATAAAGAAATAAAAACTAAACAGAGCCTGGTGCTCACATTTGAGACCACAAATGCAAGTTTTGGGGCACCTGAGTGGCTCAGTTAAGCGTCCAACTTCAGCTCAGGTCATGATCTTTCAGTCCGTGAGTTCGAGCCCCGCATCATGCTCTGTGTTGACAGCTCAGAGCCTGGAGACCACTTCAGATTCTGTGTCTCCCTCTCTGTCTGTCCCTCCCTGCTCTTGCTCTCTCTCTCTCTCTCTCTCAAAAATAAATAAAGACTAAAAAAAATTTAAAGACCACATATGCAAGTTTGTACACTCTTCAGCTCCATATTGAAAATTCGGTGCTGAGAGAGGGCTTGTCACAAATGAATACAGAGCCCAAATGCTACCTTTTCACATACTCTTAACTCTAAGGCTAAGGATCTGGCATACAGTTTCTCCTTTACTCTCTACCTCCCTCTTTCCCCTTTTTCCTTTTTCTTGCAAATATTTATTGGGAATTTACTAGATCCTATGCACTATATTAGCTTCAAGAGACATAGTAGTGAATATGTCTCTGTGCTCTCTGTCATGGGACCCAGAGTTTAGTAGGGAAGACAAATGATAAACAACAACAAAAATACAACTATATGCACAATTTAATTAAAATTGTGTATAATACCATATTTCTGCTCTTCCAACGAATGGACAAAAGATGTTCTGGGGATGTTCTTTGGATGTAATTAATTGCATTAAAAATGTCCTTCAAATTGCATCAAAAAGAATAAAATACCTAGGAATAAATTTAACCGTGGAGGTGAAAGACCTGTACACTAAAAACTACAAGACTTTGATGAAGTTACAAAGAAATGGAAAGCTACTCCCTGCTTGTAGATTGGAATAATTAATATTGTTAAAATGTCCATACTTCCCAAAGCAATCTGCAGATTCAAAACATGCCTGTCAGAGTTCCAAAGGTATTTTTTCACAGAAATAGAATAAACAGTCCTAAGATTTGTATAGCACTACAAAAGACCCCAAATAGCCAAAATAAACTTGAGAAAAGAAGAACAAAGCTGAAGACATCACACTTCCTGGTTTCAAACTATTATTACAAAGCTATAATAATCAAAGCATATGGTATTGGCACAAAACAGACACTTAGATCAATGGAACAGAATAGAGAGCCCAGAAATAAACCCATATATGTGTATAGTCCATTAATTTACAGCAAAGGAGCCAAGAATATACAATACAGAAAAGACAAACTTTTCAATAATGATGTTAAGAAAACTGAACAGTCAGATGTAAAAGAATGAAACTAGACCACTATCTGAACACCATACACAAAAACTAACTCAAAATGCAGTAAAAACTTAGATATGCAACCTGAAACCATGAGACTCCTAGAAGAAAACATTGGCAGTAAGCTCCTTGACACTGACCTTGGTGATGATTTTTTGGATTTGCCACCAAAAACCAAGGCAACAAAAGCAAAAAATAAACTGCTGGGACTACATCAAACTAAAAAGCTTCTGCACAGCAAAGGAAACCATAAGCAAAATGAAAAGGCAGTCTATGGAATGGGAGTGGATAGTTCCAAAGCATGTATCTGATAAGGGGCTAATATCCAAAATATATAAATAATTCATTCAATTCAATTGCAGAAAACAAACAACTTATCAAAAATGGGCACAGGATCTAAATAGACATTTTCCAGAGAAGACATACAGATTATCATCAGGTACATAAAAAGATGCTCAACACCACTAATCATCAGGAAAATGCAAATCAAAACTATGAGGTACTACCTCACACCTGTTACAATGGCTGTTTCCAAAATGACAAATAATAATTGTTGGCAAAGATGTGGAGAAAAAGGAATCCTTGTGCACTATTGGGGGGGGGGATGTAAATTGTTGCAGCCACAATGGAAAAACAGTATGGAGGTTCCTCAAAAAAGGAAAAATAGAACTATTATCCATCGATTTCATTTCTGAGTTTTTATCCAAAGAAAATAAAAACAATAACTTGAAAAGATATATGCACTCCCACGTTCATTGCAGTATTATATGCAGTAGCCGAGACATGGAAGCAACCTGAGTTTTTACTGACAGATGAATGAATAAAGAAGATGTGGTATATATGCACACAGGAATATTATTCAGCCATAAAAAGAAGGAAATCTTGCCATTTGTGACAACATGGATGGACCTTGGGGCTCAATTTTATTATGCTAAGTGGAATAAGTCAGACAGAAAAAGACAAATAGTGCATGATCTCACTTGTATGAGGAACCTAAAACAAAAACAAAACCCAAACCAAAACTGAGTTCATAGATAACGGAGAACAGACTGGTGGTTGTCAGATGTGGAGAGTGGTAGAGGAATTAGAGAAATGGGTGAAGGGGATCACAAGGTACAGTCTTTTAGTTATAGAATAAGTCAGTCTTGGGGATGTAATGTACCACATGGTAGCTATAGTTAATAATCCTGTAGTGTATGTTTGAGAGTTGCTAAGAGAGTAAATCTTAAAAGTTCTCATCATAAGAGAAAAAAAATTGTAACTATGTATGATGATGGATATTAACCAGACTTATTGTGATTATTTTGCCATGTATACAAATAATGAATAAAACTCATATAATCTTATATGTCAATTATATCTCAGTGCAGGGGAAAAAAAAGATGTCCTTCCAAGCAGCTAAACAAAGCTCTTCTTCATGTTTTGTTCTTGAAGGGTATAAAAATAAATGATTTTGCTTCCATTTCTGCTTAGCACTATTATATTTCATAATATGTAACAATGTACCCTGGTTTTGTGCTTTGAAATAATACTTGCATCTCATTCCCATGTAAAATAGACATATGACCTTAATTTTATTTTGTTATGTTTTTAAATTTACATCCAAGTTAGGTAGCATATAGTGCAACAATGATTTCAGGAGTAGATTCCTTAATGTCCCTTACCCATTTAGCCCATCCCCCTCCCACAACCCCTCCAGCAACCCTCTGCTTGTTCTCTATATTTAAGAGTCTCTTATGTTTTGTCCCCCTCCGTGTTTTTATATTATTTTTGCTTCTCTTCCCTTATGTTCACCTGTTTTGTGTCTTAAATTCCTCATATGAGTGAAGTCATATGATATTTGTCTCTCTTTGGCTAATTTTGCTTAGCATAATACCCTCTAGTTCCATCCATGTAGTTGCAAATGGCATGGATTCTTTCTGAGTGCCGAGTAATACTCCATTGTATATATATACCGCATCTTCTTTATCCACTCATCCATCGATGGACATTTGGGCTCTTTCCATACTTTGGCTGTTGTTGATCGTGCTGCTATAAACATTGGGGTGCCTGTGTCCCTTTGAAACAGCATCCCTGTACCCTTGGATAAATACCTAGTAGCGCAATTCCTGGGTTGTAGTGTAGTGCTATTTTTTAATTTTTTGAGGAACCTCCACACTGTTTTCCAGAGTGGTTGCACCAGCTTGCATTCCCACCAGCAATGCAAAAGAGATCCACTTTTTCCACATCCTTCCCAACATCTGTTGTTGCCTGAGTTGTTAATATAAGCCATTCTGACAGGTATGAGGTGGTATCTCATTGTGGTTTTGATGTGTATTTCCCTGATGATGAGTGATGTTGAGCATTTTTTCATGTGTCGGTTGGCCATCTGGATGTCTTCTTTGGAGAAGTGTCTATTCATGTCTTTTTCCCATTTCTTCACTGGATTATTTGTTTTTGGGTGTTGAGTTTGATAAGTTATTTATAGACTTTGGATTCTAACCCTTTATCTGATATGTATATGGCCTTTTAAATATTGATCATTACATATGATATAAAATATATAAACCAAGAAAGTATCTTCAAGAACACAGGAGTCTTATATAAAACAATTATTGAGCTAGAATAAGTCTAGTTAGGTATTTAAGAGGTACAAGAACTCTTTGAAATATCAGTTTCCTATCTGTAAAATAAAGGAGCTGTATTAGATGCTCTCAAAGCCCCTTGGAGATATAAACTGATACGAATTATTAGAGAAACATTTTTAATTAAAATGTTAATGTATAATTAATGGTTACCTAGTGGTTTGAAACAGTTTTTACATTAGTAGAAATGTACCAGTCCAAGGATTCTCAGATTATTGTAATTCTGTTCCATTTGTCATTAAACAGAAGATTATTTCCAATCTCATGAGACCATTTCTCATGGTTAGACAATTAAAGATTTCTTTCTTATATGTAGTAACATAGGAGGCCAGAAATCTCACTAATGGTAATTCTGTAGCCTGTAGTGATCTTCATTAATGCATACACTGGTAAAATCTATATTTTCTAACAAAATGGATTGCATCTGTTTTGATTTGATTTTTTTTTATTTGATTTTTTTATAAGTGGATAAAAAAGTGACTTTTCAGAAGTCTGAGCTGTATCTTTCACAAGTAATATTATGATACATAGTAATCCCTTTGTGAAAGCCTCATAAATGTTGGTGATTTGCAAACAGTATTGAGTAAACTCAAAAGCTCTCATATTCCATACCATTTGAACACACTTGCCTTATGAAAATGCAACTAAAGTAGAAACTCTTCCATTTTTATAAGAATGCCTAGGACTTAGTGATTTCTGTGCATACATAATAGACAATGAATAGATTCCCAGTGATATATCATAACCTCTGCATTGGGTTTGAAGGGAAGATATATTTGAGGAGCCATCCAGAGATATATATTCATTTAAAGAGGGATGTATAAAAAATTTCTCTTCCATTTCTGTTGCATTTCATTGTTAAATTTGAGGTGAGATGCACTTCTTGTTTACTAATTCTTTTTCTTTTTTTTCGACTAATCATTTACAGCCACATGATGTGTCTTAACACTAAAACAAATGTTCTCATTTATCTAGTTCTCTTTTCCTTTGCCTTCTTGCATCTCCTCACTGGACATTATCCTCAAAGTTATTTGTTATCAGTCACATTTCTCATTTGCTTTCTCAGACAGTAAGCCAGTATTTCCATTTCCTTCAGTTAGACAGCCATATTCTATGTATAAGAAATAAAAATGTCAACACTCAGATTATTAAAATGTGTTTTACTTAGTCCAATAGTAGTTACAACCGGTCTGATTTCTATAGCCATATGGACAGATTTATTGAGCAGATGATACATACATTTCTATTCAAGCATGATCACTGGGAGAACCCATTTTTCAAATATGGCATCTGCTTCTTTAGACAATTATTTTGATATATACTTCATTTTGTATATAAAATCCAGGTGCCTTCTAAGGTTAAAACTTGAGGAAATATGTAATTTCCTTTTAGGGGTAATTAACTATAATGGATTTGGTCTTTCTGTTCAATTTGTCTATGACACCACTATAAAGTTTGTGGGTTTTTTTTTTTTTTTTTTGTAAAATAATGTTTGTACTGTATTAGTCCTCTGCTTAAAGCCTTTCACGTAATTTTCCAGTAAGATATTTAGGATAAAATCCAAATGTCACAGCCTGACTGGGTGATCATACATAGTTTGCCCCTGATGCTTCCGCCCTCATCTTCTACGTCCCTTCTTCTGAACACTTCACCATAGCAACATGGTTTCATTCATGTTCCCAACATATCTGGAGTACTTCTGTCTTCATGTATTTTCTCAGGTCCTCTCTTCTTCCTGGAATGACGTCGCCCCCTCTTTTCTCATTTACAGAAATACTGTCTGACTTTCATGAATGAATTTTTTCACTTTGCGCATGAAGCCACTGGTGAAATATTCATTGAGGGGAAAGAAGGGAATTGAGATATAGCGGCAAAGAAACCTTTGTCTATTATGTGGCAACTATTATGATGGGCACTTTACATACATTACTTTAGCAAGGGCTCTCTGTTTCACAAATCGCCATAACGTTTTTTATTTCAGAAGAAGTCATTATTATCCTCATTATGACCAATTTCATGGACATTAGTGCATATCCCACCTCTATTGTGTGTACAGCATGCCATGTGGTTTCCGGTGTACAAAGATGAAAGAGATGTGGGCTGTTCTTGACCCTGGAGAAAAGACAGGAAGATTCATTAAAACTAAATAATGTATAAAGCGTGTGAAAAATTTAGTAAACACTAGTTCAGAGAGGAAGAGTGGTTGCTGAATATTGACTAAAATACTTAGTACCTGGAAGAGTAGTTTGAACCATAAACATGTGTTTTATAGATGAACATAATTGCCTAACCATTGTTACTTATGTGATGTGTTAGCTACTTTCCTCATCCTTTTGGACAACAATCAAGGGGTGGTTTTTATAGAGAATGAAGTTATTACACAGTACTTGTCGGATTGATTTGTGACTGCCACTATTGTAATTAAAAAGAAGGTTTTATTTTGGGATGAGCACTGGGTGTTGTATGGAAACCAATTTGACAATAAATTTCATAATAAAATAAAATAAAATAAAAAGAA